>NC_134145.1:57860645-58164274 GCF_033958435.1 Carettochelys insculpta | reverse complement strand
ATCATGTTCTCTCCCTCAAGGGAAATTAAGCCATCAATAACCTGTTTAAAATAGACTTGTCTTTGTACAGTGTGTTTGCTTTTATCCATAACGGGAGACAATAGTTGGTTCTGCATCATCTATCTTGTCTTTCTGGTTGCCCTAACTATTAATTGAAGTCATTCCCAAGAGACAGTGTCTATTAACCATTCTTATCCCATCTCCCCTCCCTCCAACATACTTACAATTAGAGCAGGAATTTTAAAAGCAGCCTTTTGTATTGGTGGACCTTTTCCTAAGGTCCTATTCCTAAATTCCTCTCCCTATCATAATCCTTAGTTCCTCATTTTAAAAAAAGGGGGTGGGGCAGTCAAGTAGCACTTTAAAGATTAACAAAATAATTTATTTGGTGAGCTTTCATGGGACAGACCCACTTCTTCACACCATAGCCATACCAGAACAGACTCAATATGTAAGGCACAGAGAACCAAAAACAGTAATCAAGGTGGACAAATAAGAAAAAAAGAATTATCAAGGTGAGCAAATCAGTCAAGGGGCAGAAGGGGGTGGGGAGTCAAGAAAATTAGATTAAGCCAAGTGTGCAGATGAGCCCCTATAGTGACCCAGAAAACTCCCATCCAGGTTCAAACCACGTGTTAATATGTCGAATTTGAATATAAAAGAGAGTTCAGCAGCCTCTCTTTCAAGAGTGTTGTGTAAATTCCTCTTCAGTAACAAACTCTGAAGTCATTAACAGAATGGCCCACTCCAGTAAAATGCCAGCTGACAGGTTTGTGGATCAGGAGTGTTTTTATGTCTGTTTTGTGCCCATTAACTCTTTGTCTAAGAGAGTTGGAAGTCTGTCCAATATACAAAGCATCTGGGCATTGTTGGCACATGATGGCATATATGATGTTAGTTGAGGAACATGGGAATGTGCCTGTGATTCTGTGAATAACCTGGTTAGGTCCAGTGAGGGTATCTCCAGAAAAGATATGTGGACAAAGCTGGCAACGGACTTTGTTGCAAGGAAAAGTTCCAGGACTGGTGTTCCTGTGGTATAGACTGTGGCTGTTGGTGAGACTGCTCATAAGGTTGGGAGGTTGTCTGTAGAAGAGAACAGGCCTGTCACCTAGGGCCTTCTGGAGTGTGGCATCCTGATTAAGGATAGGTTGCAGGTCTTTAATAATTCGTTGGAGTGGTTTGAGTTGGGGGCTGTAGGTGGTGACCAGTGGTGTTCTGTTCTTGGCTTTTTTGGGCCCAAATTCACGGAGGTTAGGTCCATAAAAGGCTATTAGCCGGGGGTAGGAATGGTGTCCCTGACCTTTGTTTGTCAGAGGCTGGAGATAGATGGCAGGAGACAAGTCGCTTGATCATTGTCTTTGGTCCGCTCCCTCTGGGGCATCTGGCACTGGCAACTCTTGGCAGACGTGATGCTGGGCTAGATGAACCTTTGATCTGACCCAGTAATGGCCATTCTTATGTTGCTGGAAGGATATTGTTCATAAGGGACAAGATGTTAGAATATGTTAGTGTTAGGCTGAATATATCTAATGTTTAATTTTCTTTCTTTTATATAGTAATTAGGTGCAACTGAGATTCCCATGCGATTGATTGTCTCCAGTATCCAGAGCTTTAAGAAAAACACTAAAACATTGAATGACTTGTGATAAAATTTGAGTTGGCTACACTTGCATGATCTCACAAATTAAAGATCAGAGCTGTATTCTGAGCTCTGCCAGACATTGCCCATGTGAACGTAACACTCATTTACTTGACTTGTGTTACCCAGGCTGTCAAGAGGAATAACGTTTTCATTTTACAAAAGTTGGTGATAATAAGACCTCAGTAACTGCTCTTACAATGGGACTATTTCCAGACTAAATCACAATTTTCAAACCCTATACGTTTCATTTGTTGGTGTGCTAAAGAAAAGAGTTACAAATTTTTCACGCTCAAATGACAAAACTACTTCTCTCTAGGGTAGAGACCAAGCAGAGCTGGCTTTTTGACATATTTGAGAATGTTCATAGCTGAAAACATGAGGTTATTTTTCAGACTTCTCTAAACTGATTCTCAGGGATTTCCCCCCTTCTCATACACAATCATATTTTTGCAGCTATGCCAATTACCTATTTTAAATAATATTAAATATAGTCATAATAAATTTTACCTTCATTTTAAGGCATGCTGAAATCCATACAAAAGCCAGTACCATGCAACCAGCCAACTCTCTAAAGACACAGTCAAAATAAGTGCTTGAGTACGGTGGTCAGTTTTAGTTGTCTGACCTCAAAATAAACACAGCAGAGACTGAAAAGGTTTAAAGAAACAACAAACAGTTGGCAACACAGTAGAATTTACATGCAAGAATTTACAGATTGAGATAGTTTGCAAAAAGAATTTACTATGAAACAAAGATTAAATTGAACAATAAAGGAAACTTACGCAATGTATTGTAAATCTGTAGAATGTAATGCTGTGAGGACCAATGGCACACATTATAGTGTTATCAAAACAAATGATTACAATTTTTCTGATTTGTCAACCTTGGTAACAATTTTTGGTTCTCTGCCTTAAATATTGAGTCTGTTCTGGTATGGCTATGGTCTGAAGAAGTGGGTCTGTCCCATGAAAGCTCAGCACCTAATAAATTATTTTGTTAGTCTTTAAAGTACTACTGGACTGCCTTTTTGTTTTGATAGAATATAGGCTAACAAAGCTATCTCTCGGTTACTATTATAGTCTTATGATGCTTTTAGGAATGGCTGGGTAACAATTTTATGAGTTCTATAAGCATCTGTGATTATACAAGTTTAATATAATAATCCCGAGGGAAATGAAACAATGTGCCTCAGTTAGTAAGGGTTTTTTTTATCCCCACTCCCTTCAAGTCATGGCTCTGCACCTCCGATTAGGTGAACTACCTAGCATTGACTACTGCTGGAAGCAGGATGCTTACCCATATGGTACCTTAATTTGAAATGGCAGTTCCTAATTGTGACTCTTCTGCTAGGCAAAGAACAGGTGGCAGGAACTCACTGACCAACCCCTACTACTAGAGACATAGTTTCAAATACCCCTGTGTTTTAGGGTAGTTTTGGCTGTCTGAGATCATTAGCTGGGTATGTACTGCCACAACCTGTGTGCTCAAGAAGCAGAAGTCACTTTGTAATTTGTATGAAGAGGCACTTGAATTCCTTTAGCAATTGGACAGAATTATGCAGGGTAATAAATAATGCATGGATCAAAAGGATCTTTGTCCCCACGTTATTTATGGTTTCTTCTACCAATGGCAAGCACCACTTAACACTTTTGTTTAAACATGGTGATTTTTGTCTACACGTAAGGTTGCCTGACTGATGCTGGTCTGGGAGATTTCTTCTTTTTTCCTAACGTGACATAATGCCATTTTCTTCAAATCTGTTAAAATCTTCTGGATTGCATTCAGTGCCAAGAGATCAAGCCAATTCTGGAAGACTCCAGACTAGTTCTGAAGGGATGGCAACCCTATCTACACTTGCCAAGTTTGTGGTCATAATGCACCATGAACACAGCTCCACTGATGGTTACAATGGTGAAAGCTGTAGTATAGACTGGACTTGTGCATCTTTCCTGTAACCATTTAACATTAGATATCACAGCCTACGATTACATGTAGAAATATAAAGCACATAATTTAACAGTAACTGGATATATATTATGCATAAATGAACATTATCTAGACTGGGATTTCTTTGACTAATAGTGACTTTTTTGGGAGGCAGAATTTGCATCTGAGCAGCCTTAAGTCTAAGCGGAAAAGATGGATTTAGGCATTCTTGCTGCTGTACACAGAGCAAATCAAGATGCTAATTAATAGAAGTTGCTTCCTCTCCATCCAAATTTTGAATAAACAAAGACAGCAAAACTCAGGGCTAGGCTGACTAATTTTTCTTAATTTGCTACACTGTTAAGTCGTCTTCAGGATTTAGATCTTTCCTTCGTCATAATAAAAGTCTGTAGCAGGGGTCAGCAACCCCTCGCATGAGTGCCAGGGGTGGCACACAAGCCAATCTTCATTGTCATGCAAAGCAGCAGCTCAGTCCTGCCCCTTCCTTCCACCTGCAGCTGGTAGCTTGCTTGAAACCATGCCACTTGTGGATTTAAAAAAGGCCAGCAGATGACATGGCACAGTCTAGATACACACGTGAATTAGTTTAGCGTAACTGGTTTGTATTTCACGGTGGCCTTAGTAGTGTCTCACAGTCTGGTAAGAATTGTTTGCACATAGAGAGAAAGGGGATTTCTATTGCTTTTGTTTTTTAAACTGCATCAGGTACAAGTTGAATTGCCAAAAGGAAACACTACTTAGAGCATTAGTAACAGAGGTAGCCGTGCTAGTCCATGTACTATCAAAACAACAAGCAGTCATGTAGCACTTTAAAGACTAGCAATATTTACTTAGTATGTTGTGTAGAGCAGGAGTGAGCAAACTTTTTACATCGGGCCCCACTTTTTGTTCCTACAATTAGCAGGTCCCCCCCCACCTTGCCCCAGATGGGCCTGGAGGTGAGTGGTGATCTCCCAGAAGTGAGAAGTGAGACTCAGCAATGGTGGTGGCGGAGATACCAGGGACAAGGCGAGGAGGCAGCAGATAAATCAGCTTTCTGAGTGTCGCTTTCTTTTGAGAAGCTTGGCTTTTGTTTTCAGTACATTCAAGGAAGAGAGACCAACAATTTTTTTAATATATCTCCTTTTTTGTCGATTGGACCCACAGGATCATTTCTCTGACCCTAGCACTCAGCAGAAAGAGGTTGATAGTAATAGTGTTTTGTAACTTATGCAGCTTCTTACTCTAAGGGATTCTCAGCAGCAATAAAACTTTCAACAAAATATGTTCCTCTCTCTTTATAGCAGACTCTCAAAAGCTTTGAAGCAAGCCCAGGTCAGGGTACCTCAAGGAATTAAGCCTGAACACGAGTTATAAAATTGAATTAGCATTTGTAAAGCAAAGACCCTGGTGGAGCTTGAGCCCAGAGCCAGTGCTCAGGAGACCTCAGCAAGCTGGTGAAGGGGGCTTACTTTTCCTGAGGGCCCTGCCTGGTGGGAGCCGGGAGTGAGTAGCTGACTGGTGCCAATCCGGTCTGGCCTGGGAGCCAAGCTGTCTAGTCAGCATAGTGTGTAAATCCTTCCTGCTCCTCTAACCACACTGTCCCCCAGCCTCTCCTGCTGGCAGCCGCAAGCAGAACCATTTGTAAGGTGTGGAGCAGGCTGTGTACAGTGGTAAGCTTGGCCCAGGTTCCCCTGAACAATCAGCAGTGGCTCACTTCTCCAGAGGAGGGTCATTAATCAAGCCGCTGTCCTGCATCAAGGCCCATGTCCTCCTCCTGGGAGAGGCACCCGGAGTGAGGTGCTGCCTTGGGAGGAGAAAAGAGACCAGGAGACAGCTCTTGACAGTGCTCAGCATAATAGGAGCAGAGCGGCTGTGGGGAAGGTAATGAAGGCTGCAGGACAGTGGGGGGGGCAGCCAATCACCCTGCACCCTTGACTTCAGTGGTACCTGAATATGTGCATTGGCTCTGCTAGGCTCTTAGGGATTGGCTTTTTACTCCCCCATCCCCATTTAAAAAGTTTTCTCCCCAAATGCCACTTCGTCTGCCAGAATTAGAGGTCACCCTTAGTAAACTACCAAAACAACCCAGCAGTCAAATAAATTTGCAGTAAACTACAAATATATGGCCCCCCTCTTTCCTTTCTTGAGTAATAAAATAACAGTGCAGACATTTTATTATCATCAGCCCCCTGAAAAGATACCTTGCTGAATTGAATTGGTAGGTTACATTGTTCCATGAGGACACAGCTGTCTCTACATTAGTTGCACTACATTGACTTGTTGGAGTTTTTCTTTGCGTCTATATCAGCTGATGACTTTTAATATGAAAGCTGAGGGTCTGGTGAAGAGTATAGTAGCTTGAGAAAGGTGCCGGAGTGCCACATGCCATCCTTGTCTGAACTTCACCAGGTGGAGAAACTGCGTTCTGTGCTATTGGTTTATTAAGTGGGATTAAAACACAAAGGATATGCCTATAGCTGAGCTTCTGGCTGTGTTTCAACTAGGGTTGTTAATTTCTGTCCTGAGTTTAAAAAAGATCCTAAACTCTATTCTAGTAAAACTGGAAGAGCTGACAGTTGCACAAAGAAGAACAAGAAAAATAATTCTCGTCATTCATTTGTTAACCATGCTAAGGTCTATGTTTATAGTAAATAGTAAATGTTTCGCTGGTTTTTGTTGAATATTTGTTAACACAAATGTGGTGTCACCATCTTCAGTTCTGAGGTGAATAGAATGCCTTTAACAAGTACATCAGTCACCCCTTTCCCTTTGAAAAAGACATGGAGCTCATAGACCGGTTGATTACTAAAAATATTTAACTGGTGCCTTCACCATGTAATGTGTTTCTCAGTTTGATTCCCTGAAGCTGTTTTTTCATTGCTTATGATCATCCCGTGCTGCAGATTTCCAGTACCTGCTTCACAAATTCCTGATAACATTACATTTTTTATATTTCTTGCATAAAATTCCCAGATAATACCAAGCAATTAAAATAGAGGGGTGGCCGTGTTTGTATGTATCTTCACAAAACAAAGCAAGCAGTCCTGTAGCACCTTAAAGACTAACAGTTTTATTTATTAGGTAATGAGCTTTTGTGGACAAGACCTTTTTACACACAAAAACTCAATAATTAGTCTTTAAGGTGCTTACAGGACTGCTTGCTTCGTTTTGTTTAGTTAACAGGTTTCTTTTCAACTGTCACTTGAGTCTTGGGCACCACATGGCCTTCAATTAGTGGCCTGAGTAGGAATATATTAATATAATAAATAACAAGTGGAAGGCAATGCAGTGCAGATGTTAAGGATCACATCCATATAATGCACAGACACTGAGGATGGAAAATTGTGGTAGAACAGTGAAGTTAAATTATAACTCTTAACAATCTGCAGAATGCAGACAGCAATTTAATGAGGTTGAAATATCAAGTCTGGGGCCAGTTAGTCTGGGATATGGGGAAGAAAACTCACAGAGGTTTAGAGATATCTGATCTGCTCTGAAGCAATTGCCAGTCCACCTATGGTTTCACTTCTTTTAGTATCTGTTTGATTAAGGTAAAAGAATAGTTTACATCCCCACTCTGTCTCTATTGGTTTGGCACATTGTGGCTGTTCATTTGTTCCCTTTTGAGTGTCTACTTCCATGAGAGAATTATTACTGAAGATTTTGGAAAGAGCCAGCACCAAAGCAAACCATACTCCTGCTCATCTGTATGGTTCTTAATTCAGGCACTGCAGTCTGTTAATACTAATTTTAAAGCAACTTCCAGTGCTAAGCCAATTACCTTTTATGTTTTCTTTTTTAAGGAAGAATTTTGGCATTACATGGCTTGCCTTCCTTAATTTATTCTGTCTGTCTTTGTACTGCAATCTGATGTGACAGAATGGCAATTTCCTGCAATGTTTTTGGGAGAGTTTACTGTACTAAACTTTTCATTTTGGACTAAGGATTCAATAAAATTTCATGGAGTGAGGGATCACAGTCCTCTAGGAACTTGAGAGTTGAAGGATGATCAGTTGTGGATGAGGATAAAGTTACATAGCTCAGCCACCCAGATGTGCTGTGGTATTTCTGATTTGGGGACAGTTTATACCTCTAGATCAGCAGCACTGCTATGAACACCCACATGGCTCCACAGTAGACTAACATTTTTATGGCTGACTTAGAACAATGTTTCCTCAGCTCCAAACCCCTATTGCCTGTCTCCTTTACTTACACCACATTGATGGTATCTTTATCATTTGGACCCATGGTACAGAGACCCATGGTAAAGAAGAATTCCACAGGGATTTCAACAACTTTTACCCCACCATCAGTCTCAGCCTTGACCATTCCACATGAGAGATCCATTCCCTGAACACCACAGTACAAATCACCAATAGTCAAATCAATGCCATTGTATGCCGGAAACCCACTGACCCACTTATGTCCATGGCTCCAGCTTCCATCCAGGACACATCACAAGATGCATCATTTATAGTCAAGCCCTAAAATACAATTGCATCTGCTTCAGTCCTACTGACAAAGACCAAAAACTTCAAGATCTCTACCAGGCATTTGTAAAGCTTAATTACCCACTGGGAGAAGTTAAAAAAAACAACCAACCAACCCAACAAAAGAGTGACAGGGCCAGACAAATACCCAGAAACCAACTACTTCTCAATAGGCCCAAGAGCATTAATCAACAGAACACCACTTGTCATCACCTGTAGCCCCCAACTCAAACCACTCCAGCTCATTGTTGGCAATCTACAACCTATACTGGAGCATGATGTTGCACTCTCACAGGCCCTGGTGACAGCTGTCCAACTTCAGGAAAATTCTCACTAGCAACCACATGCCACGCCACAGAAGTATGAAATCCTGGAACTCTTCCTTGCAACAAACCCCATTGCCAACTATGCCAAATATTTACACTGGATACACCATCACTGGGCCCAGCCACATCAGTTACACGATGAGGAGCTCATATTCCTGCACTTCCACTAACATGATATATGCTATCATGTGCTAGCAATGCCTCTCTGCTATGTCTGTTGGACAAACTAGACAACCACCTCACCAAAGAATGAATCAACGCAAATCAGACATTGAGAATCTGAATACAGATAAACCTGTGAGTGAGCATTTCAGTTTAGCAGGTCAGAGTACTCAAGACTTAACATTGTGCATTGATCTTAATACCAGATTACAAAGGGAGACCTCTGATTTGGAGTTTGTTCTCAAGCTTGATACTTCTCACCTCAGACTCAGCAAAGATATCTATTGCTTTACAAGGACAATTTCCCCACCATTCATATTTGCAGTGACCACAGGTAGACCAGTTAACTTAACAGACACTTTTATAGAAACTGTTTTTCTTCCTTCTGTCCTATCTGGCTGATTTGTTAGTTTTTCTTTTTTCTTTTTTTTTTAAATTCTCTTCATCTCAGTTATTAGGATTTTCCAGATCTGAAGAAGTGGGTCTGTCCCATGAAAACTCATCACATAATAAGTTACATTGTTAGTCTTTAAGGAGCTACAGGACCTCTTTTTTGTTTTGTGAAGATACAGACTAACTTGACTACCTCTCTGAGACTGGTTCAGATTGGTGTTTTTTAGATATGAGCAGGCAAAGAAAGGATTTTAAACAGACAGGTCCTTCTCCACAAGGGAGGCCCCTGTCCTTCCCTGGAAGAGTTGGAAGAAAGTGACCTATTTATGAGCATACTTATTCTTGGGGGAAAAAATGTTATGAACCTGTAGCCACAGGAAAAACCTGACTGGTCACATGCTAAGACCTTTGCTGGATTGGGGTTGATCAGTAGTGAACTTATGAACATGAGTGTAGGTTCTTCAGTTGTTTTTAATATATTTTCTTTGTAATGCTTTTAGTTTATGAAAAACAGTCGTGCTTAGAAAGGGTTGCCTGGAAGCTTATAACTGTAGGCAATTAGGATTTTATAGCTGCTAAGTAGAAAGCAAAGCAGGCCCGCTTAGACAGTCTGTCTCACTGTGCCATTATTTGGTGTTAGGCACTAAGGATGAGAACACTGAATCTTAAAATGTTTATAGGTTTACTTAACATATTAGTGTTAAGCGATAATCCTCTTACATTTAAAGATGTTGCAGAGTGCAAAGTGTGTATGTAATAACCTGGACAAACATAAAGAGTTTACAAGAAAGACTTCCCTGCCCTTGTTTGTGTTGCAAATAACTATTAGAGAAACAGTAGAAATACATCAGAGATGTAACTGAGTTAGTCTGTATCTTCAAAAACAACAAGAAGTCCTGTGGCACCTTATAGACTAACAGATATTTTGGAGCATAAGCTTTCATGGGCAAAGACCAGCTTTGTCAGATGCATGAGTGGGAGGGTTTCAGAGGAGGATTTAAAGAGGGAGTCTCAGTCTCCCTCTTTAAATCCTCCTCTGAAACCCTCCCACTCATGCATCTGACAAAGCAGGTCTTTGCCCACGAAAGCTTATGCTCCAAAACGTCTGTTAGTAGAAATATAAAATACCTTGGAGATGTTTGTGTGTGGCATAGTCATTTTAGATTGTCACTTTTTTCTTATTGTACATATACAAAATATGATAAGTTAGTAGGTGCTCCGCATGAATCCAAAAATTCAGAAAAGAGTTCAGCCAGTGGGGTATGGCTGACTTGAAAACACCTGCCTATTCCAATTCTCTTAGCTAAATTGTTGATTGTGCATGTTCTGTTAACTTTTGAAGTAATTTCATTGCTGATTAAAACTGCCATGGAATACAAGATCACAGAACCACAATCCATAACTAACCAAACAGATTTGTACCAGATATCTATAACTCTCAGGTACACCAAAGCTTGGAAAATTGCCCGGCTGTCCATCCTAGTTAAATAAAACCAACCGGCTCTTCCACAAATTGTGAAATTCTGGGTAAGTGCTGCTTAATGTCCCACTGGGGGACATGGAGATCTGTGAAGTAAATCGTTAGGTTTCTGCTGCCTGTAGACTTTGCCGCCTTCTACTCTGAAAAGATGGATGAAGTGCTATTATGAAACAAGTTATTAGCTTCATAATCACCTGGAGCCGATTTTACTTGTCCTGGATGATCTTTTGTGAGGACAACAAAACATTGATCAAATAACAAACAGACAAACCAAAACACAGCATGCTCTTTGGAAATTAATTGCAAAGCTTACTACAGAGTATCCATAATAAATAACTATACCTCCTCTTCAGACAAAAAGAGCACTAGTAATGCAGAATGTACTTGTATTTCTGAACTGTGCTAATATCCAAACTTGGAATAATGTGTTTGTTAGTGAGTTCCTCTCCCCCTTCCTAAAATAGTTGCTGGGCACAGCTTCTAGCTTCAGAGCATTTGAGTGCTTAAAGAAAAGAATAGGGCTATTTGTCAGGAGCCAAAATTAGTATAATGTCAGAGCAGGAAGCCATCTGGCTTTTTTAAGTTTGATGTTTTTCTTAAAAATTTCTCTCATATTATTCTCGGGGGGATTGGCGAGTTCAGCAGCTATTTCCTACAATTTTTTTCCTGTACTGTTATTACCAGGCTCATTTTCCACTGATGCCCATCACCGCTAAAGTCTCTTATTACTTGATTTAATGAATTAATTTCATAGCCAGAGGATAATACCTGAGTTGCCCTAGAATATTTACCGAGGGGGAGTTCAGACAGTTCTGTCACTAAGAAGCTAACCAGGTTCAGGAAGGAAGATATGTCAGTATGGATTTTTAATAATGCACAATGAAGTCTAATATTGCTATTCTGTTGATTTTTTTTTTTATTTTGTCTCAGTTCAAGGGTCTTTCGTGTACGGTGCAATCAGTATCTTAATAGGATTATAATTCTTCATACTTATACACTGTGCCATTTATGATTGTGAACTTTCAACTTCCAATATGGACTCGCTTTGCTTTTGGTCTGCCTGTTAGTGGAGGTCAACCCCACTGACTTAGGTTGAGTTGTAAGACTTGAGGAAAAGGTACAGCATGTCTTATTTTCAAGTCTTATTTGATGTAGGAGCATTTCTCGCTTTCTTTAAAACGACATGTCTTGAATTGATGAAGATTGTCTTCTGTCACCAAATGGTTCCCTCAACTCCAACCAAAGTTTTAAAACCAAACAGTGCCCCCCACCCCCCAGCCAACCCTTTGCATTGGTGAGAAATGGCCTCGGTCAGTGTGTTTCCTTACACTTATTTTAAGCAGTTGAACTCTGTTTCTCGCTGCAGGACTTGCAGGTGGCTCAGGGCTAGTGACAGACTTGCCAGGGCCGTAGGCAAGGTGAGGGGTGCTTGGATGTGGAACCCTACCCCCCCCCCAAAAAAAAAGGCAGGGCAAGGCCTCTGGAGGAAGCTGCCAGGCTGAGGGCTGGCCTCCCTTAGCACTATCACCTGATGTTCTGGCCTCTACTACTGCTGCCATCGCAGCAGGACAGGGGAAGCCCCAGGCCCTTTTAAATCACCGGGGGCCAGGTCAGCTGTTCCTCCCCACCCTTTTGTCAGTGGCCCTGAGCTAGATCAAATATATTACGCTTTTGGTTTCCTGGTGTCTGGAAAATGATGGTATTTTTGTGTTCATATTTTTATTGGTAACAAACCAAGACATGAGTTGAATACATTATCGGTCAGTAATCTTAATATTAGTGAAGTTTGTTGACATGCTGTAGGATTTATAGTTTTTTTTTTAAACTTTGTAGAATTTCAAAGGGTTTTTGAAAAATTCCTGCATAAGCCACTGCTAAAGAACCCAAACCGAATCATGGTATGAGAAACAAAGTACTGTGACAGATCAGAAACTCACTGAAAGAGAAAAGAGTAGAAATCAGTGGTCAGCTCTCAAAATGGCAAAAGGTCAACAGTAGAGTGACATGAGCTTTTGTACTCAAATGATATTTAATACATTTCTGAATGATCTGGAAAAAGAGTGAGCAGTGAGGTGGCAAAATTTTCAGATGAAAAACTGTAATTCTGTCCACTAAATGAGGCAGTGGCTTTGTGGGGAAAAACTTTGTGATCATAAACAGGTTAAAACACCTCTAATCTGAAACTCTCTCAGCCAGCAATATTTATAATTCTGCATGATTTTATCAGGGGTGTGGCCAAGTTTCCTGTGGTCTCATAAAGTTTGTTTACAGCCACTATTCCTGGCTGTGTGTTCTGTGCTGTTATTTTGCTGTAGTTTACCCCTAAATGTCTTCTTGGAGTCCAGTAAGCAGTGGAAGTGTTGGTAATGCTGCTAGACAATATTGGCCTCTCGTGGTTTGGCATATTCTGTCATCTGGCACCGACCTGGTCCCAAGGGTGCTGGATGAGAGAGTTCAACCTGTAATTGAAAGCTGTCGTAAGAAATACACATGAGGAAAAATCATGGTTGTACAAGGGCCTTTAGTTTCTATGTTTCCTGATTTGAGTGCTTGACTTTTTTGAATATCTGTCCTGAACCAATGTTGGTATGCAGTTCTGAAACCACACTATTACATTTTTAGAGGTTTTTGCTGTTTCCATTTGCTTTGTTGTACTGAGATTGCCTCCTTACCCTCCCTGCTGGAGCAGTTCTTCATATTTCCCATAGATTTCTTCATTTACTCATAACAGTTGGTTTTCACTTGACAACTTCATGGGGGAGTTTACATTTTGATTTCTGAAATACATGTTTCAAACATGTGCAGCACTTTCCTCTAATTCTGGTGGAAACAAGCTGATAATGATTTCTCACATCTTTTCATTGGTGAGGAAATTGTTCCAACCAGTACCCTGGTTAATTTTTCTTAGGCGCTTATTATCAAAGATGTCTTAGTTCCTGTCTAACATTTCAATAGATCTCTATCTCTCACAGCTTGATTTTGAAATCCTAGTAGTCTTTTGTTGATTTGTTCATATATAATTTTCATATACTTTTTTCCAATAATTATTTTGGTCCCTGAGAATGTGGTTGCAGAAATTTTTTATTGATAAATCATAACTACATTGTAGAACTTCCAGTTGGGAGTCTGGAGGCTTTGGCAGTGGGGTGAGGCAGTTAGTTTTTGTCAACTAAGGAGACACTTTGGAACTGTGGAATAGATAGATGTCGCCATTAAAATCAGCGGCAATTTAAAATACTTTAATTATGGTGACTAAATTTGTTTGCAATGTGGTTGTAAGTTTGTTGGTTCCAGGATATTAGAGACAAGGTGGATGAGGTAATACCTTTAATTGGACCACTTCTGTTGGTGGACCTAAATTGTCATCTTTCAGTTTCAGCAGTAACCCAATTTAGGTTAACGGAACAGCTTATGCCTCTGGGGTTTTGTTTGTGTCTGTCAGCAAACCCAAGAAAGCAGCATTCTGTAGCAGATAGCAAACACATGAACCAGGTTTCATCTTACTTTTTGTTTTGGATGGAAGTTTAAATTTTGGCGTGTAGTTCTGTGGTTAGTGAGTAGAAGCTACAGCAAATAACTTGGCCATGGTGAACATAGAACCTGTATGTAATGAATCAGCAAGAAGCTACACCTCAGTTGCTGTTCTTGAATGTGTAGCGAAAATGATGGTGAAGTGTTGATCTTTAAAACTTAGTGTAATCTACTGCATTGAGGTTTAAACCGCTATTGTCTAAATTTGAGTCTCTTTTTTTAATTACTATATGTAGCGTACCTCTTGGTAGGGCATTGCAGTCTCTCTTCTCCCAGCTGGTGTTTGCGTTCAGAGTGCAACAAACTGACAAGTGTTGGCATGTCAGAAGGTGCATAGGATTCTCTTTTACTTTTGGTTTTACAAATGAGTATGGCTTTCCCCACTTATTTTCTCTGACTTGGAAACATGAAGATCTGTCAAATTTCTGTCCGCAGCCCTGAAATAGAAAGCTGTGGGGGTATGGTCGAAAGGTTATTACACTGGCTGGAGTTTCACCTTAGCAACCAGTTTCATGGTAGCACCATGGGGATGAGAACAAAAAAGCCATTAGGGCTCAGAAAAAAGCATAAAGGAGGGCTGCTGCTGGTCCTTCTTGGCAGCCATAGCAAGGTGTCTTGTAAAAGCAGCTTCTGTTGTCATGGAGCCTTTTAACTCAAGGCCAGCTTCTGGCACCATGGCTTTCACATGGGAGAAAACCTTGTCCTGTTTAGCTTTGGAAAAAATAAATAAGGAATAGCCTTGAGCAGAATTAGTTTATTATTGCAGCTAAATTACTGAGCTGCAGAGAGAAACTGAACAGAAAGGAAACATTTTGTTACCGGGGGAGAAAAAAAAAGTGATTTTTTTTTCTTTTTAAAGACTCCAGCATCCACTGCAGTCAAAAGCCTGTAAAATGGGGCATAAAAACAAATGTTTAACAATTGGTAAGGATTTTTTGCTGCACTTGTGTAGCTGCCTTTTCTCTTGACACAACCATTTTGTGTCTAAATTGTGACCGGCCTTTGTGATTATATGATTACAGCATAAGAATATCTTAGCACAGCTCTACTTTCAAGGTTTGTTTTCCTCTGCTAGTCCTTAGCAGACAGCATAGAGACAGAGATGAGACATAACTGTTTCTTTCTTATTTCTCCCTGTCAATACAAAATATAAAGAGGTTTTTATAAATGAGGCCTTAAAATGGCTCCTTTGAAGTTATATAGTGTCATAGCATGGAACTCTTTGCCCCAGACTCTGTGGCCACATTGAGTTGTTTTGAAGGACTCCACCAAGCTACCACCTGCAAGTGTGATTCAAAGTCAAACCGAATCTTGGGTTGGTTTCAGAATCAAACATTGTGAAAGTTTGAATTGGAAGCTTACTGGGACAGCACCACAAAATGAACCAGAAAGAGATCTGGGGAGGATGGGAAATGCTGAACAACAAATTGTGGAGGGAGAATATGAAGAGGTAGTGAAGTAACAAAATATCAGGAGTGTAAAGAGGAAGTCTATGGAGGGCAGGGGGCAGATACTGTACTGCTTTTCTGTATGTGACTAGAAAACATTTTTTGAGGCGGAAGGTTTCTGGGTGGAATGAAGGCAGGAGGGTGCTGCAACACATGGATTCAAATAGAAAATTACATTTGACCCTTGATTGTAAGAGTCTGATGCTTCTGTTTTAAAATACCAATTCGTGTTTTGCACACTCAGTGTAAACCTCAGACGGCTAACTTATTATTTTAAATGGTGAAACTAATGTCTGTTTTGCACTGAGAATTTGTATGCCAGTTCCAACACAAGGCAAACTGAAGTTAGACCCCTCAAAATATAGGAATGTAATGGTAAAACGTTTACAGGAATATGATATTTAAAATATTAAATAGAGCATTTATCATACTGTTGCTGTGATTACTGCATCTTGGTTTTCAGATGCACTAAACTTGGTAGTAACCTCAGTATTTTATTGAATACTTTAGGCACGTTTGCATCAGAAAACTTGTGTCTTAGCAGTGATGGGAGCAAGAATAGATCTAGGCAAATATATGTAGGAGTGCATGTAAAGTAAAATTGAATTTTAGATTGAATTTGTTTGAAATAAAAATTATAAACCAAAATCTTCCAGTCTTACCTCTAATTCACCCTTACATTTGTTTCTTCAATGAGCTGACACAAAATCCAGCCTGAATTCCTAGAGAAAAAGAGAAGTCTTTTAATCTAATCTGTTGCTAGAGCTGCAGTCTGCATATAGAAAGTTGGTTTAGGTACCAGGAATCAGATTGAATGAGACATAACCTCAGTGTTTGGCTGGGATACGGATGAACTACGCTAGATAGTAAAATGAAGGGGATATGTCTTTGTGCACTCAGTACTGCACTTTCTCTCACTGCTTGTCTTGATTAATCTTCCTTCTTGATCTCTTTGCTTTTCTTTGGCATTGTTACCTCCACTGCAGCAAAGATTTAGTATTAGCAGAAATCATTCCAGTCAAGTGAGGGTTATGTCCCTTCAAGGAGTCCTTAAATTTGATGTCTCCTGCCATTCTGCCACTTATTACAGGAGAAGATGGCTTGCTCTCTGGAGAAGTATTTTCACATTTGCCACTGAGGAAGATGGAGCTCAACAATGACATGTGATTTTCATGGCCCTACAATAAACTTTTTTGTTCTCTTTCACAGTCACAGACGAAGACACGGTGAAGAGGTATTTTGCCAAGTTTGAGGAGAAGTTCTTCCAAACCTGTGAGAAGGAACTTGCCAAAATCAACACTTTCTATTCTGGTAAGCTGCATATCTATGTCTGATACAATTAGCGGAAGGTGTAGCATACAGAGACCTAAGACTTCCAAACCCACAAAATAACCATAACATTCCTGAAGGTCTGCCATCCAGATTATCATCGGGTGGTTTATGTAAGAAAGCTACTTTAACTTAAGGTGTGAATTTAAAATATAGCTAAACCTTTTCAGAAAAAGTTGTGAATACTCTTGTTTGGTTTGAGTGTCATATTCCAGTTTAACTCTGTTAGAAACAGATATAAACCAAACCAGATTATCCAGGTTTTAGACAAAAATGCACATATCCAGCAACCGCTTGTGTCAGTTGAACTATGTAGGTTTAACAAAGAGTTCAAGTTAAACCAGTACATCATTCACATGAACGCAACACTACCTGCAATGGCAGGTAGCAGACAAATTGTTTCATTGCACCATGGGCATGGGCAAAACATCTTGAACTGTAGTTATGGAAAGGTCAGTCAATGTTTTTTAATATGGTAATCGTTGAAAGGCTTTATTACTGAGTTTACAAAAATTGTGCTTTAACTAATTCGGTTTGGAGGAAAAAAAACAAATGAAGTATTTTAAACATGGAATAAATGGAGATCTCTAAGAAACTGAGACAAGAAGCCTTGGGTTTAAATTGCAGCAAGGGAGGTTTAGGTTGGGTATTAGGAAAAATTTCCTGTCGGAGTGGTTGAGTACTGGAATAAATTGGTTAGGGTTGTTGTAGAATCTTCATCATTGGAGATATTTAAGAACAGGTTAGATAGCTATCTAACAAGGATAATATAAATCAGTGGTGTCCAATAGAAATTCAAGGATCGCCACAGCTGCCCCCCCCCAGTCAGAATAAATGCCCTCCCACCTCCGTGAGAGCCAGGCACCACTCCCCAAACATATTGGACACCGTGGCTATCGATGGTGCTTGGCGCTGCCATGAGGGCAAGGACGGGACTCGATGACCTCACGGTACTAGTCTCAGTATTGTAGACTACACTTTTATAAATAGGTAATATCTGAATATAAGCATGGCTATATGATTAGTACAGTGTGTGCCCTACTTAACATTTTTCAAACACTTTAAGTGTCTCATGTAGTCAGGGCCTAAGCATAGTGGTGTGAAATGTGGTATGTTTTTGCTGCTGTCTGTCTGATATACAGGCCCGATCTCTGTAGACTGGACTTCTGTGGTCTGGCATCCCTATGGGTGCTCCTGGGCTAGAGCGCTCACAGAGAAAAGCTGGCCCCCAACTCAGCAACTCCTCCCCTGCCTCCCTAGAGCTTCTGTTGTGCTCCAAGCTCAGGGAGAGAGAGTGGAGAGAAGCAGAGACAGGGGACACTTGGGGGAAGACGCAGGGTGGCTGTGGAGCCCAATGGCTGGGGGGCCAGGAGTGCAGCCCGGAAGCCAGTGGCAGGGACTGGGAGAACAGCCTGGTTACCACAGGGCTTGGTGTGTTCCCATGGGGCTGCGCTCCTGGGATTCTGCATCCTCCTTGCCTTGTCCCCTGAGTGCCTGTCCCCATGTTCAGTCAATGCTGGCCTGTCTGCTGCTGCTAGAGTTCAGCTCTGCCGCTGGTGGTGGTAGAGGGGCTGACTGAGCAGGGACTTGGGAGCAGAGGGAAAGTAGTGATACTTGGAGGAAGAGGCAATCTGTCTGTGGAGCCCCGGGGCTGGGTGCCTTCAGTAGCGGATCTGTGCAGTCAGTGTCAGGGAATGGGAGTGCAACCTGGCCAGCCCAGGTTCAAAGTGTTCTCCTGGGGCTCTGCAGCCCACCCCCCACCTTTTCACCTGAGGGATTTCCCCCACCCACTTGGTCACTGCCAACCCCTCTGCCACCCCCAAAGTGTAGCCCAGCATTGAACTCCTCTGGTCAAGCAAAGTCCTTCAGGATCCTTGTTTGGAATGGTATGTGTGGACTATGGTATAGTATAGTACAGTAGCCTCTACTGCTGTTTACTTAGCCATGGCCTGGTTACCATCCTCTCTCCCACTGACCTTCTGTTTGCATGAAGTATCTAGTTGCATAGTCAACAGCACACGCACAGATGGATAGCAGTCAACCTGTCTTTTTGAGAGCTCTTGCGCCAAGTCAGGAAGTAATGTGTGCATCTGAGAATGTGATTGACGGAGACTGAATTTGGCAGTTGCCTCCAAAAGGATCACTTTTCTCTTCACCACTGAGGTTTCCGTTTGGTTCTGCAGTCAGTGGACACGAGGGTGTGCAGTGTGCAATAAACAGCTGGAGACTGTTTTGGGTTTCTAAACATGTGCTTTTTCTGACCCTCTGTGTAGAAAATTGTTTTAAAGTCACTAAAGGCAACAATTTGAAGTCACACCTATGTTTTTCAAAACACAAATGCAGTTCCACCACGGACGTTGACAAAGCTTGCTGCCGGTGAAGAATTAGATTTATTTTGTGCTTTACATGTGCCTTAGGCAATTCTGTACATGATTTAAACAGCAATAGCAACATAATATATTTTGCCTTATTTTCATTCTGTACATGTCACACTAATAAAATGATATTTTAATAAGGTAAGATCTGTTGCTGGGTTATTTAAATCTTTACAGCCTTTCATGGCTTCCCAAAATAAAAATGCAAAAAGGCTATCTTAGATATCTCCAACAAAGCAGAATTTTTCCAGCCAGCCAGTAAGTGACTTGCAAAAGATTTTTGAGAAATAGGGCTTGTGCTCTTCATTTCTTTAGTATGTATGTAAATAAAAAAGGCTGGTAATGTTATATTTTCAGAGGGAGGGGACAGTTCCTGCTCGTTTTACGTTAAATAGAGTAGAGGCTGGGAGGACCACTGAGTGATTGGAGGTGTGTATTAAATGGTGATGTTAGAGCTCATATTAAATGGGTGGAGTTTTTTAAATATTTAATAGGCATTTTTGTTCAAAATGGCATTTAGTCATTTCAGTGACATTGGCGTTAACAAGAATAAACGGCTTGGTTCTTGGAATGTATTACAGCTGTCACTGGATTTGTCTTCACTATTTTTTAACCTAGAGCTAAAGTTTAAAGGTCACTTTAGACAACATTGAGATTTTTACAAACATATTAGCTAATTTTGAGTTAATTGGCAGTCAGATCCAGTAAGAGCTCCAACGTGGGCATTCAAGAGCTCTGGCAACATCAGTTTTTTAGAAAGATCATGATCAAGTTTCTTTACAATGACTCTTGCTTTTGCAGAGTCCTAGTCACTGAATCTGTTCAGGTATATCAGGATGTCCCCCTTCTGTTTGGACCAGAGAGTTTTCCATTATATTTCCCTGATAAAAATGACTTAAAGCGTGGACAGGGTTGACAGTTTGTTTCAGCGGTATGAGTACAGTAATCCCTCAATTCAAAGGACCCTGATTTAATGGACTTTGGAAATAACAGATGCTGTCTGCCAGTGCAACACCCTCCTTCCCCCTGCCCCAAAAGAAAGTAAATGCCAGAGACACACCAGAGCCTCTGGTTGGCTGGGGCCACTGGAGTGGCTGGGGCTGCCAGGGCCAGAGGGGCTGGAGGGGAGGCTGGGGCTGCAGCAGGGGCTGGAGCTGCTGGGGCTGGAGGAGCTGCTGGAGCAGCTGAGGCTGCCACCGCACCTGAAGCTGCCAGGGCTGGATGGGCTGCCAGAGCAGTTGGAAGAGGTTCAGCACTGAGCGTACCAAAAGCCACGAGAGGTTAATTGGAAGAGGGAGATGGAGGCGTGAGTGGAAGAATAGGGCAGGAGTGGGGAAGGGAAGTGGGGGAGGGCAGAGGACAGGAGTTAGTGATGGCCTGGGAAGGTCAGTGCATCATCATACACTAAACCATTTGGATTTAACAGACTTTCAGCATTACCAAACACCCGCCCCTTGCCATTAGTCTGTTAGATTGTGGATTTACTGTGTTGTTGGGGTAAGAATCATAGTATATAGGTGTAAAATACCTAGAATTCAAGGCTGTTCTCCAGGTTGAGTACTTTCTTTGTTCTTCTATATGTCATCTTTAGAAACTGTTTATGTCCAGAAGGGAAAAAACTTTCCAGTACATAAGAATGCCCATACTGGGTCGGACAAAAGGTCCATCTAGCCCAGTATTCTGTCTTCTGGCAGTGTCCAGTGTTAGATGCCCCAGAGGGAGTGAACAGAACAGGTTAATCATCAAGTGATCCATCCTCTGTCACCTATTTCCAGCCTCTGACAACCTGAGGCTGGGGACACAGTTCCTACATAGGCTGTCTAATAGCCATTGATGGACCTAACCTCCATGAATTTATCTAGGCTGGTTGGTTTTAAACCTGTTACCTATTAATTTAATTTGGTGACCATCCTCCACCCCAAATGTTTGTGTTATTGGAACAAGAAGATAACTTTTCCTTTTTCAATTTCTCCATACCTGTCATGATATTATAGACCTCTGTCATATCAGCCCGCAGTCTGGTGCGCTGTCACTGTTTGTTAAAGGGAAAGCCTTTCCGAAGAGGTGGTTTGCATTGCATCCTCAAATTGAAAAGACATTTAATTCATTCTGATCTGTGGCTGTAAGGAACTGTCCAAGAAGAAGGTGGGAGTTGGGACTGGCAGCGAAAGTTCCTTGCTCCCAAGAGATTTTTCTCTGGGTACTCTCACCTACTGTGCCCTTTCCAGTGGTATTTATATGAGTACAGTTTTTGTCCAAAAGTTATTTTGGATCAAGATTTGATACTAAATCCAGAACTGCAAGTGCTGTAGTGTGCGGAAAAGCACGTGTTTTTCTAAGGTGAGAGCCTATTCCATGTTCCATCCACTGTGACCTTCATGGTTAGGCCTTGGGTTGAGGACATGGGTCCAACCAAGGAAAGCATGAATCCCTGCATCTTAAGAGGAGAGGGAACAGGTTTCCTTCCACAAGGAGACAGATGCGTTTTGCTCGTGTTGCAGTTTGAGTATCTAGGAAGAAACAAGAACTGCTGTTCACAGATTTCCCCTGCTGCTAATTTTGTGTCGGTTTCATTGGACTGTTACAGCAAGGGATTGTTATACCACATGTTTGCTTCTTTTGGATGTTGGGGCAGTCGAGCTTATGCACTTCAAAGCAAAAGATGGCTCATATCTGTCATTAGCCCATTAACAGTTGAGTCCATGCCATCTCGTGGTATCAGTCAATGATTTAACGGGAATATGAAAGGAGAAAGAGAAGCATGAAGTCTTGAGGGCCATCTGCATATGTGAAGGCTTTTGGTGAAAAGAAGCAGCTACCATCATTACTCTATGCCTGAGATTGTCTTGGGAGAGGAAACAAAGCTAAAGAGTGGTTCCATCAACTCCTACTAGGTCATGCACCTTAACTTTGCATAGGAAGGGGTCAGCTGAGACAAGACAGTAATTAGCAAATTCATGGGTGTCTGTTAACTGATGTTTTGAGCATTTTTTAACAGCTACAGGTTGAAATTCCCAGAACCGGCATTCTCTCATCTGGCAACATCCACTCATCTGTCAGGAACAGGGAAGTTACTGGACCAGAGGTGCCTGGGTGGGAGGTTACTAGGGAGACCTGGCTGCCTTTGGCATGGGAGCCCAGCGGGGCTTGAGGCACAGCCAGCCGGAACCAGCCCCTGTGGGGCAGGGGCTGCACCCAGTGCCTGGGAGCTGCGGCTGTGCGGGCAGCCTGGCTAGGGTGGCATTTCAAAGGAGCTGTAAAATTGAAAGAGAGGACTAATGAGATTGAGTAAAGGAAGGTTTAGAATAGCTACAATAAGTGTGAAACTGATTTGAAGATTAATGCAGAGAGAAACTTTCATGGAATAGAAAGTTATAAAACACCATTAAAGAGAAAACATAGGTTGAATATAGGGGAAAAAAACTGACTGAGAACTAACATGGATTGTGGAACAACCACATAGCAGTTGCCTAATTGTGCAGGCACAGAAGGAGATGTGATGAACGTGAACACAGCAATTTCATCTCCAATTTTTGTACTTATCTTATAAGTGACACTTTATATTACGACATTTGCAAGAGACTGCAGGTGAAATTCTTGTTAACGTTTACTTTGTGCCTCTAACAGTACTTTGTCTGCAGTCAGTTTCAGTGTTTTGTTGAAGGTACATACCAATCCCCTGGCTCTGCAATGTTTTCCAGCAACAGGTGCAGCACAGTTGAAACTGAGTGAGCAAGGAAGCAAGTTACTGGTGGGTGGTTACACAGAAACGGGGGTGTGGGGGAGGTGACTGTATTTAGTGGTTGTGCTTTGAAGCCTGCCAATACACTCTTCAAAAATAGGCAAAGGGGCCGTTTTTAACTTTGTGTTTGTTTGTTTTTTCCAGGAGAAACTTGAGTTTAAGTTGTTTCTTTAGAAAGCTCATTTATAAAAAGTCCGCTAAAAATTCGAGGTGACCGTCTCTTTGAAGTTAACTGGCAAAACACTGAGTGATGTGCCGCAGAGTGTGACGCTGTATTGGAGGGAGGGAGAGCTAATGACCACGCTACTGGATCTTTTTGGTTTCTGGTTCAGCCAGCTGTAGACTGATGGTATTTGTAAACTGTTGCATGTGTTGGTAGCATAGCGCCTCATCTCGGTAGAAGTAAGGTGCCCATCCATCCTGTATTTTGGACACCAAAAAGGCATCCTGGCTTGTTTTTTAAAAGGGACTCGTTGCTGGCAGGAGTCACTTCCTTAAGCCTCAGGGAAGCAGGAGGAGCGTGGGCAGCTGCTGCATCCCTGCTGCTTCCCCAGGGCTCGGGGAGCACTGGGGACTGCCGATTTCCCAGGGCTCTGGGACAGGCCAGTGGCTGTTGCTTTCCTGGGGAGCACTGAAAGCTACAACCTTCCCTGGGCTCCCTGGGTGTGCCAGCAGCTGCCACTTCCTTCCCAGCTCCCTGGGGCTTGGTGGAGCCAGGAGAAGCTGTCCCTCTCCCCCATATCTCACTGTCCTGTGTTTGGGACAGGGAGATATGGTCGCCCTAAGTAGAAGCCGTGTTCATCTGTTGTATGTAACGTGATAAAAGTAAAGCTTATCTCCTGAGCACTTCAGTTTAATCAGGTTAACCCCTTTTTGTAATTTCTTTGTGCCCCTGGGAAACATTGTTTTCCTGTCCAGCAATGAATGCACAGAAACCTAGAGGGCTGGGTTTCATAATATTAACTAACAAATTCTGTTCTTGTTATGAGTGTTGCTTAGTGTCATCTTAGGATGTGAGAATAAATATGCAAAAGCATCTTACTTTGCCCCCCAAGGGACGTTTGATGTCACTCTCTTGACACGAGAAAATGTAAAAGTGCAACCCTTGGTATCTTGTAAATCAGTTTGGCATTTTATGCAGGATCTTGCTTTGCGTGTTCAGCATGTTGGCATGCACCTGTTATCATAGCTACTTGGGAGGCTGAGGCTGGCAGATCGCAGGGGTTCTGGGTTGTGGTATGCTGTATCAATTGGGTGTCTGGTGCCCTGACAGCCTTACCTGTGGGTGGCTAACACAGAGGTCAGCAACCAAAATAGCAAGAAGAGCCTTTTTTTGAATTCAGTGAAAACCTCAGTACTTAATAAATCACATCA
Source organism: Carettochelys insculpta (assembly GCF_033958435.1). Taxonomy (NCBI): domain Eukaryota; kingdom Metazoa; phylum Chordata; order Testudines; family Carettochelyidae; genus Carettochelys; species Carettochelys insculpta. The sequence goes on along the minus strand of NC_134145.1, from coordinate 58,140,050 downwards.
AACCATACCTTTTGTAACCCGTATTTTAAGAACAGTATGTACACAAGCAGGATGTTCATAAACTTCCAACGTGTTCTATTTCCTCATGCTTTGTGTGTGTGTATTTGTACCCCTACATTCCTGACTTTCACTCCCGAACCCACTTTAATGATGCCAATTTTACTTCATGTTTAATTTGTTTTCTTTCTTAAAATGCATATTGCCCTTTACAGCAGGAATGCCACAAGCTTCCTTTTCAAAATCAAGACTTTATTACAACACAATCAAAACCCAGATACAGTATCACATCCCACAATGCACTGCACATATTAAAGAGGGCGTCATCCAACATTTCAAGTTACATATCATTTGGTATTTAGATATGAAGAGTTCAGGTTTGGGCTTTTAAACATCTACCTTTTATTGTGGTATTGGGAGCCACCATGAAATCCTTAAAAAGCAACAAGCGGCTCCAGAGCCACAGGTTGCAGACCCCAAGCTAGAATAAAACAATTAACCTGTTGTGATTGGCATTCTCTCTGAGGGCTGATAGGTCAACTGATCATGGTGAACCTGCTTTGCAAGGACAGAAAGGCAGGTTGCTGCCTGCCTCCAGTTCTGATGCTAGAATAACACCACGTCAGGAGTTTTGATTGATAGGAGTTAAAAATAGTGCACACATTTATGGGTAGAGGTAAGGATGGGCTATGCTGCCTATGAATCCTTTTTTCAATGGCAAATATTTTAGTTTCTAGAGAGCATTTTCTAAGTTAAAGCATAGGACCAGAAGTCAGGGAACCTGGGGACCATTTCTAGTTCTGCTACTCCTGTGATGCATAATAAAGGAAAAATAATTTAACTTCTGTATTAGCTCACCTGCAAAAAGTGGGTAATATTTACCAATTTCTTGGTATTTTGAAGTGATTATAAAATACTTGTGAAATCATTGGAAAGAATTGCAATCTTATTTCTGTAATTAGGGATTGGTAGTGCAAGGGCTTCTCCACACACCAAGCTACTGTGCAGCAAGCCAGTATGTAACTTTACAGAATGACAGACCTAGCACTCTGTTGATTCACTCCCTGGCTTGCCATGCAGTAACATCTTGTGTATACGTGCCCCAAGTCACAGTTAACGCTTCCATGCAGCATCCTGTCCACACAAAATCACTTGGTGATATACACAATGATAGTAAGATATTGCATCCTTCATAGACAACGCCATTTGTGTTGTTTGACAGTTGCTTTTTCTTGCTAACAGAAAAGCTTGCAGAAGCTCAGCGCAGGTTCGCTACCCTTCAGAATGAGCTACAGTCATCTTTGGATGCACAGAAAGAAACTAGTGGTCTTACCACGCTGCGTCAGCGCAGAAAGGCAGTCTTCCACCTGTCCCATGAGGAGCGTGTTCAGCATAGGAACATCAGAGACCTGAAACTGGCCTTCAGCGAGTTCTACCTCAGCCTCATCTTACTGCAGAACTACCAGGTATGAAGGAAAGAAGGGTAGAGTTTTCTCACAGGCCCTTGTGTTCATACTGTTCTTGGTCATTGGATTGCTTCGTCTCGTAGCCGTCAGAGGACAGAGCATTGAAACTGGTAGAGTTGGAAGAACAAATGGAGTTGGGAGCACAGATAGGTCACTACAATAACTTTGAGGCCATACCCTTGCTCATGTTCTGTTCTGTGTACAGCCAGATTTGAAAGTCTGGAAAGAAACAGAGAGGTCGTGGTTAGTCTGTATCCTCACAAAACAAACCAGCAGTCATGTAGCACCTTAAAGACAAACAAATAATTTATTAGGTGAGGGGCTTTTGTGGGGCAGACCCACTTCTTCAGATCTGGAGATCTGTTCCACAAAAGCTCATCACCTAATAAATTATCTTATTAGCCTTTAAGGTGCTACATAACTGCTTGTTTGTTTTGTATGGAGAGAAACAGTTACCTTAAACTTAGAAAGAGCTGTTTTCTTCTGAGCATTTCCTTCATAGTGTCATTCACCTCACTATAGCTGATTGTGTCAATATTTTCTTTTCTAAAGCCCTCTTTTTCACTAGTGTCTAACTTTTTCTGTTAAACTCCATGGGATGTAACTCGGTATAAAAATTTTTAGCCAGATGGCAAGTATAAAAGAACTAAATTGTAAGCATATTTAGGTTTGTAGCGCTGACAAGTGGGATTATAATGGTTGTAGAGACCGATGTGTGTTCCTGTAATTTAGTTTAATTGGGTTTTTTTCTTTACATCTTTGTAGAGAAGTGGCTCATAATGTGTACTATTTTTTTTGTATTTGGTGCTTTAAAAATTATTTCTTAATGTGTATTATTGTGTGTAATGTGTGTGTCAATGAAAATTTCAAATGACTTTTGTTAGCATGTGGACCAAATTAGAATATTCAAACTTGGGTGCCTGAAGTAAAGCCCCTACATCCTTACATAGTCACATAAATAAGGCAGACTTGATGGTAGGGAATTTTACTAAACAGAATCTCACCACTGGGGTTTGCTTTGTAAAGTTCCGTATTGAAGACAAGGCTTTATTTTCTGGGAAATGGCTGTTCCCCTAGATGTCAGTGGGTTTGCTGGAGCTCAGCATTTCTCAACATTAGGGAATGTATTTAGACCCCTATACATGGATTTAATTGATAGGAATATCTTGGTCAAATTGCGTTAAAGCAGGGAAATTGGCCTATAAGCTGATACAGGCTTCTAGCACTACTGGAACCCCTCAAGTACTTACAGCAATGGCAGCTAGTTCACAATTCTGAAGATGATAGAGCAACCTCAGATCTTTGCTTACTTCCTGGTGAAGACACGTTGGCCAACTTTTTCCTTTTATTTCTTTTACCAAAAGAATACTGGGCTGTTGGACTTGAGAATCAGGAATCATTTCTTTGGCCTGGTAAGGTGATGACGGTGCAAATGATTCCTTTGGCAGGTTTTAGGTATCAGTCATAAAGGCAGGACAGTGTCACTGATTACAGTATAGAGATTGTGTCAAAGAGAAGGTCATTTTATTTTCACTAAACATTGGCATAAACGCTGAACCGGTTTGGCTTTGGAAGTCTCCTCCACTTAAGTAGACCCATCTGCATCCCAAACTGACAGGGCATCTTTGCAGATTTTATACAAGACTGGAAAGTGAAAAAATAGATGAAATGGTTTTAATACAAAGAGCATGTGCATGACAGAGTTTGAACACAAGTGTAGGCAGTGTGGTAAGCACTGGATGAGTTAATAAGTTACGGCAGTTAACTGCTAGGCATGAATGAACCCAGGTGGGAAGAATCTCATAATTACAATGTTAATGTAGATTGTACTGATCTACATGGAAGAGCTAGAAGGCGAGGTGCAGAAGGATGGCATTTTGTCCACTGTATTTACAATTCTGTCAAGCTGCAGTTTGTGTAATGGTGGAGCTTTTAGAGCTGGGTTACAAAGGAGGAAAACTTAAGATGAAATGGGGATCTCTTTTTACAGGTGGTGGTAGTACAAGAACAAAAATTTCATGCTCCATTTCTAAAGCTATTTAAAACTTCAGCATACATACCCATAGAATAATCTTAACAGCCCAGTTATGTGTGGATATCAGTCAAACATTTCTCAGCGTCAAAGGTTCCTCAGTGTAATTAAAAAATAGTGACCCAAATAGTTAAAAAAAAAAAAAAAAAAAAAAAGACCCAAATCATAAAACTGCAACTTGGATCTTTCCAATAGAGGAACCGATATGAGAACGTGAAGATAGAAGGAATTTGGAATTAGTAACCACAAACTGTTTGAATTTGTCATAGAAAGCAATATCTTTACTATGGTGACATAAAGATAATGTTTCTGAAAAAAGCAAATTGAGAAATTAATCTAGTGAGCAAGATGTAATAGAAAGGAGTATTAAAATTGACAGTTACGGCGGAAGAATGGAAGTGCTAAAAATGTCAATATGTTGTAGTTTAATCTACATGTATTTGACCTCCTTGTGATCCTGCATTTTCTAATTAACAGACACTTAGGTACAAGCAAGCAGTTTCTTTCTGAGCTTGTTCCCTCCTCCTATGTGATTTTGCATAATACTGCATAACATAAGTCATCAGATGGAGTTTCTGGTTACTAGTCACTTGAATGTTGTCAGAATGATGTTGAATTTAGGCTTGTGGATGGTGCTTTAGTTTGTATCAGATATAGAAACTGTATTGGGAGAAGACTTAAAAAACAGAATTATCTTCGTTAGTAAGAAAAATACAGACTGTCAGGCTAAGTAAATTATTTCTCTTGAGTATTCACTTTTTGTATTTGTATCCCTGCAAAAGTCAGGAGCTTTGAGTGTCTCTCACTGTCATTTCATGGCTCTAACTTCTTTAGTGAAAAGCTCTGGAACCATGGAACTGTCAGAAGAGGAAACTATACTGTAAGAAGAACTCTAGGATAAATGGTGGAAAAATATTGGGCTGTTCTTCCTGAGCTATGCCAAGAGTTAGAGCTATATTTACTCGCCCCAGCAAATAATGGTTCAAGGCAACAGAAACATCTGTGACCAAAATTATAATTTTGTTTCATTTTATCATTTCACCTTTATGAAACACAGCTCTGCTGTCCCAGGAGTGAAATGCTGGATTTTTCCAATAGAAAGTAATTAAAGTTTCTCTTGTCTGCAGTAATGCAGATCATTAATGCATTGGGTTCCTGTTCCCATCTCCTTCTCCCTTCCTTACCTATTGCACAGTGAGAGTCTGATATTAAATCACTCCAGGCATAATTAGATTGAAACTCATTATAGTAGAGTAGTTGAAGCTTCTCCCAAAGGATTTGAAGTCTGCCCTTCTCTGTATTTTTCTTTCAAATCTAGTCTAAGGGCTAGTTTTTATAAATAAAAAATTTTAAATCTCTTTCTGATCTATCCGTATAGCTAATATTAGGCTTAATAACACCATTTTATCCCATGCTTTGTTATAGTTAATTTGATCACTTTTGTTTTACAGACTTTCATGTTCCAGTTTTTTATACAAACATCCATTTCATTTCTAAGCCAAAAAAAAAAAGTTGTGTAGATATGGGATCTGCTGTTTTCGAATCTTTGCAATATCTGTGTACAATGAGTCTGTTAGGATAGTATTAACAAAACCCTTTTCTCTGAACTTGCATTTTCTTTTTTCTTTTTTTTTTTTTTGATTAACTCTATTTTAATAGCTGGTGGTATTGCATACACGACTATCATGAGACTGAATAAGGTATTGGACTTAAGTTCCATCCCCGTGGTTCTTACTATTATTTTTTGAAAGATCATGTGTCCTTTGGACTACACAGTTATTAATTAAATAGCCCTACTGAAATATTTTCATGAAAGGTTCATTAATTAACAGCTCATTTTTTTTATTGTTCTTTCTCTGATGTCACTGGAGTATTGCCAGATTTCAAGAGTCTTCATTGTTAGCTGAGACTCAAAAAGAATGTTTTTCTTTTTTTTATATCTAGAACCTGAACTTCACAGGATTCCGTAAGATCCTGAAGAAGCATGACAAGATCCTGGAAACCCCCCGGGGTGCAGATTGGCGAGTGGCCCATGTGGAGGTGGCACCATTCTATACTTGCAAGAAAATCAACCAGCTTATCTCTGAAACAGAGGTAGAAAATGCTGAACTGTATTTCACTTACACTTTGTGGAGACACAGTGCTTTTCTGTCCCATCAGTAGTAACAGCCCAGGTCTCCTGTACTGTCTGTGAATAAAGATCTTAGTTAAATCAATTAATAATTGCATTGTTAAGAGCCAGTAATTTCTGGCATTTGTCACTTGTAAGTTGTGGGTTTATCTGTACATTGGCTTCAGCTGTTAACTTTCACTATGAGAAATTACAGTGATGGTCAAGAGTAGTTTGTAATAATGATGTAACGTATCTGTAATGTGTTGTCATTCTGCCCCTTTCTCTTTCATTGAGCAGATCCCAAATTAAATTCTTGTTGTTTATCCCTAAAGGCTGTGGTGACCAATGAGTTAGAAGATGGAGACAGACAGAAGGCCATGAAGCGTTTACGAGTCCCACCCTTGGGAGCTGCTCAGGTGAGAATGTAAATACAGGTTGAACGTCTCTAATGCATCAACCTCGGGACCCAAGTGGTGCCAGACAAGAGAATTTGATGAACCACAGGAGGTCAATATTGTCTAGCAGAATTACCAACACTTCCACTTTTTATTGGGCTCTTAGAAGATATTTAGGGTTAAATTACAGCTAAATAACAGCAAAAAAACACTGAGAGCCAGGACTGATGGCTGGAAATAAACTTTATGGGACTATGGCAAACTTGGCCACAGCCATGATAAGTGGTAATTTGGCTAACCAAAATCATGCCAGATTGTGGATGTGGCTGGATGAGAGAGTTCCAGATTAGAGAGTTTGAACCTGTACCGTAACTCCTGTTGTCCTCACAGGTTAGCTGATCTGTCAAACTATATTTCAACCCCCAGCAGAATGTGAAATATGTTTTTAAAATAGCTTTTTCCACTTGTCAGGAGAGATGACTAGCACCTTAATTTTTTTCCAGTTAGAAAAGATAATCTACTTAAATCACAGCAGATATGGAAATGATATCACAAGTGCTAATGTGTAATGGTGGAGCAATGAATAATATAAGGAAATAAACGTTAACATTTCAAACTTACTATTAGTACCGATGGGTCTGGCCATACCTTCTGTGTTTGAATGCTGATGTAAAGATCTGACTGTGTCCTCAAAAGGCATGAATACGCTTGGACTCTCTGCTCTGATGTTTCACAAAGCTCTTGGCTAGTGCTGTGTTATACTTACAGGGTTTAAGATACTTCATTTTAAAGAGGAGGGGGGTATTAAAATATAGGGCAGGATGTTACATCGATTAGTTTGAAATTTCTTCTGGAAATAAATAAAGATAAATCAGTATTCTTCGTTTAAACCAGTTATTGTTCCATTTGCAGCCTGCACCAGCATGGACTACCTTCAGGGTCGGCTTGTTCTGTGGCATATTTATTGTGCTGAACATCACTGTCATACTTTCAGGTAGGTATCTTCATCTTGGATCCAAATGACACCCAGATTGGGATTATAGGTATGCTTTTATCTGTTGATCTATCTATCGATCTCTATTTTAGACTAGAGTATGTCTGTGAGTCCATTTGTTGAAGAACTCCTGAACCATAAGAGCTAGGACCACCAAATTACTGTAACTTAAAGCAAGGTCAGGGTTTGGTTGTGCTGGAAAAGGACTGTTTGCCGTAACATGGAAAGTGAGGGGCCAGAGAGAGGAGAGACATGAAAGGGAGGGGCACAAGGAGGAGAAATGTGAAACTGGGTGGCATTGGAGGCAGCCACACCACCAAGACAGTGGCCAGCAGGGCTCAGGCTCCACTATCTTGCCTGCTACCAGACCAGGTAAGTAGCCCCCTTTCCTCACCCCCCTCCCCACTCACACCCCAGCCAGCAGGAGCTGGAGAGGAAAAAGAAGGAGAGAGAAGGCCCCTGTGCTGATGGGGTGGGGGGCAGATGAAAGGTCTCACCAGATGGGACCCCCTGCCCTTGAATCCTTCCTCACTCTCCAACCCTCATTCTCCCATGCCCCAGCTTCCTACCCTGTCACCTTCCCCATCACCACCTCATGATAAGGCCCTGCCCTGCCTCCTGCACCACCACATCACTAGCCCCATGCCCTGAAGGACCCAAGCAACATCTGGTAAGTCATCTGGTTACCTTAGAAGTGTTGAATGTGTGGTAGTAACTGGGATGAATTTGTAGAACATTACTGGTAAGAAGGCTTGGTAGTCTAGATCAAACCAAGCAAGCTAGCTACTGATTATACCTAATGGTAGGTAATTCCTGTCCTATGTTACATGTTTGGGTGATGCTTTTGTAACATGCTGTAGTTGTGATACTGACTTCATATATTTATTGTTTGTTGAATCTACTGCAAATCTTACCACACTCTGTCCCCCCTGGAATTTTTGTCTTCGAATCTGGAGGGTTGGAAGAGACCTCAGGAGGTCATCGAGATCATCCTCCTGCTAAAAGCAGGAACAATTCCAATTAAATCATTCTAGCCAGGGTTTAAAACCAAATCTCTAGGTAACCCATTCCAGTGCTTTGCCACCCACCTTGTGAAAACGAATTTTTCTGATGTTCAACTTAGACTTCCTGCCCTATAGCTTGAAACTATTGCTCCTCTTCCTGTCATCTGTCACCACTGAGAATGGACTCTCTCCATCCTCTTTAGAAGACCCGTGCGCTTTCAGGCAGTTGAAGGATGCTGTCTAATCCCCCGCCCTCACTCTTCTGTAGACTAAATGAACCCAAATCCCTGAGCCTCTCCTGGTAAGTTGTGTTCCAGGCCCCAAATCATTTTTGTTGCCCTCCGCTGAACTGTCTCCAAAGCATCCATGCCCTTTCTGTAGTGGGGGGCCCAGAATTGGACACAGTACTCCGTCCCACATGCAGAACTCTGCTCTTGTCCTTGTTGAACCTCCAGAATTTTTTGTCTAGGTCACTCTGTACCCTATCACTACCCTCCGGTGTATCTACCTCTCTCCCTAGCTTAGTGTCAGCAGCAAATCTGCGGGGGGTGCAAGCCATCCCCTCACCTACATCATTAATAAAGATATTGAATAAAACCAGCCCCAGAACCAGCCCTTGGGGCATGCCGCTTGCTACTGACCACCAACCAGACATTGAGACGTGGATCACTACGCATTGAGACCAATGATCTAGCCAGTTTTCTATCCTCCTTACAGTCCATTTATCCAATGCATACTGCTTTAACTTGCTGGCAAGATACTGTGGGAGACCATATCAAAGGCTTTGCTAAGTCTTTGGCAATTGCATCTACTTTGTCTCCTCTGGGATACACCTAGGATTCATATTTTGAATATTTGACTCAACTGAAGGAGGAATTGGTATTGCTTGCTGTAGAACCACAGGTGCAAAGACTGACAGGTCAGTTTCAGGCAGCATTATGCCATGCAATTTCGTCCTTTTAAAATGTTTCTTTCTGGGATTTCAGTGCCAGTTCCTTGGAGCGGACTGGTGGCATACAGCTTTGTTGGTAAATTGACAAGCACACAAAAAGGCCACCAATCCTCACATCACCTGGACATTGTGTTTGTTTTGGTTTGCTTCCCCTCATTCATGTAATACCCCTTTACTTATTGTGGTACATTACACAGAACCATCAACAGTAGAAATCAGGCCAATGTTACTGGTACATAGAGGGAGTTCTGATGTTTTGCAAACAGCGTGTTCAGTTGCGTGCAAAAAAGCCTGATTTTTGTCTCCAGTGGAGAAGTAGTCTATTTAAATACTGCAAAAGAAGCAGCCAACAAATCAGTCTGTCTTTTTGCACTAGGGAAAGCCCACTTACACAGTTGAAATGTACTGTTAATCAGTTTTTGTTTTTTGTTTTAATTGAATCCAATCATCTTCTGGATAAAATTTGCATGTTATGAAAGCTGTTCCCTGAATCACTTTCTTTATTTTTCTGTTATAGATACAATGTTTTCCTTTGTGTATTGGTCCCTGTTTGCATTCCAAGTGGTGTGCATGAACGCCATGCATCAGCAGGCTTTCTTAGCAGTGTCCTGACCTTCACATGCACCATATCTACCCTTGTGCTGGCAGCAGAGGGTATAATAGGCCATGAGGGTTAATGCCTTTTCAGTTCCCTTTTACCACTTCATGGCCTGAGTTGGGTTCCTTTGTACCTTCACGCTCTTAGTTTTCACGAGGACACTTGATCTGTTTTTTTTCCTGCATATAATTGTTCTGCTGTTTGATAGTTGTATAAAGTTGTGTTAGAATTAGTATTAGTCACCCCATGAAAGGGATTCTCTCACCCCTCCCTGGAAACTGTGCCCCAGGATCTAGGATTCAAGAACCATACAGCAGAATTGGTAACAAGGAAATAGAAGGTCAGATGCTACTAACGTGTGACTTGTCAAGCTAAGTGAATTCAAGCTCCAGGTTGCATATCACTTGGGCACCCAAAACTCCATAGCATGCTCAGCAGGATTCTGTACCTCAGCCACTAGTGAGACTTGCACAGTTCCACATTCTGCTACTCTTCCTTAAGAGGGGACCCCATGCTGGGATCTCTTTGTCACTCATCAGATTCACGGGTTGTCCCTTTATTGTTTCAGGGAAGCCACAGAGTAGTATTCATAAGCTAATGCTCTTCTCACCTCCTCTACGCCTTCCCACCCATTTTCCTCCAGCGAGTGCTAAGCAAGATCCACTGACTCTGTGCTACCGTACTTCTCCTAGTCCCATTCTGGCCTTGTCTGGTTTTGGTTCCTGAACTTCTCAGACTCTCTACCCTCTTGGCATTCCACCTTTGCATACGCTTGGCTCTCCTCACACAAGGTTGGGGCAGGGTGTGGCATCCAGATCTTGGCCCTCTTCACCTCACAGCTTGGGTTTTGAATGGTATTTGGGAATAGAGAGAACATGTTCCACGCCAGTATGACACATCCGGTGCATGCAAAAGGGCATCGACCAAGGCCAACTGCCAAGGTAAGTGGAAGCAATTCATCTCATGGGCTCACTGCCATCACTGTACCTAACATCCTCAACTATCTTCTCAAATTCAATTTCACCTCTCCATACAGGTCCACTAGGCAGCATCAATACCTTTCTTACCCATCCCTTCATACATAGCACTTCCATGTTTATGCATCCTACCTCCATCGTTTCATGAAAGGTCTCCTTACTATCTCCCACCAGTACTCAAGCCTACTATGCCACTTTCATGGAACCTGAATCTTGTTCTCTCTGTACTCACAATACCACCCTTTGAGCCACTGGCAACATGTTCCCTCTCCCATCTCTCCATGATATTGTTGTTCTTAGTGGCCACTACCTGAGCTACACAAGCCAGTGAACTGATGGCCATCGCGGCTGATCCACCTCCTTATACCATATTCCACAAGGATAAAGTTGCCTTGCATCTACCCCCTAAGTTCCTTCCAGAGGTCATGTCAGAGTTCTAACTCAATCAGTGCATCCACCTCCCTGTTGTCTATCCCACGCAGGCAGGATCCTGTACTCCTTTGATGTCTATCTTCACAAGACCCCCACCTTTTGTGCTTGGATGAAACTATTTGTAGCCTTTGCCAACCAATCCAAGGGCAAAGCCTTCTCTTCCCGGTGCATCTCCAGATGGGTCTCAGGGCACATCCATGAATGCTATCTAATGTACTGCTGCCTGATGGCAGCTATGGATGCTGCAGGGGGCCATGCTGTACTACAGACAATACTTCATCTTCACACACCCCTCCACACTGAGTGCTGCTTGCTACTCACCCATGTTCGGAACACATCTAGAGACCATCACTTGAAAAAGAGGAGAAGGCTACCTAACTGTGACTGGAGGTTTTTCAGAATGTGTGGTCACTGTATGTCAATACTCGTCTTCCATCCCCTTTGCTGTGGACTGAATCGCTCATTGGAAAGAGTCACTAGAAAAGCATTGATCCACGTAGTCTTTTGTACCCTTGCCTACAAACATGAGATGGTGCATGTTGCATTTGTGGGTCGACAGTCACTGTTAAGAAAACCTTCTGGCTCTTGTGCATGCCTATGCATGTATACCCACTTTTAGAACACAAATTAGGACCATACATTTCAGAGAACCTCCCGTTATAGGTCAGTAACCTCCTCTTACCAGCAGCCTTCATGTGTGTGTATATGCAGTGTCTTGCATTGTCTTCATATTTCTGTCCCTAGCTTACATGTTTGATCTCTGTGAGAGCTGTGAATACCATTAAAATGGCCGTGTGTGTTTATATATCTTGCAGTGCTAAATGGGTATACTTGAATTGTTTACACCAAAAAGCTTGATAATGGTAGTAATGAATTCATGACCATAATCCTCATCCTGAAACACATGTACCGAAGCTGATGTGAATCAGTGTGCTTTCATCAGAAGATATGACCTGAAAATTTTCCTACAAATATTAGGAAAATAAATGTTGTACTGGTACTTGCAACTATAATTTTTGTTTAAATTGCTCCTTTGCTAACATAAATGTAACCTTTACCAAAGTGTTTTGGGAGTATGCTTGGTACAAACAAGACATTGAGGCTATATGTCAGGGCAGGCATTAGGACTTCCAAGTGCTAATTACAAAACACACCAACCAGTACCTTCTGGTTTTTTTAAAAAAAAATCAACATATGGGGAGCTGGGTTTTGGAGTAACCTGCGGCCCACAGTGGCTTCAGCTACTGCAAGAATAACCTGAGGGAGTCCCCTTTCATAGGGTAAATTGTTGTTCACTAGCTCCTATGGCTCCATTGTAGTTCACATCTTCTTTGCTGCAGTACCTAAATAAATATTTCATAGCTCCTCGAGGTCTAGATGGCTCTGAAAGTATATTGAAACAGATATGGGTTGTTATTTATTAACAACATGATTTTACACAATGCCTGCTGACCAGCAACTTTTCTCACAATAGCAAGGGTCATCTCCACTTGTAGGGTAGGCTTTAATAGGACAGATTAGTGTATTGTAATACCATGAAATATATATGTGATGTTAATATAGAAAGCTAACTTCTGTCTCATAAGGTATTGACAAATATGGAGCTTGTTAATACATTAATGAAGAGAAGCTTCTAATGCAGTATTTGTACCATTTTCATAATAGAGGGACAAGGGTAGAGCTTTCATGTGATAGGAGGCTCTTTGGGAGCGGGAAACTCTGGCTCTAATCATTTCAGTTTTACAGCATATTTGAGCAAGATTTCTAAGAGATGGATCCATAATGGCACATTGACAAATGCAATACCAGAACCTGCATCGGAGAGAAGCAAGTTGTAACCCTCCTGGGGTGTCTCATCCTTTTAAAAACACACTGAATGCCTCTTGTACTATACCTTTAACATGCCTACCAAGCTATTGGGCTGACCCTGAGGTGTTAGAGCTAGGGGAATAGCCATTTAGTAAGGCAAGCCTTTCGACACATGCTTAGAGCATGCAAGTCTGGATGCAACGTTAGACACTGTTGTGGTACTCTTATCCTTGTTTTCATTTATGCACATCACAAAAATTCCATGTAATTTGCCATACATTACGATCTCGTCTTGGGAAGTCAGGATTGGAGTAACAGTAAGAGTTGCAGGTCAAGGTTAGTGTTAGAAACGTAAAATCCTGTTTAGTTAACTGGCTAAATGATAGGTTTAATTGGTTAACTGATTCACGGGGTAGGGAGAGCTGGGGAGGACCCCCCAGTGCAACTGTGTTGGAGCAGCTCCCCTGCCACGGACAGAGGCTGTTCTGGCCAATCTGGAGTGGCCCTGCACGCAGCTCATCAGGGACCCACTCCAAGCATCTACCCACCTGTGGCTGTCAGGTTCTGTCCAAGCCCTGGTATGCCTCCTGGGGAAAAACACCATTGGTCCTTGTCTTCTACCAAGAATTTATAAGGGGCGTTTGTGCTCATGATGCCCCAGTGTTCTTTATAGTGTTCCCATTCAGTAGTTTTGGGGTCTGATTTTCCCAAAATAAACAAGTTGGTATGTACCTTTTGTCCCTTTCTTTGTGTAATTAGGTCCTTCCTTTGTGTGAAAGCAGCCCCAAATCTTGCCTGCCTCTGGTTCAAAATAAAGTTCAGTTACGTCTTCACTGTTGTATCATAAGCTAATTCACCTTAACCTCTTTAGAACATCTGTCATTTTGAGTAAAATCTTTTTGAATGGTTATTAAACATCTGCTGGTTGCCTCAGTGTTATCTGAAGCGTGTTAGCATTATTGCCCTTGGATATAATTTTAAAGGGATGGTACTTGAATAACTCCTCCTTGTCCATAATTGGTGTCTCAGTAACTCCAAGCAATATAAACTATGAATGCTGGCCAGAAGAATGAAAATAATTAGAGGCAGTTTCATATGACAGGAATGAAAAGATGGGAATTGTTTAGATGAGAGAGGAGCTGAATAAGAGGGTGTGGTGGAAGTAAAATTAATTCACACACAAGTGAAGTTGAATGTTCCTAGCTAGCTTGTTTTCAGATATTAAAAGAACGGAGAAGTGGAGGGGCAGAGGGACAAGGCAAAATTCAGTGAAATTGAAACTGATGGAAAAAAAATCGTCCTTCAGAAACAAACCTCGCCTCGGGCAATCAGAGGGTAAAATTTTATGATGCTGCCTGGGCTGGACAAAGATGAAGCTTCTAGTTTAAAGAGTTGATTTCCATTTGAGCTGTAGTAAAAACGCATGGGTCTCCAAAAGCTGATAAGGCTGAACAAAGGGAGTAATATACATTTTGATAACGTCACTACATGTGTTGAATTTAGTAATAGACAGATTTAGCCCTACTTTAAACAAAGTATATTGCCTTGGTCCGAGGCTAAAATATTTGTACCTCCATTTGCAGAGAACTGAGGAGACTGAGATTGTTTTGGTTTAACCACAGATTTGGAAGAATGTTCAGCTTCTTCTAGTTATGATTCCTGCCAGCATGAATGCTTCAGTTTCACATCACTGCTAACAGTACAAGAGTAGGATGTTGCTGAGGGCCTGAGTAGGAGATGGAGCGGAGATAGTAATTACTGAGATGTTCAGAAGTTGTACCAAAATGTGTTTTCTTCTAATAAGATGCAGAAGCAATTTGGAATGAAAGGAGTGAGGGCAGTTAATCACTGGAACAATTTACCAATGTTTGTGGTGGATTCTCCATCACTGGAAACCAAAGACTGGACTATCTAAAAGATCTGCCCTAGATCAGTGTTCAACAACCTTTCCAAGGCAGAGTGCCAAAACTTGACCTTTGACCTCTATATATGGTCTCCCAACCCTGTCCAGTCTCAGGGCTGGTGCTGCTGAGGTGCCGGTATTCAGTACTGGCACAAAAAAAAGCACTGGTCCTACTTACAACAGCTTCAGTAATTAATGAATTAAGATGGCAAGCTTTACCGTTTAGGGGGTGGTTGATAGCATTAGCTGGTCTTTTGTTAAACTGCAGGTGGCATGGCTTTGAGCATGCCCCTAACTGCATGCGGAAGGAGGGGCGGGGCTGAACTCTCTCCTCATGTACTGAGGAAAATCAGCTCATGGGCCACTCTTGTCGCCTGTGCCGGGAGTCGCTGACCACTGGGCTCGATCAAATGGGAATTAATTCAGGGAAGGTCTACGGCCGGTGCAATAAAGTAGGATTTACATTAGATGATCACAGTGGATCCTTCTAGTTTAGGAATGTGTGAATCCTTGATGTTTCACCATCCTGAATTTGGCTGGAGGTGAGGCTTGGGAAGAGACGTGTGTTGTTTAATACCAGATAAAGCTCAACTTTGATCATTTGCCCAAAATGAAGAAACTCAGACTACTACTTGCAGCTTCTCTGGTTTGGCTGATGTCGTGACATGTTCTCTCCCATCCCCAAGAACAAAGCAAGTCAGAACTTCAGTCTGGATCAGGGCAGAGGGTCCTGTCTCCCCACTGTGTTCTAACAGCTAGAATATAGAAGCTCTGGAATAAGACTACTACCTCTATCTTGTGGATTCTGTTTGTTATCAATCTGTCTTCCTTAGGATCAGCACAAAGAAACAGAGAACTGTTTTGGCCTGCAACATGGCACGTGTTATACCATAAAGCATTTAATTTCTTTCTGTCAGGTATTTTTTTTATAAATGGACCAAATGTGTGGCCCCTGGTGAGAATCTATCGAGGTGGATTTCTCCTGATAGAATTCCTCTTCCTCCTGGGCATCAATACATATGGCTGGAGGCAGGCTGGAGTGAATCATGTCCTCATCTTTGAACTCAATCCCCGCAGCAATTTGTCCCATCAGCATCTCTTTGAGGTAAGCAGAACAAGCCACAGGAGCTGCAGTGCATTTTAAGCATCAGCAGAATAAATCTTCCTGTTTCTTTGGAATGAACTGTAGCATAACTCTTGAGTAAAGGTTCCAAAAAGTATAAGAAGAAAAATTAGGGGTATGGAACAACTTCAGTATGAGGAGAGATTTATAAGCCTGGGACTTTCAGATTGAAAAAGCTGCAGCTAAGGGCAGGGGAGTGGGATATGATCGAGGTCTATAAAATCCTGCGTGGTGTGCAGAACTTTAAATAGGGAAGTGTTATTTATTCCTTCTCATAACATAGGAATTTGGGGTTACCAAACAAAATTAATAGGCAGTAGGTTTAAAACAAAAGGAAGTATTTTTCACACAATGCATAGTCAACCAGTGGAACCCTTTGCCAAAGGATGTTGTGAAGGTCTAGAATATAACAGGGCTCAAAAAAAAGAGAGAGACACATTCCTGGATAGGTCCATCAATGACTACTAGCTAGGATGGGTGGGGATAGTGCTTTTTAGCCTCTGTTTGCCAGAAGGTGGGAAAGCATAACATAGAATGGATCGCTTGATTGCCTCCGGGACACCTGGCCTTGTTTGCTACCAGAAGGCAGGATACTGGGCTTGATGGACCTTTGATCTCACCCAGTATGGCTGGTCCTAAATTTTTCAGTCAAGAAAAAGAGGTTACTGATGTGTTACTGGCTTCATAAAAGTGATGAAAACAGCTCTTCCTTGGCTTCTGTAATAAGGAAATCCTGAATTCCATAATTTATCAGGTGAATAAATTTGTTTCTCTCCCCATCTTTTGCTAGATTGCTGGATTCCTTGGGATGTTGTGGTGCCTGAGCCTGCTGGCATGTATATATGGCAAATTCACCCATGTTCCTATGCAGGTTAACCCACTCATCTTGTATGGATTCATGTTGCTTTTCCTCGTCAACCCCACCAAAACCTTCTACTACAAGTCCCGTTTTTGGCTGCTCAAATTGTTGGTAAGTTTGGAACCTGGCGAAAGCTCAAGAGAAACTGATGTAGGTAGTTCAACCCAAGTTGTCAAAGAATGCAAATACATCACCAATTTTCAGAGATGGGTGTGTATGGCACACAATTTTCTGCATGATTTCATTTAATAGTACTCAGGCAAGTCCATGCATAAAGGTTTACAAGTGTGTGTTTGTTGAGCATGACCTTACAGAAGTTAGTTTCAGTCTTAGAACTATTTCTTGCACAGGCTTCATGGCAAGAGTATGTACACGCAAATGTTCATGCAGACAAAAAAAAGCATTTCTGTTTGTATGCAAACACAATGCACCATTTATCTTTTCTCATGTCTCGGCCATGCTCCCTCTCTCTCTCCCGTAGCACAGCAGCTTGAGTAAGATTACAAACAGCTATAAAGCAAAACTGACTCTGGGCACAAACTGATATTGGGCCTATGCTCGAACTGAGTTTTAATGGGTAGTGGACTTTAGCTGAAGTTACTTTCCCTTTATAATAACTAGTTGCTGCAACTTTTTAGACAATTCCTTTCTGTACTTGTTCCGAATGAGGAACATGAATATTTTAGTCTTAGCTATTGTTTCCCTGGTAACAAAAGTGTGGGAAAAAAATGAAGGGGAACATGTACATTAAAGCACTAGTAGGGTTATAAATGTAAGCACCAAAAGAGTAGGTTTCAGATATTTGATGGGGATCTCTTGCCAATTCTTCTCAAAATGCATAGCTCTGTCACCATTCCTTATGCCCATACACCCTTTAACTTACAGTAATTTTTATCAGATTCCTTTACCTTTTCACTCTTCTTGAAGGCCTGGGTTATGTCTTGGCTTCTTAGAGGACTGTAAATTTTCTGGCTAAAAATTTTTTTGCTCAGTTTCCACTGTAAAAGTACTGAGTGATATGAAGGAGAGAAGATTAAGGCCTCCGTATGAGAGTCCTGGAGTATTAGCCTCTCTGAAATGAATATGCTAACACTTGCTAAATATTTTAATTGGTCCAATCTGGAACAATTCAAAGGTAAGACATAAAATTGGTCTTCAGCATGAACATGCTTATACATATATACATTAAGGGTAAACACAGATTTTGTTTATGCCCCTTTAAGTGTTCCGTTTTGTAATAGTGTTAACATGCTGAGTGTGTGTGTTCCTTTTATTCTCCCTTTTCCCATCCATCATTCAACAAATCACCATCTCTCCTGCTCACAGGTCCTTCTTTAGATGCAACCCTGCTTCCTTCTCCTTCCCTCCTTTCTTCAATCCCTAGCCTGGCCACCCGTATTACTGCCCCCTTGCGCTGAGGCTAGTCTTCAGCCTCCCCCTTCCACATACTGTCCCTACTGGAAACAAGTGAGCAGGGTGGTATTAAGTCCATTCTGGTTGAATCTCTGTCTTCCACTGAGGAGTAGAGTATCTCTCTCACCTCAGATGTTTTATAACATACACTACTTCCACTCAACTCTGACATGAAGATGGGTTTTCCAGACTATTAGTGATTCATCAGGGGAAAGCAACATTTATGTTCCATAAAAGGATCTGTAAACCATTTCATTTCCCCCATGGAGTGATTTTTGTGGACACTGTTAGAACATTATTATGGGTACAAGGAATCTCAGGGGAAAGTATTAGCATAATAGAAGTAGGAAGGAATCACCCGAAGTCTTCACAATGATGGCAGCTGTGGAAATTCTGCATTTTGTTGCTGATTATTCATCAAGGACCCCACAGTTGGGTCCATAAGGTAATACATGAAACTTTTTTCCCTCCTGTCGTCCCTGCCCATCACTGAAATAGCAGGCTCTGATTTGTGTATGGCAGGTTGCCCATTGTGCATGACATTAAATAGTGCAACTGCTGTGTGTATGTTAATGAGTAGAAACCTAGCTGATGATGTACATTGAGACCGATGGTGTCAGGCAAAGATAACACAATAATGAAATGCAGTGAGCTAGGAAAATGATTAAAATATACAAAAGCAACCTGTGCAGTCATTACCACAATAACTGGTGTAGTCTAGTTAATAGTTTCTGTTCTGTGAAGCCCTCTGAAGTTGACACATCTACAGTAAACACTTTCATATCTGGGAGCCCCAGGACCACGAGGCTGCTAGATATTCAAATATTCTGGATAATAGAGAGGTATACCTTGCAATGCATAGCACTAAAGGAAAACAAGATTAGCTATTAAGAAACAAACAGAAATCTATGCAGATACTTTATTTACCAACAACGGTAGTATTGTACATTGTAAACTTACTCTATTTGCTGTATTTATTTGTATAGTATTTACTTTCATGATACTGTACTTATGGAAAACATAACTCAAATATTCTTATGGTTAAAATGCCAGTTATTTGAGAGTTCAAGGGTGATAAAATGCTGGATAGGAAAGAGCTAACGGTACTTGAATCAGAAAAGCTTGCCCTTGTAATTGGAATTAGAAGGCAAGTTTCTTGCAAACTTTGGAGACAAGCCACTTGTATAAAATATTTCCTACATAATTCTCATTACACTTTCACTGCTCTCTGTTCAGTTTCATGCTAAAGGTAGAAATTCAGCCTCCATTCCTTATCTTCCATACACATTCAAAACTGTATAATCCATTAGCTTCATCCAGTCTATCTTGTTCATTTGGACTTCTTTCTGGGCTGGTATGCACAGCTTTTTCATGGCCGTCACTATGTCAGTTTAGAAGCTGATTGTGGTATAAGCTCCCCTGTGTACAGTGACAAATGGTATGGTTCCTGTGTCAGAATAGCTTCTTTTTGTCTGCTTACATTTATAGAAATTGGCTATATATGTCCATGCTACAGGTTGTGGGGATTTAATAATTGGTCTCTAAACTGTTATGGTGAAAGATCAAAAACTTAGTGTTACAATGGCAAAGTTACTGGCAGTGAACTCAGGAAGGCCTAGTGAACTGACCCCTGCAGGCTTGAGCTCTCTTGACAAGAGATGGATCAACAAAATGCAAAACACTACAATGTAAATAGCTATATGTAAGGCGAAAAAGCAGACAGACCACCTAAAAAAAAAGAGCTGTTAAAGGCAATCTGTGTCCACCCAGATATCAAAATGGGTCTCTGACTAGATAAGACTTCAAGTTATCTTTTCCATTTAGGCTCAGTTCTCCTAAGGTTCAAGCAACCGACCTAAGATGCATGGTGGTCAGTTCCCTCATTCACCAATCACTGTGTCCTCTTACAGACCTCCAGATCAGATGCCAGTTTTGGTAAAGCTGCTCTGCAGTCAGCAATCAAGTAAGACTCCTTGTACTCGAGTCTGTACACACAAGACGGCTGCCTGTTAGTCACTAAAATTGTAAGCAATCACTTGAAGAAAGAACTGTTACTTAAGTCACTATAACTGCAGTTCTTTGAGGTATGTTGATCCCATGGATTCCATGATCTGCCTTCCTTCCCAGCTAAGGCAGAGTCCTCTGCCTAGTGCAGTCTAGCTCCGGCAGAAGCTGCTAGTCCAAAAAAAAAAAAAAAAAAAGAGTACTCAACCACACAATGGGGCACAGGTGCTCCAAAGGCAGAATTTATGAGCAACACATCTTGAAAAACTGCAATTATTGAAGGGTAAATATTTGCCGTTCAGTGCCCTGGTGCATAAGCAAACCCAGGGAGCACCTGGTTGTGCTGTGTAGAAATCTAGTCAGGAGTTTACAGGTAAATGAAACATTCACTGCTTTATCACTTATTAAAACTATAGTTGTCAGCTCCAGAATGGCCAAGCTCACCCAGGCTGGGAAAATGGTCCAGTCACAAATGCGACCAAACATTTGAAACTAAAATTCACGTCTTATCCTTAATATTTCAACCAAGAAATTATTGTTAAGTTGTCATGAACAAGTTTCGCTAGCTCAGGGTTCTTCTTTTGGCAGCTGCAAAGGTGGATTTGGTTGGCGGTGCTGGTCACTGGGAGACACTCGCTCGTAAGAGCACTGCAAACTCTGACCTTTCCCAAACCTGGTTTGCAAACCTGGGGCTCAGCTGCTTCTCAGTAGGGCTCCAGTGTGCTCTCTGCTTGCCTTGCCATTGGGACACAGTGGGTACAGGCTATTGCACATAACTGTCTTCTCTGAAATGAGGCTGATTCCAAAGAGAACCACATACTAGGGATGTACAAGGTTGTAAGCATTAGTCTTACTGCTAACCCCCCTTGAGCATTAACCACGGGCAGCCCCACGCTGGCTGGCCCACCAGCCACAGCAGCCCCCCTACCACCCAGCTAGAATGGCCTCTGCTGTGCTGCCTGACTGGAGGGGGCCCACCACCACCCATCTGAAGCAGCACTATCTGTCGGAGCAAACCCAGCCGTTCCACTCAGTCCTGGCTCATGCCGAGGGTGGGCTTGGCTTCTGCGGCTAACCATTTAAACGACATTTTTAATCAGGAGACATACTGGGAAGTGAAGGGGGCATTGCACAGAAGCATTTGAGAGCCACAGACAGGTGGGATCAGAAGGATTGCCGAAGGGAGGACTACATTGAAAATAATAGTTCAGGTCCCAGTGTGCTTAGCGTACTAGTGCCCCCTAGAGGTCTAACGTGTGCCTAGTCACTCTGTCTGTGGTAAACTTCAGCTCCCTTGCCTGTCTTCGGGTTTTATGCTGATGTCCATCCCCAGGGTATCTCAGCACGTTCCATAGAAAAACAATAGGGAAAACTGAGTGGACTTCATAGAGTGTCTCTCTCCTTTCCTGCTTTGGGGTAAGATCACTACTTGAGATAAAGGCTTCGGTTTTGTTCAACTTGTTTCAGCGGTTTTTGGTTGGGGTTAGGTGGGTAGAAGGTACTTTCAGTGTCCAGTGCCATTTTTCTAGTGGAAGAGCCTTTGTGAAGACGTTTTGCATGTTCCTTTTTTACTGTTAGACCTTGAATTTCCCTGTGTCCTCTGGAAGCTTGTTATACAGCTGAACCCTCAGCTGAGAACACTTGTTCCCTAACTTTCCTGTGCTGCTTCTTGGGCACTGTGGTATATATTGTCCTAAACTAGAGGAGCACAGCTGTCTCTTGTTCAAACACTGAAATGCCATCTTTAATGTAGCTGTGGCTTGAGCCTTAAACTGGCATCAGACATTGACTGGGCACCAGTAGCACAGCCCTGATGTGCTGTGTTCTTGTCACTATTTTCTTTCCATTTCTATCGTATAATTAGTAGTAGAAATCATCTAATGAGCTACAGCTCAGTTTTAGACAATGTTTCCTTGACAGAAACTTTCATAAATGTCTGAACTGCAGGACAATACTAGTGTTATCTTTTAGTCACTGTGCCTAGCCAAGATCAGTTGTAGTAAAGGTAATGGAGCATAAACACCACCTGTTTCAAAAGGAGTGTAACTGCTGACAACCTGGGAGAGAAGGTCGGCTGGGATATAGAGGGAATCTGATTAGTATTTGACAGTTAAAATTTTCTCTACTTTTTAACTTAACCCTTTAAATTCTTGAGGGATTTAGGGCCCTCTGGTAAGGTTGACCTGCAGACACATGCTTTTAGGAGTTGGTGTACAAACCTGAGTCACAGTCAGATTAGAGGCCAAGATGCCGGTCCAAAACCTAATGGGTGTCAAGTGCGGAATGGGGAAAGCACATGGAAAGATGTGCAAGTGGAAATGCTGGAGATGATGGGTGGGAAGCTTTGGTCAGTGTCACAGACTGGGAAAGACTGTTGCATAGAAAACTCAAGGGGGAATTGTGAGTTTCTATGGAGAATCTTGGCTCTTGCTTTGAAAAGATTAAAAAATTCAAATCAGCCAGAAAAGAGGCTGTGAACGCAAGGGAAGAAATGAATGTCTGAAGGAGGAAATGTTGTTCTCAGTTCTTGTGGGCGAAGGGGAATTTCTTCTGCCAGGAAGAGTGATGAACCGGCAGATCTTTGGAGAGCAGTGTGGTATTTCATGTTAATTCAATGCAGTCTCATCTCCTGCCATTGTACTGTCAGTCTACTCTATTAATATGTTTCATACTAACTCCATGCTGTTTTAATTCCCAGTTCCGAGTGTTTACAGCCCCCTTCCATAAGGTAGGCTTCGCAGATTTCTGGCTGGCCGATCAGCTGAACAGCTTGGCTGTGATACTTATGGACCTGGAATACATGATCTGTTTCTATAGCTTTGAGCTCCAGTGGGAAAACAGTGCCGGACTTCTGGCAGATACAGGTACAGTAATGATCAAGATGAGATGGTAAGGTACATATGAACACTTTGCCCAGTAACCAAGCAACCCTGATACAAACTTAAAATTTCAGTAAGCATCTTTCAGTCCTTTTGCAAAAATTCTCCCAATAACATAGAAAACTCATCTTATCACAATTGGTGATGAGTTCCTTCCAGTCACAGCCCAATGGGTTTTAGTCCTCCATCACTTACTGTCCTATTTACCTGTCAGTTCACCTGATATAACCTGCTTCTGTGACCCATGTATTTAAGAACTTGTTTGCCAAGATGTTGAGGTGCTCTTTGGCAAAGGAGCGATGCAGTAATTTTCCAGGCTTGGTTGGCAGGTTTTCAGACTCCTTTGTAACAATGCAATCACATTTAGGCTTTTGTTACTGCTTTGTGTTAAAGTGATATATAGAAACAGTACAAAGTTGACTACCAAGAATACAGAGTTTATGGAGAAATATTCACATGAGGATTTTTTCCCCAAAGTACTCTTCTTCTGAGGGTCTTCCGTCTTCCTAATATGCTACTGTGAATTCCTTCTTGTTTTATCTCTGCTTTCCAAGCTATTTCTTCCACGCTCTGTGTTTTCAGTTTTGTTCTTTCTGCTGGAGGAAATGGCAGGAACTTCCTTGGAGCTCATTGGTGCCATCCATTATTCAATTACAGTTGAAATTGAGAGAGAATGGCCAGGCACACTGCCTCCAACATTATTTCAGGCTTGGAGAGTGAGAGAGAGTGTCTGAATTTTAATTCTGGTCTTCCCCATGGCAAAACATTATCTTAAGCCTCTGGGCCAGTCCAGGGTTGTTCTTTGTTCCATGTTAACCAGCAACCATTGACAAGTCATATTGTCAGTGGGCCTTTAGCATATATTCAGAGAACCTGACGCTTGCATTCTGTGTATATCGGCATTGTTTTCTATTCCTCCAATCTTGCCTGTCTCAGAACCTTCCACCTATTTGCACTAAGTTCACATTCTTCTTCGAGTGGTCCCCGTGGGTGCTCCACAATAGGTGTCGGGCTCGCCCGGCGCCGCAGATCGGAAATCTTCCAGCAGTTTCTCCTGGATCGCGCATGCGCCGGCGCGCGCTGCCCCCCTGTGCGCCCCCAGCCGCGTGTGTGATCCAGTCCCCACCAGTTCCTTCTCAACCGCCATCGGCTGCAAATAGAATCCACTCAGGCTAAGGCCAGAGTCAGATTAAATAGTGGGTTTTTCTACGTGTCATTTGTTGTTTTTGGTTATTAAACAAAAAAAAAAGAGAGAGAGAGAGAAAGCAAAGACAAAGAGAATATCAGCAAAAAAAAAAAAAAAGAAAGAGGAGTGGAGAAGAGAAGAGTGGACGTGAAGGCCATTTAGGCTGCCCGCTGCCCCGCAGGCCGGTGATTGCTATTTGGGGTGGAATGGCACGGATTAAGTGCTAAGTACCCTATTAACAGTAAAGGACTCACCGCAATGGCCTCTTCAGGTTTTAAAAAGCGTGAGTCATGCCGTGAAGCTATGCCGGCCTCCGTGGGGCATAGCGAATGCATCCGATGCCTGGGGAAATCACAGGCTACCCAGAAGTGTTCTCACTGTGCTAAGCTCACAGCCAGGGCCAGGAAGGACAGAGCGATGAGGCGTAAAATGCTCTTGTTGATAAGGCTCTCCAGCCGGACTTGCCGGAGAAGCCTCACCCAGAAGGGCCCTCTGGGTTGCATAAGAGGAGGGCAGTTTTCTCTGACCCCCTCGGTGCAGAAATGGAGGAAACTCTCCCTGGCTCGATCCTTGCCGGCGTTTGCAGCGAGCAGGACGAGCGGAGCACACAGCCCCCAGCCGCATACTCAGGCAAGTGGCAGCGCGGCAGTGCACGTGGCACAGGCTGAGCCTCTGGTTATACAACAGCCAGCATGCGCAGCGCCTAGAGCGTCAGCGAGGCAAGCGCCAGACCCGGCGGCACCGCCACAGGCAGTACCGGCCCCCGCGGCACCAACAGTGCAGGGGTGCCAGGCACGGAGCCTGCAGGCACCAGAGGAGGATACCCGCGCGGCACCGCAGCTGACGGTGCCGAGTGCGGCGCTGACAGTGGGGCCGAGATCCCCGGCACGGGAGGGGGCGGTGCCGGCCCCGCAGGGGAGGGGCAAGGCAAAATCAAAAGCCCGGCACCGCAGTCCATCTCCGGACAGGGCTGCACTGCTGTTAGCACCAAGCCCTCCCCCTGTGATACACACGCTGCACCGAAGGCCTGTGTCTCCACCGGCCCATCCGGAACCTCCTTCTCTGTTCCTCCTCCAATCAATGTCACCATGGCTTGGGCCACCTTCACCATTTCTGGGATTGGATCCCCTGGAGTACTACCACAAGCCAGTTTCACCTCCTATCTGTGTCGTCGCAGAGGTCTTGCTCTCCCAGACATCGGGGGTACACACCCCGTGCGTGGTCTAGGTCTCCATCCCCGGACCCTTGCCCATGCTGCCATGGTCGTCCTTATCATGCTGGACACAGACACCACAGGCCTACACCCAGGGGCAGGTCCCCTCCGGCCGCTCAATACCCCCGTGGGCACTCCCGATCGGGGACGGAAACACAGTTGTCTCAAGGGGAGTTAATTTTAGAATCCCGAGACTTTCCTTCACAATCCTCCAGCAAGCAAGTGTATCATCGAGCGCAGGAGCCCGAGGGTTCGAGGGAGGTTTACCCTAGTGGTTCCTCCTCATCCTCCCCAGATGCGGCCATGGCCCCCGGGGATGTCTCTCCCCCGGATGACCTTAAACAGTTTCAGGAGCTGTTTAAACAGGTGGCTTTCACGCAAGACATTCAAATGGCAGAGGTGCAGGAGAAACATCACAAACTCCTGGAAAATTTGAGACCCCCAGCTTCATCCAAAATTGCTATTCTGCTGGACGAAGCCATTCTGGAGTCAGCCACTACTATATGGCAGACTCCGGCCTCTGTTCCGCCTACAAACAAGAGAGCGGATAAGAAGTTCTTTGTCCCGGCAAAGGGCATGGAGTTCCTCTTCAGTCACCCACAACCAAATTCTTTGGTGGTCGAGTCATCCCAGCAGAGGTCAAAGGCTTCTCAGTGCAAATCGGGGGTATCGGACAAAGATGCTAAGAAGCTAGAGCTCTTTGGCAGGAAGGTATATTCCTCTTCTACCCTGCTATTGAGAATGGCAAATTATGGGCACACCTAGCAAACCATAATTTTGATAATTACTCCAGGCTTACTCCCCTCATGGCTTCACTTCCGGAAGACAAAAAGCTGGTGTTAAAGGCGATTATTCAAGAGGGCTACGCAGCATCGCGGACGGGAGTCCAGATTGCCCAGGATGTGGCAGACACGGCGGCACATTCAACGGCTACAGCAGTGGTCGTGCGTAGAGAATCCTGGCCCCAGATGTTGGGTATCCCAAGGGACCTACAGGCGAAGATCGTGGACCTTCCCTTTGATACACAGAAGCTGTTTGCATACTCAACCGACTCGGTCCCTCACTCCTGTAAGGACTCAAGAGCTACACTTAGAACCTTGGGCATTTATACTCCCCCATACAGGAGGGAAAAATTTTATCCTCAGCAAAGACGCTACGCTTACAACCACAGCGTGCTCAGTATCAACGGGGCTATGGCCAAGGGCTCCATCAACAGCAGCAACAGTACAGAACTCCTAGGCGACGTTCTCAACAAAGCCGTACGCCCTTGGGTCAGGCCCAAAGGCAACAAGTTTGACGGGTATGTCGGGGGCTGCACTATCAATACCCTCGCTCAATGCCACTCTCATCTCATGTTCCATCATTGCCTCAGACCGTTCCACTCCCAATGGCAAAAGATCACCACAGACAAATGGGTGCTGGAGATCATAGCCACGGGTTACGCGATCCCCTTCCAGTCGCTTCCACCGACGAAGCCTTCCACCAGGCCTCACCTCAGGGACGCTGCCACGAGGCGAGGCTCAAGCAGAAGGTGAATCACCTTATGTTCATAGGGGAGGTGGAAAGAGTGCCGGAATAATTCCAGGGGAAGGTTTTTATTCATGCTACTTCCTACCAGAGAAGAAAACAGGAGACTGGAGGCCCATCTTAGATCTTCGGGGCCTCAACCGTTACTTGCGCAAGCAACGTTTTCAGATGATCTCAGTTGCCTTGATACTCACGGCACTGGACGATGGAGGCTGGGTTGCAGCACTCAACTTACAAGATGCTTACTTTCATATAACAATCCACCCGGCACACAGACGCTTCCTCCGCTTCACGGTCGGCCAGGAGCACTTCCAGCACAGGGTTCTTCCGTTCGGCCTCTCCTCGGCCCCCAGAGTCTTTACCAAAACCCTGGCAGTGGTGTCAGCCTACCAGCACAGACAGGGAGTGTTTATTTTTCCCATATCTGGGCGACTGCCTGCTAAAAGGGGCCTCGAAGGCAGAGGTCTCACGCATGATACGCGTCACAGCGGACACGTTTTCTTCGCTGGGCCTAGTCGTCAACCTCGCAAAGTCAAAGTCCGAACCCACACAACATATAGAGTTCACAGGGGCATGCATAAACTCTATCACAGCAAGGGCGTACCTACCTGACGCCCGCTTCCGCACCATCAGTTCGCTGGTGCAAGTCATCACATACAGCCCCACGGTGCTGGTCTTAACGTGCTTACAGCTGCTGGGCCACATGGCGGCAGCGACGTTTGTGGTACAGAATGCCAGGTTGCACATGTGAAGCCTGCAGCATTGGCTGGCAACCGTTTACAAACCGGCATCCCACACTGTCCACAGGGTGGTGTCGCCCACAACAGAGGTGCGCAGATCCCTGGCGTGGTGGGAAGACCCCGAGAATCTGCTAGTGGGGGTGCCTTTTCACCAACCACAAATTTCTATTTTTTCTTATTACCGATGCCTCCTACATAGGATGGGGAGCGCACATCAGCGACAAGGTAACGCAAGGGCTATGGTCCCCTGCGGAACAGACACTGCACATAACCATGCTGGAGCTCAGAGCAGTGTTCAATGCCTGCAAACATTTTCGAGATTACCTACATGGCAAAGTAGTCGGGATTCAATACCGACAATACCTCCACTATGTTTTACATCAATCGACAAGGAGAAGCACGATCCCATGCCCTATGTGCGGAAGCAGTCCAATTGTAGAGTTGGTGCATCGCCAACAACATAACGTTGAAAGCCTCGTACTTGCCGGGCGCTCACACCATGAAAGCAGATCAGCTGAGCAGGCACTTCGCAATCACGCACGAATGGCAGATCCGCTCCGATCTGCTACGATGCATTTTTCGTACATGGGGGTTTCCCCAGATCAATCTGTTTGCCACAACGTCTTGCACAAAGCCAGAAGGGAGAGAGCTCACATGATACTCATAGTCCTGCTTGGGATCGGCAGCAATGGCTTCCCTTGCTTTTGCGCATGTCGGACCGCCCACCACTCCCTCTACCGGTGGCGCCGGACTTACTCACGCAGGCTCAGGGGTCCATAGTGCACCCGGACCCTCAGGGTCTGCACCTACAAGCATGGCTAATCCATGGCTCAGCTCCTTAAAGAGCACGTGTACGAAGGGAGTACAACAAGTCCTGGAATGTAGCTGCAGAACCTCCACCAGGAGGACTTACAAGCAGAAATGGACTCGATTCACAGCCTGGTGTTCCGCTGAGCAGTTAGCTCCCCTTGACATTCCTATACCTGTAATACTAGAATACTTATTGGACCTCAAGAGAATCAGGCTTTCTCTATCCTCGCTAAAGGTCCACCTCGCTGCTATATCAGCCTTTCGGCATACAGAGGAAGGGCCCACGGTATTCGCCCATCCTATCGTTACCAGGTTCTTGAAGGGGCTGGTAAACCTGTATCCCCCTTGGAAACTGCTTCCACCATCGTGGAATTTGGACTTGGTGCTCAGCATGCTATCGGGTCCACCTTTTGAACCATTAGCCACAGTTCCCATACGTCTCCTTACGATAAAAAAAAAAAAACCAAAAAACAACCTTCCTCCTTGCAACTACGTCAGCCCGCAGGGTGAGTGAGCTTGCGGCAGTGATGGCAACGCCGCACTGCACAGTATTCTCAAAGGAGGCGGTAACCTTAAGGCTGCACTCAGCCTTTGTTCCAAAAGTCTCTTCGGAGTCCAATCTTAACGAGCCAATAGTTTTACCTTCGTTTTACCCGAAGCCTCACAGCTCCAGCAAGGAGGCACGCCTGCATCTCCTGGATGTGAGGAGGGCATTGGCTTTCTATATAGACAGAACTAAGTCCTTCCGGAGAACAGACAGGCTCCTAGTCTCTCTCACTCCCAGGTCAAAAGGAGAAGGTCTCTCTTCACAGAGGATCTCTAAGCACATTGTGTCCTGTATAAAAATGTGTTATGAGCTTCAAAATGCTCCTTTGCTGGCCCCCCTCAGGGCTCACTCCACCAGGGCAGTGGCGGCGTCAACAGCCTTCTTCAAGGGCATCGCGTTAAAAGACATCTGTAGAGCTGTGACCTGGTCATCCTACGACACCTTCGCCGAGCATTATGCCCTACACCGGGTATTCGAATAGGATACCCGTCTGTCAACAGCAGTCCTCTCGGGGGCAAGCTGCACATAAACCAATTACCCACCTCCTTACTTGGGTTACTGCTGGGTAGTCACCTATTGTGGAGCATCCACGGGGACCACTCGAAGAAGAAAGAGAAGTTACTCACCTGTAGTAACGATGGTTCTTCGAGATGTGTCCCCGTGGGTGCTCCACCACCCGCCCATCCTCCCCGCTTCGGATCTCCGTCTAGTGTTTTTCAGGAGCATCCAAGGCGGTTGAGAAGGAACTGGCGGGGACCGGATCGCGCACTCGGCTGGGGGCGCGCAGGGGGGCAGCGCGCTTCGGCGCATGCGCGATCCAGGAGAAACTACTGGAAGATTTCTCATCTGCGGCACTGGGCGAGCCCGACACCTATTGTGGAGCACCCACGGGGACACATCTCGAAGAACCATCGTTACTACAGGTGAGTAACTTCTCTTTCTAAGGGTCTTTTCCTTCTGGGCATTAGTTTGAATTAAACAATTTAATTTCATTTAATTCCAAGAATTGTGTATACTGCAGTATTCTGCATCAAACCAAAAATGGAATAAAACACAGTTCCACTGGAATTAATATGGTTTGATTATCTGAGAGTGAACAGATTCTATATTTGGTGGTCTGATATGTTTTCAAGTGTAGTGAGTACATTTTGGAAATCAATCCATAAGTGACTAAGTCTGGAAAGTTGCAAGAATGTGACAGACTTCGGAATTTACACTTAACTCTTGGCCTTTCCTGCCTTTTCCCCACTACTTACTGGGAAAAGTCATTGCACTCCTAAAAATAGGATTTTCATAGCCTAATTGGTGACGTGGCCGTATTAGGCGATACCCTCCAGTCTGTTGATGGTTATAATTAAATGGATGCATTTAACTTGAAATCTGGTCATTTGAAAAGAAGTCAAGTCATTTTAGGTACTGTCCTTCCTCTTGAGTCCCCCCGACAAGTTTGTTGATTTTGTGGTAATACTTTCCTGTATGTGCCTAAATTCAGTATAGCCTTTTTGCAATTTTTTCCTCTTTTTCATCGAGCGATTCACATGAGCAGGAGAAACAGAGAAATTGTATTCAGTGTTATCAAGTGCATAAAATAACTAAAGAAAACAATAGATTTCTTCCCTGTGCTTTCACTGACGATAATCTTAGTACTGGGTTTTAAAATTTTCTTATGGGAGTGTGTGTTTAAGCTGTGTCTCTTTAAAGCCTAGCAGTGATTTTCTCCTGTTGTTGAAGGAAGGGTATTTGTAATTCCTTCCCTTGACTGAAACACATGATTCTGGGATTGAAAATGTTGAGATACTATACATACATGCAAATACAAATTGCACCATTGGTTAATAGATTCCATTTCCTGCGTACAAAAGCTTAATTTCACTTTTCTCTTCAAGGGAGGTAGAGAAAATGAAATAATTGTAAGGGAATGAGAAGAATTAAATAATTTGTTTCGATGTCCACTGAAACATCTCTTCTCTTGTAGGTGTTCAGATTTGCAACAGCTACTCCTACGGAGTGCGAGCAGTTGTCCAGTGCATCCCTGCTTGGTTGCGTTTTATCCAGTGCCTGCGCCGTTACCGTGACACCAAACGGGCCTTTCCTCACCTGGTTAATGCTGGCAAATACTCCACCACCTTCTTTATGGTGACATTTGCAGCTCTTTACAGCACTCACAAAGGTACGGGGTTTAGTTATTTCCCAAAGCTTTGCAGAACCCTCTGCTGTCTTTGGTCAGTTTTTGTTCCTCAGTCCTGTTTTTTCTCTGTGGGTCTTCTAAATGCTAACATTTAAAGAGAGAAGAAACAGAATCATGGACAGAACAACTGACGTTCTTACTGACAGCTGTAAAAGCTAAGAGAATAGGGTAGATGTGAAGCAATATGGGTTGAGTTACAGTAAGTAACATAGTTTTAAAAATTGATAACTTTGATATCCGTGCATCCCCCTTTTGGCATTGATTGAGTCATCCACTGGTATTGCTGATTCTTCAGTGAAAAGAGGACCAGTACGGCACTGATTCTTGTTCAGCATTGCAGGTTCTGGTAAACTTTTGTCAATCCAGTACATTTTTCTCCATCTTTACTCATAATATAATTACCTATTTAAATACGGTAGGATTTGTGTCTTTCCCCACCAGGGAGGGTTTTCAGTTTTCAAATGAAGATGAAAAGCTTTCCTGTGGATGAACGAATGGCGTTTTTTAGTCAGCAGCACTGCACTGTACACTGTCTAGCATTGTGAGAGCTGTGTTTCAAAATTTCACTTGAAATTGTTGGCCTAATCAGTGTAATTATAAGGTGGCTTAAAGATAGTGGAGAATTTTGAGGGAAGAGTTCTTTGGTCCAGAAAGAAAATACTAAAACTCCTAAGAAATTCTCCATTTTTTTTCCCCTGTGAATGGAGATGAATTTTTGACTCTCCAGATGTGCAAGGAAATGGACTGAGTTCTTATGTTATGTAGTAGTTATCCGTCCCTTGGTGTTCAAGGGCTGCTGGGTGAGATCAAACTGAACTGCACAGGTCCATCATTTAGGAAGGTAGGGGAATGTATTCTGTGTTAGAAAAAGCCCCCACCTCCGTGCCCCCCCCCCCAGTTTCACATATATTTTTATCCCATTTAATTCTCGGACTGGTGGGAAGTTGTTTCCAACCCATTTAACTGCCAATTGAGCTCTCTGATCCCTCAAGTTCCCTGTCACCATGGAAACGGCAAATATTACTTGATTTTGCTCTTGGTGTGAAGGAAAAAGCTTTTAGCTCCTGCACTTCAGGCAGTTGCCCTGTCTTCCTCCCCCAACTCCAATGTCAGTCGAAAGATTTATTCTTCCCACTGAAATGGATGCCTCCTGTATCTACAAAAATTAGTAACAGTATACATTTGTGAGCCAATGACTCACCCTTGTATATGGGCAAGGGGATTGATAGAGAAGTAAAAGAGCATATAAAGTTTCCTCCTAGCTGTTTTAGGAAAACATTTCCTTCAGGTGGACACTGGGTTTATTAGAAAACTCTGCTGGTGTCAAGCAAGTGACTTGGAAATGGGTTGGCATTTGGGAAGCAGTACAAATAAAACACAATCCTTGAGCAGTGTAGATGGCTGGTAACAATGCTTTAGGACAGGCTGCCTGAAGTCTTCATCAGACAATATTCGTGAATGTATTTTGTACCCACAGGTACATGCATGCTTCTGTTGTGGATGTTAAGCAGCAGATTTTGTCATGACTGATAGCCCCCCATGTTTGATTCTTCTCTCTCCCACTGTCATCTCCACAAAGACCGTTCTCCTACTATTTAAGATATTCCCCTAACGTTTTGTTTTTTCCTACAGCTTTTCCCACTCTTAACTGCAGTGAAATTAAAATCCCTTATTCTTAAACTGAGTAATCAAACAACAAATCCAGGATGTGAGGCTTGCAAGTAATGTGTCTGATGTGAACCGGCCTCAGCTTCACTCAGGAGGACTGAGTAACTTTTTCACCCTCAAGGGCATTCCAGAATAGTCGTTCTTATGAAGAGCGAAGAAATTAGTGGGATGAAGCTTAAACATACGTGCTCATAAAATCACAGAATGGACCTCAAGAGGTCATCAAGTCCAGTCCCCTGCCATCACAGTGGGACCAAGCACTATCTAGCCCATCCCTGAGAGATGTCTGTCTAACTTGCTCTTAAGTGTCTCCAGTGCTGGAGATTCTATGACCTCCCTAGGCAATTTATTTCAGTGTTTAACTACCTTGACAGGCCATTTTTCCTAGTGTCCAACTTAAACCTTCCTTGCTGCAGTTTAAGCCCATTGCTTCTTGTCCTATCATCAGAGGCCCAAGGAGAACAATTTTTCTCCCTCCTCCTTTTAACACTCTTTTAGGTACTTGTAAACTGATATCATGTCCCCTCTGTCTTCTCTTTTCTAAACTTAAACAAGCCCAATTCTTTCAGTCTTCCCTCATAGCTCACGTTCTCTAGACCTTTAATCATTCTTGTTGCTCTTCTCTGGACCTTCTCCAATTTCTCCACATCTTTCAGTCACAGTACAGATCTGTCCTGTTTGTCAAAGGGAGTCCATAGAACACAGCCCTTTGTATCAATCAGAATAACTTTAAAGCTTGGTAGCTGTCAAAAGCTGTAAAAATATTTGAAAAAAAATACAAAAATGTATTAAGTGAAATTGAGAGATCATTTCAGACCTTCAGCCATCTCATTCAGTTCATGCCATTGCAGTCAAATTCCCATCACAGTATTGATGCATTTTCTTGCAGACATTGTGTCAAGATTCCAGGCTTATTTGAGTGTTGAGGTCCCAGAGGACCGGATATCAGGGAGTTTCCTGTGCAGTCTGACACAGGATCACCATTGAAATTAATGGAAGATAGCTGACCCCAGACTAATTCTGTGCCCAGATAAGTATTATATAGTAATGTTGACAAAGTGGGTGAGTTAATATATTTTAGTGGACCAACTTTGGTTGGTGGGAGAGGCAAGTTTTTGCACATACACAGTTAGTTCTTCAGGTGAAAGCTCAAAAGCGTCTCTCTCTAACCTAACCTACAGAAGTTGATCCAACAAAAGATATCTCATCCACCTTCTCTCCATGGATAAGATGGTACTTGGGGACATTGCCCAGACCTATCGGTGAAATAGCCAAAAGGAGACTATACTTTCGTTCTTCTGTTTGTCGTTAAGTATGAAAGTGCTGCTACGCGTAAGTTTGAGAGCACAGGTAAAAAAACCTTGCTGTCCTTGATCACGCTAGGAAACAGCCCTATAACAGTTTCAGTAGTATTTATTCAAAGGAGTCTAGCCGTGCTATTGGATGCCAGTCATTGACTTTTAAGAGTATGGGTTGGTGGTTGAGAGTTACCAGGCTAGAAAAAAGGTAGCTATAATCCCTGCTTAGAAAGTAAGAATCGGTTCATAGGTTCTCCTTAGTTTTCATATGGAGTCCTGATGGGCTTGCTTTCATTGGTTGATTTTTATACTGTGAGGAATTGTAGTTGCTCTCCACATTTTGGAGCATCCCCACTTCCAATCTGTGGACAAGTGAGGACCAAATTGTGATTAATCTTTGTTGGGTGAGGAGAGAAGTTACTGAATGCTCATAAATGATTCTCCAGTTGCATGCTTACAGCTTAACTGTGGTTGTCTGACAGTAAGGACATTGGATCTGTGAGAAGGAAAGAAAAAATAAACCTGTGTGCATTAGCTCTTGGCCAGCTGAAGAAAAGTTTAACTCCTTTGAATCTGTTAATGCCAGCTGTCCCTCCCTGCAGAATTTAATAGATTCTTCATATTGTTAACCAGTTAATGTATAGGTTGTATATTCAAAAATTTTCTCACATGCAAATACCATGTTACTAAAAGTCGCGGCCATGGAAAGTGAGCTAGTCTGAGGGCAGGCTTTATTTTCTAGCCACACTGAAAGGGACAGTGTTTTAATTTGAATTTTTTTGTCTGTCTGCTTCATTTGAGCCCTGTGTTCAATGAAATCGTTGTTGTCTGTGGTTTTATCCAGCTACTCATTAATCTCTGCTGAGCAATTCCAAAGTTAGTCATACATTGCTTGGAAATTTGAGTCATTGCCTCTCCGTCCAGGCCCCTCCCCTGTCTTTTTTTCAGATGATACAAACAAAAATACTGGAAAGCTTGCTGTCACCAGTTTGAAAGTCTGGTGGAGAATTCCAGGGCTATTTTAAGCCATAATTACTTCCACCCACCTCTCTCATTAAAAGCCAGCCGAAGCGACAGACCTTAATTAAAAATAATATAGACATTAACTAGACAAAACTTCAACAGAGGATAGCTGCTACTTGTCAGTGATTACTTTGCCATTTCTTAAGAAGTGCACCCAGGCAAGGGGAGGTTGGAAACCCATTTTAGAGCGAAGGACATTAAACAAAATCATGGATAGTAGGAGTTTTAAGATGGTCACGCAAGTCACCATTATTCCATCAAGAGAGCGTCCAGAGCAAGGAGATGAGGTCTTTGTGCCTTGACTTACAAAATTTCTGCTTGATCTACAAGATGTCTGCTTCCCCATCTCAGATATGGCCATTGCACAGGAGATTTCTATGGTTTAACCTTGGGCGAGATCATTGTCAGTATAAGGTGGTCCCATTTGTCCTCTCCTCTGTACCCAGGGTATTTTCCCAGTTTCTCCCCATTGTAGCAGCACACTTACGAACATTGGGCATAGTTATCTGCCTGTGCCTAGACACCTGCTGTCTCAGGGCTCCCTTGTTCAAGGATGCCATAGGAGCTATCCAGACGACCATGTGCACATTTTGCACAGCTGGGCCTACTGCTCAACTTGTACACATTGAAACTGCCTAAAGCACAGTGACCAGCAAAGCTGCACATTCTAGCAAAATTTTCTCCTCCCAGTACACAGACTCACTGCCCTCACAAGTTTCAGAGAGAGTCTAGGCAGCCAGGACTGCCTGCAGCCAGTAGGTGAGACATCACGTGAGCCTTTGTCACCCCCCAGTGCCTGAGTCAGGGATCTGCAACCTGCAGCTCTGGAGCTGCCTGGGGCTCTTTAAGGACTTATTTGTAGCTCCAGACGCTATAATTGCAAAGTAAAGAAAAAAAACCCTCCTGTCATTGGTGAGGTGGAAGATTTGAGCACCCGTGAATGGCAAAAGTTTAGTCAAGCAAGTATGGACACATCCTAAGTCTTTTTCTGGGCTTTCTTTCTCTGCTGCTACTAGATGAAAAATATTTTGGTCTACAACTGCTGAGGATCCGTCGTTTTGTGTTTGCTCTATAATTCTGACAGTGGAAGATAACAGGGTGTTACATTACAATAAACCCTCGAGTTACGTGGGGGTTGCGTTCCTGTGGGAGAGATGGGAATCAGGCTGCCACCTAGTTCCTTGCTCCCTTGCACTTGTAGGAGTCTAGTCAGTGGCCTGGCTCTCAGAGTGGTGGGGAGCCAGGAACCCAGGGGCAGCCTGGTTCCCATCTCACCACTGTTTGCGGGACCTGAGAAACTGACCAGACTGTCTCAGTTTCCCAGCTCTGCAAGCAGAGGGGAGCCAGGAGCCAGGCTGCTACTTGGCTCCCAGCTCCCCTCTGCTTGCAGGACCTGAGAAACTGAACTGCTTCTCCCTGCCTTCCTCCGTCTGCATGGCTGTCAGGCTGAGAGCTGTGCAGCTGTGGAAAGGCTGGGAAAAGGGGCTCTTAGCTTGCCTAGAGGGCAGTTTGGCAAGCTGACAACCACAGAGCAGCTTCAAGTTGTGCTTAACTCACGGTAAAGTGAGTTATGTGCAACTTGAAGCCACATATTTCTTGGGTTTACTGTATTCTTTCCCCCTCATATTTTTTCCTGGCATACTTCTTATCTTGTAATTATGTTAACAATCATTTGGTAATTAATATCAATTCCATGTCATTCCAGCCTCATCGGTAGCTCACAAGAGAAGGGAGGATGTTTTTGGATTAAGCTCCCTCTGATGCAGTGGTCAGATAGTGGAGTTTCCCCATCTCCCTTGTGCCCACATGCCACCTGAGCCCTAGCAAGCCAGCATAACCCACCTGAAATTTTGGTACACCCCAAGAGAGAGTACCCCACCCACCCTCTCTTTTCTCCCATCATCTCACCTTCTTCCACTTCCTCTCAAGGGTCTGTGAGGCACCTAATTAGTGTAGCCATGCCTACATGACTGTTAATTAGGTGCACAGCCCTTCATTCCTTTGTGTGTGGCCACCAACATATCCACTTTACAGGGAACGTTGCTGTTCATGCTTTCACAGAACATTAGGCAGTCAGTGAAAATCCAGCCTGCTAATCCATCTTTGGCCCCACAGTACTCTACAGTAGTAAACTCCACTCCAAAGCCCTAGCCTTCCACTGGGGATGCTGCTGTGAAGTCACCTACGGTGGAGTACCCAGGGAGGGGCTGCTGGGGGAAGAGAGGAAGTCACTCATTGTGTGCAATAATGATGGTTTTTCGTGGTGTGTCTCCCTGTGAGTATTCCACCCCCCCCACCCCTTGTCCCCTGTACTTTGAAGTTAGCGTGGCTTGTGGAAGCTAAATTGCTAGGTCTTTGGTCACCATTTGTGGTGACGTCCAGCTGAAGAGTCTCAAAAGTAGAATATGACCTGGTGAGCTATAAGGCATCAGGATTATGTTCAGGTTATTGCCGGGTCTTGTTAAGTGTTCACATCAGTACAGAGAGCGTACAGGTTTCACTTGTCCGTGGCACATACTATGTAAATGGAAAAGGTGAGATGTCTGTAGCTGCAGTATATACTTGGTGGAGAAAGCCTCTGCCAGAGAAATTCACAAGTATTGTCTCAGGAACTGCCACTTCTTCTGGAATGACAGCACAAGTTGGAGATGCAAAAGGATGTTTTCCCAAATTTCAGAAGTCTGTCTGAACGATTCAGTAGGACGCTTGAAAGTGACAGTACCCATATGATGAAGAAGAAAGTATCACATTATTATTCTGCCAGTAGTGATTCTTGCTGGTCCGACAGCTTGCTTTCTCAAGACAGATGAATTTTAGTAACTGTAATTTCAAGAGAAGCAAAATAATACTGTTTATATTGGTCATTGTAGTTGATGGTGACTGGCTATGTCAGAATATTATTAAAAAAGATATAAGTGGAAAGCATGATCTACTGATCTTTCGTTTTGTGGGCAATTAGGGATGGAAATATGGAACTTTTAAGGAGAGCAATTTACTAAATCACGAGCAGTTTTCCCTTAAAATACACCACTGTAGTTTTAAGTGGTACTGCAACACTGTAAGAAAAATTACAACACTGTATTTTAAATAATTATTTGGTTAATTGGATGTTGTATTATTTCTGCTGGGACTCTTTAAAGTGGCTTCTCAAAGCCCTTCCGAAACACTGTGGTGTAATTGATTATTGCATCTTTCTACAGTCCTTAAATTTGCATTACTATTAGAGGCGCTGCTTCACCACAATGTTTACTTCTAATTAGCGGGACCTGAGCATCCGTATTAGCAAGATTTCCAAAAAGTGGGTGGACCGGCAAATGCATCTTCCCTGAGGAAAAGTTGAGAAACAATAGATCACACTTCATAGATGTGTCTGAGAAGAGAGAGCAAATCAAATGTGACAGATATTGCAGCATCTTATTCTTTCTTTGATGTAATTAACATAGTTGGAAGAAATGCTCTTTTTACAGACATAAATGGCAGAATAGTTGTGAAGGCTCAAAATAACCTATGTACTGAAGTAACTTACATCAAAGATAACCCACACTTGCTTTTCGTTGAAGCATAACGGTGCTTTATGAACACAAAGGTTATCCCTGTTCTACAGAATTTGCTCCACAAAGAAGCGAGATGACTTCACCAGAATAACACAACCAGCCTGTGGGAGAGCTAGTAAGACTGGTCTCTTGGCAGTTGCAATTCTTCTTGCTTTATTGTCGTGGCTTGTGCCATGGGACTGTAGAAAAAGATTTGCAGAATCGTACCAAGAAGAAGTTTGCAACATAGAATACTCATGTTTTAAAAGAGTGCCATTGGGACAAGAAGTTGAGTCTATAGTCTGCAT
Organism: Carettochelys insculpta; assembly: GCF_033958435.1. Classification (NCBI taxonomy): domain Eukaryota; kingdom Metazoa; phylum Chordata; order Testudines; family Carettochelyidae; genus Carettochelys; species Carettochelys insculpta. The sequence continues at coordinate 58,101,059 of NC_134145.1, read as the reverse complement.
AGAAATGTTTGGTGCAAAAGCAGCAAAGTTCATTTTTGTGCAAACATTGATCAGTGTTGAAGAGAGACAGGTATCGCCTAGCATTGAGCTAGTACTTCTCTGCCTTTTCCTCACCGATATGCCTGCTTATTATGGGATCCACAAAACTGATCTCGTGTAGTCAAGGATTGAGTATAGATGCATTTGTGGGTTGCATTAGCTGTGGTTTTCATGTAGATGAGTCATTTACCCTGGTCACATTCACTCCATTGCATTATGGAATAGATAGCTTAATGGAAGCAAGTCGTTCAGTAACTAGGTATTAGCGAACTTAGGATGAGTTTTGTATAAACAACTCCTATTGCAAATGAGTATTTTATTTTGGCCTTTAACACCAGAAATCTGGTTCTGCTCAAATGTATGGAGGAAATTCAAATAATTTACCCTTAGAACAGTTCATGTTTGGCAATACTTGATGATTGAAGGCTTTGAATTCAAGCAGGTGGCGGAAGTCTTGCAGCAGTCTGTCTTACCCCCATGCAGCAGTGCCTACCTAAGATCTAGAAGGTTTTCTGATAACCCTTCTCCGCTTGTTGCTTTTATCGTAACTTTCGCTATTGGCAGAAACCACAGTTGGCTGCAGCAGGCCAATCCAGAGGAATGCTTATCAAGGGCCATTGTATTCTGAGCCAGTTCTTCAATAACACATGGTGTTGATTTTAACTGCCTTGAATAGAATATAGTGTTTACATTCTGCAGGATAATTCAGGAGAGTAAACAGATAGCGTTCACTAAAGCAAAGTCAATATTTAAGTACATTCACTATTGTATTAGTTGGGCAGCTCTGCAGTGGAAAATGGCCCCTTTTTGGTCTGTGTTTCAGATGCGTTATAATTTGCAGATGTTTTATTATTCTCCCTGAATGCTAGTCAGAAATTGTGTCCCCTGAGATGCTTCTAGTTTTCAGGATATTTATTTGATATTTGTGTGCATTTTTACATGCAATTCCTTAACTATACATAACAAAAGTCTCCAGTTAACACAGGTGCAGCTTCACGGCGCTGAGATTGGGCAACCCTTGGCCCCACAGAAGTCGTTTTGCTAATGAAGAACCATAGAAATCAGTGTTGCAGGCATCATGCCCCTACAGTTTTACATACTGTAATGCTGAGCTGTTTCCTGTACCACTTACTTCTTCAAACATGCATACTTCAGCAACTGGCTACATTGGTGCCCTCCAGGTTTATAATCCAAAGTGTCTTCAGGCTACCTTGGCTTTTCCAGATATTACTTTCCAGCTGTTGAAGGTGGTTTCAGTATTTCTGTGGGTGATAAGCAGCAGAAGTTTTCCTTTCTGGCAGAAATCCCATACAGGACATCAGAAATGGTAAAAGCACATAGTTCCCTTTTCACATTTAGCTACTGAGAGCCCTTTTCTGCACTCCATCACAGAAACTTCATTTGCCGTTGTCCTACAGAGTTTCCTGAGGCCTACAGCAAAGGGAGAAAGGGGAAGGTATTACTACGTCTCTCCAGTGGACCTTATGGGCAGTGCATGCTTGGGGCTGCCGTTTTTCATCCCATACGAGCTAATTCTTTCTTCTGTTCTATCAAAAAATGATCTCTCCTGATCTTTGTCTTACGCTTGCAGCACTAATTTTCTTCTCGTCCCTGTTTTTTATTTTTCCCCTACATTGCGTGTCCCATGTTTGAATTCTGGCAGATGGAGAGTTTTGTGTCCCTTCTGTATCCCTACCTCGGGCCGATTGAAACTGCCTCAGGCCACAGGAGGTCTGCAGTCTCCTTATTACGCAGGTAGTCCAAAGGAGATGATCAAATCCATCTTTTCCCTGTTGTTGGGAGAAGTGAGGAGATGAGGGCTCAAGTTCCAGGGTACTTCTTAAATCTTCTTAAATCTGTTTTCCTAACAGCTTTCTGGCAGTTCCCAGCGCTTCATTATGCGAAGTAGTACCTCTGGGTGAAACTCGTTTTGTTTAAATAGATCCTGACATTATTATAAACCTACCCAGCATGTATTATGTCTGCGGAAGTGGCAGGCATGTAATAGATGGAAGCTCTGGGCAGAATATCAAAGCCTTGATTCTTTTTCAGCCTTCGTTGCTGCATTGAAGAGGGGCCAGTAGGACCAGCCAGTGGAGACCTGAGATATAATTGCTTGCCTAGAGCGGAAATCTCTCTCGGTTACACCACCTGAATACAAATGAAGACACATGAGAAGGAAGGAGGGTATCAGAGAGAATCGGGGGGAAGGAAAAAAAGGGGAGGGGGTGGAAAGGAGAACAAAAGGCAGAGTCTGAGGACAATAGGCTTTTATTGTTTGAAGTCTGTTAATTGGGGAATGATTTATATTTGTAATTACATTTTCGGGAGCAAAATGCACTACACAAGGAGGGATTTGGAAAGACAGTGGGTGAGGGGAGTTTATGCAGCTTGACCCAAAGTGCCAGTGAAAGGATACTTAAAAGGGTGGGGAGGGAAAGAACTGAAGCCAGGATGAGTAACTGGAAATTGGCACATTCCTTTTAGCTTGATGGCGAATGCACCAGGAGTTTTTAATTGAGTTCTCTCCAGCCCTCCCTCTCTCACAATAATTGACCTCGCGAACTCTTCTTAACGCAATTTAGCTTTAAGCAGCATTAAAACTTGACATCACCCTGTGGTGCAATTGTCTACTTCGGTTCAGTTTCAGCTGCTGCAGCTTCCCTGACTTTTTGCCGTCTATTCTGTATGTTGTTTCTGAGGAGGAAAGTAGCAATAGCCTTTGCTATTTTTGTGCTCAGGAGGGAGCTTTAGGCATTTTTATTGTTTTAAAGCCACATACCTGGAAAACACACTACAGGTTGCACCTCCCCAGTCCAGCACCCTCAGGACCTGACTGGTCCTGAATGAGGAAGTTTTGCCAGACCAGAGAAGGTCAATTCTGGCCTGGCCAGGCTCCCTTCACAGCTGCTGACCAGCCCTGGCCACCAGGCTCCACTTCTGACCCTGGCCAGGCTTCCTGCCCTTGAGCCACCACCTGGCTCCACTCCAGGCCTCCTGGTCATGGGACCAGTTCCACTGCCGCTCCCCCACACCCTAGATCACTGGCCCTCTGGCACTGTGAGCAGCTCCACCCCCTCTGCCACCCCTCTGATGCGTGACTTCCAAATGGCCCCCACACCCAGCCTTGGGGGTTTTCTGGTCCAGGAAGGACCAGGGATGTTGCTGGAGCAGACTATCCCAAATCAGAGAGGTTCACCTTGTACCACAGCTGCTTATAATATTGTAGAGATGCTTTTGTACTGGGAACATTCTTAATGTGTTTGTTAGTAAAGAATCCATGTGTAAGTAGAATGAAAATGATAGCAAGATGATGGAAAAGACTCAGCTGTACAGTCCAGTATAACATGTTTTATTTTTATGAACTCTTTATGGGTCCAAATTTAGTTACCAGTTCAAAAAATAAAATTAATACAATGTGTTTTCTTACTTAAGCATTAGGGCTGTGATAAATATGAAAGATAAGAGAATACAGCAGAATCAAGGAAGCCGTATAGTCTTACGCTGGAGTGAGAGAAATAACTTGTTTACAGAAATGTACCATCAAACTGGCCCTGTTTCCTTTCCAAAATAAGAGTGCTCTCAGCACAAGTGAGCACGCAGATGGGAGCCTCCTTGGAGATGCACTTTAGTGTACTGCCTCCCCTCTGGTCATTCTTCCCATGCACAGTACCACTGAGGCAGTCAGTGGAGTTGCTGTATGTCAAAACAGGCTTTTAATGTGTTGAATTTTTTTTTAAAAATACTTGTCCGACTGTGCTTAATTCCTGTTGTGATTATAACGGACGGGATGTGGGGAGATTAGTGAAGCAGCTCTACAGGGCATGCTTTTTCACTGATGACATTACTGTTCTGTGAAGACAAATACAACCTGGAAGGGCACCTAGAGGTACGGAATCAGCCAACAAAAGACTGAATACATGCAGTGCTTTATTGAGGACCAGTGAGAAGCTGGCAGTACTAGCTGGTGTAAAGTCTGTGCAATAATTGAAATCTCTGTTCAGGATTGAGCCATGATAGAAATGCAAATGTTAGAAGTCATGTGAAGAGTTCTTGGCGTATATGGAGGAAGCTGATGAGAATTCTTTGCCATAAGAATCTGCCAAGTGTATTAGATCGCAGGCCAGCCATAAGTTATGGGTCAGATTGCTAACCAGTGAGGAAGAGAAATCTGCTACAGCTTCACACCACTGAAAGAAGATGTCTTGAGTGGAAGCTGGATAAGAAGAAAGCTGGTAGGCTGCACAGTGAAATGGTGGGACAAAGCCCATTAGGAAGACCTAGAAAAAGGTAGTTCAAGAAGCTGAATGACATTCAGAAGGTTGGTGTCATTTCTGAAGATGCACTTGATAAGAACTCTTGGAGGCAAAAAACAAGAGTTGGCAAACTCCGTTGACGGGACAAAGCAAAGGTGAAGGAGAATTTAGCTATTTGTGCTGATGTGGCTTAAATGACATTTGAGTCAACGATATTGACTAAGCATTGGATCGTCTTTGTACCTTTAGAACCTTTTCTTGTAAGATCAAATACAACCCTTAGTTTTCACCCGCTGGATAGAATTTGAACAACATCTTTAATTCAGTTCCCCAAACAAGACGAATTTAAATAATTTTTTCCACCTAAAGCACAACATATTGAAGTGAGTTTGAGGAGTAATTTAAACAAATGTAAAGCTATCTCTGATAAGACTTTCACAGAGTTCATTTAGCTTGGTAGGACAGGGAGCTTGGTTAAAAGAACTACCATCAGCCACCTGGATTTTGGTGGTCAGTTTTGATCCAGCTGTTAGAAATGTTTAAAATTACGTGGAATCATGCTGCTGTTTCTCTCTTTCAGCTCAAAATCACAGTGACACCCAAGTGTTCTTCTACTTGTGGATTGTCTTCTATTTCATCAGCTCCTGCTACACCCTTATTTGGGACCTAAAGATGGACTGGGGTCTCTTTGACAAGAATGCTGGTGAAAATACTTTCCTTCGAGAAGAGATCGTCTACCCACAGAAAGTGAGTAGGCAGCCTTTTGGTATTTGGGGGAAGGCCTGACAATATGTAAAAAATACTCTTTGTATTAAAGGCACACTCTGACTGGCCACTGTGGTATCTTTAGATGCAGTGTGTTGGGTTCTGTTCTTAAGGCCTGTCTGTTGCCAAAGAGACAGTCTCATCCTTTTTTAATATACTTGAAAGCGGTAAGAGGCATATAGTTTATTAAAACAGATAGCAGAAAACAATATCCAGCACAGAGTGTATGTGTTTGCATGTTTTCAAACGGGGAGATTGTGGTGTTCTCTGTTTGTGGTCATCTTCCAGTGCCTTTCTTTAAAGCGAAAATACAAACTGGATAAGAGAGTTAGAAACAAAGGCCTGTCTTACAGAAAAGCCACCAAATTTAGCTTTAAGGCATCTCCTTTGTCCTTACTACCTTTCCATTATGCCCACATACTGCTGCTCATGAGCCTGTTCAGCAAAGAGCCTCGACACATGGAGAAATGAGGATTGTTTTAAAAAATGAAAGGAAGAGTAAATCTCTTTGTCTTTGAGTGGTTGCAGATATTCATTCCACACAGGTATGCATGGGCCCAGCACACTGAAGCTGCTTAGTAGAATCCATTAGGGCCTAAAATTGCCTTTTAATTTAATCTCGTTGATCCCTGTTATGTTGCTGATTATACCATCCTAAGTAATTCTTTTCTCCTTAATGTTTCACATCCTTCAGGTACTTGTTGATGGTTGTCCTCTTTCTTCCCACTGTTGAAGAGCAGAGGCAGTAAAACATAAAATGCCTAACGTTCTCTCTCGGGTCCCTTGCAAACTAGAACAGGCAGTTTTCATGATCTTTCACTGTGATTCCCGAACATTACAGCAAAGAGCGATATGCAAGTAATCCCACGTATAGAATACAGCAGTTGTATTAGGTACTGAGTATTCTGAGGTTCGAGGCCTGTACATAATTTGTCTTAAGAACATCTTAAAATATTTTAAAAAACAAAAGATTTGAAGTAGTTGCAAAAAATGTATAAACTTCTAGAAAAAAGATAGCAGACTTTCCCTACATTTTCAAATGAGCATTTTAGGAGCTCCCAAAAGTCGGCGTTTTGATCTGGTCTCTGTAGGTGCTCATGGAGCTGCTGCAGCCTGATGGTAGAAATTCTAAGTTGTTATATTTGTGGGCCCTTACTTGGAGAGAGGGTAGGGTATGAAGCGTGCAAACGCACACAACCCATCTTCCTCCCACACCACCACTACCCTGGCCCTCTCCCCAACCAGCCTGGCTGAGGATAACCAGGGTAAGGAGGCAGACAGACAGTGGCAGCAGCAGTCTCCCTTGCCCCGTTCTCCCCACACTGAATGGCACTTCTCTGCTGCCTCCTGGCCTGCGGAGCCCCGGGATAAACAGGGCTCAGCTGGCATGCAGGCGGAGGTAGAGCACGGCATGGTGAGTGCTGGCGAGGGGAGAGGGAGGCCATGGGGAAGCAATTCCCTGTTGCTGCCATCCGCTGCCTGGCCACTGCCCACATCCCCAGTATTCACAGATTTCGCTGTTCACGGAGGTGTCAAGAATGTATTCACTGGGAATGGCAAGGGTTTCCTACAGTTAGATCAATACAGATCTCTTGTATAGACAAGCGTCAGTTAACTGGGAGACTTAAGTAAAGACTGTCATATATATCATACTTACTGTGCTATGTGTCTAGCTCTGGTGCTTATCTCTACCTAACTAGAAGAGCTCATTTTAGGATCCCAGAGTCTTCTATCTGGGGAAGGAAGATGGACGAGAGAGATTAAACTTGGCACAGTGTGTTGCATTTTCTCTTCATGCAGCCCGTAGTCATCAGTGGTATCAAAGAATTCATGCCAGTAAACCTGAAAGCTACTGATGGGCTTGGCTGTGCTTCCGCAGGAACCTGTGCTGTGCTGAACACGTAAGATGACCTCTTCTATTTTACTCTCTGCTCCTCAGGCCTATTACTACTGTGCCATTGTGGAGGATGTAATCCTGCGCTTTGCCTGGACCATCCAGATCTCCCTCACCTCCATGAAAATCTTTCCTCATGCAGGGGACATCATCTCTACTGTCTTTGCACCACTCGAGGTTTTCCGGTAAGGTGGCTCAGCTAACCTCTGTTTCATACTGCTCATTTACTCCCTTATGTTTTACAAACAGTAACATCAAAAAGATGAGGAAGTCCCTGGCTTTCCATTGGCTTCTGGAGCTGTTGTTGAAGAGCCACATATTAGGGAAAACAGAACACAGAATACACCCGAAGTCTGAGTAAGGTGCTGGCTCAGGGAGTGCTGTGGAATCCCATCTGGGATTCAGGCTTCCAAAAAGACACAGGTCTGACCTGTTGCCAGGCCTGAGAATTCAGTTCTTCCTCACTGTGTTGTATTCGTTAAGAGCCAGGGTCCACCTGAGTTCATTGGAGGAATTTAGCAAGCTCACATTTTAAGTACAGTAGGACCCCCGACTTATGTGCAGGTTGCTTTCTTGCACAACCCCTTGTAAGTCAAATTGCACATACCTCGGGGGAGCCAGTAAACTGACCAATGCAGCAGCACCCGTCAGTTTTCTGGTTCCTGTTAGCGGCATGGAGCCAGGAACGAGCTCCCTACCACTCAGCCGTGTTGACCTGAGATACACACAACTCGAGTGCATGTATCTTGGGGTTCTACTATATTTTCACTGGAAAATACTGTTGTAATGTCACTGCAGGTGAAATTTACAAATTTCCCAAATATTTTCTGCTTTTGCCAATGACTAAAAATGGAATTCTGCCTGTTATCCGGCATTTCCAGAGCACTGATGTCTATTAGTTAAGGAATTGCATGCCTTCTTGAGACAAGCAAAATTGCGTGCTTATGAATCTTACTCTGGGGGGGAGCTTTATTTGTAGTTATTCTCCTTGCTGGGAATACTTGCGCTATCCCAGCAGAGATGGTGTAACCATCACTGTTAAAACCATCAATGTTTCCACTCAAAATGCCCCCATAGAGAAAAGTCCTTCAATTTACTTCTGTGAAGTCTTGTATCAGGCTGCTTCTTGTTAGGGAACGTCTCCAATACTGGGTAGATCGACCCTGGTGGGCTCGATGTTCCGGAATTCAATTTGTGTGTGTCTGGTAGAGATGCAAGAAATCTGTCTATCTGGAAGCAGCAATTGATCCCTATACTCCTTGATTTCGGGAGGTGTAAGGGAGATTGACAGGAGAGTTTCTGCCATCGACCTTCCTTTGTGTGGATGGACAGGTAAGTTGACTGCAGATAAGGTGATGATAGCTACACAATTGCCAGAGTTAGAATTGTGTATCTGCAGTCGGCTTAACTCCCTAGTGTAGACTAAGCCTTAGCCCAAAATGTAGACCAAATCCTTCTGGCTGCCTACTCCTTTCCAACCTGTCAGTTTACAGAGCCTTGCCCCTAGAGGGGCCGTGTGTAATCTCAGGGAAGTGTACACAACAGCATACGCAGAAGTGCATCACTGCTCTGCCAGAAATGGGTGTCAGCTGTGAAAGCAGTACTCGTATGTTATATTATCCCTTTTCTCCTTCTCTCTCTTCTTCCAGGCGGTTTGTGTGGAATTTCTTCCGTCTGGAGAACGAGCATCTGAACAACTGTGGTGAGTTCCGTGCTGTCCGGGACATCTCAGTGGCACCGATGAATGCTGATGATCAGACGCTGTTAGAGCAGATGATGGACCAGGAAGATGGTGTCCGAAACCGCCAGAAGAACAGGGTGTGGAAGCGTAGCCAGAGTGTGTCCCTGCGCCGACCTAATCTTTCTTTGCAGTATGTATTGCACCACAAAATTAGATGAGATTTATTGATGGTTAATCGATGTGTGGAGGTGCCGTGTAGGAGACCGAATGTACTTTTGGCCAGGTCCATAGTTGTTTAGATAAACCCATTTAAGGTACAGTTTATCTCTCAGACATGCAGCGATGCTCCTGGGGTGAAGCAGGGTAACAGGTTAAACAAGAAATATGCACAGTAGTGTGAGTATCCGTAGGGATGGATTTCCTTCTATAGAGGTCATAGGTGCTGACTGTAGATGTTCTGGGACTCAGGCACCCAAGGCAGAGGAGATGGGTGCTTAGCACCCAGGAGCAGAGCTTGAGTGGGGAATGTGATGAGTTCTGTGCTGCTAACAACTTCTGCCCTTAGGGCAGGGAGTTTGTTTATAAACAGAAGCAGGGTGATTAAGATAGGTAGGGGTATGAGACAAGGAGGTCTGATGTCACTGAGTATTTTCATCGCACACTTAGAGAGCGATGGGCAAGATCAAGGAAAAGGTAGCAGGGATATCTGTACATGGGATGAGAATCAACAACTTGAGGTTGTCATTGAAGAAAATGAGGAGAAGCTAGCAAGAATGATGCAGGTGCTAAATGAGAAAGGGAAGTGGTGTGGACTGATGTGGAACATGAATAAAACAAAAACAATGGTATTTGAAGATAAGAAAATAGGAAGGAAGATCAGTGTAGACAGGATCAAACTAGAGAATGTAGAGAAGTTCACATGTATGGGGAGCAACATAACATAATCTAGACCGTAAGAAGGAAATAGCGACTAGAATAGTGAAAACAAGTGAGTTAGAAGGTGACAGATAAGATCTGGAAAAGCAAAGCGATTAGCTTAGGAATGAAGCTGAGAGTCTTGAAAATGTATGTTCAACAGCATGTTGTACAGATGTGAGATATGGGTGATAACGAAAGATTCGAAGAGAAGGATATTGGCGTTTGAGAGGAGTTGTTATAGAAAGATCCTGAGAATAGGATGGATCAGGTCAGCAACGAGGAACTGTTTTGGAAGATACAGCCGAAACAGAGCCTGCTACAGAAGGTTATACAACAGAAGCTACAGCTATTTGGGCATATCTGCAGAACGAACAACGGATGAAAAATCAAGACCCTGGTGGTATTTGGCATAATGGACAGTTCGAATAGGAGAGGCAGACCCCACAGAGAATGGGTAGATGATACAGCAGATTGGTGCGGAGCTTGTCTACAGAAACTAAGCCTCTCTGCACTGGATAGGGAAAGACGTAAGGAAATAGTGAGGAAGGCATCAGACACCAACGGGTGCTGAGCCCACGGTTGTTGATGTTGATGATGATCTATGTACAAAGTGATGGGGTGTAAATTAGCTGTGAGCCATCAAGAAAGAGATCTGGGGCCGTTTGTAGTACTCTGGAAGATGATTCCAGAGTACAACAAATTGAATCCTTCTCATTGTACCTGTATCATCATGAACTCATTCTCCAGCTTCAGAAGACTTAAAAATTATCACCAGTCATCAATGGGCCAGACACAACTGAATAATGTAGCTGTCCTTAACGTGTGTCAAGGTAACAACAGGGAACTAGATGTGAGTAAGACTGCTGAGGGTTTCATCCAAAAAGCTACAGTGAGACATGTCTTTAAACTGGGATATTAGTGAAGATAGCTTGTAGGTGACTGCAAGGATTTTAATGTACTGTAATTCCTGATAATGTAATCATTCTTAAAATAGTAACGACAAAAGATAGGTGCATTCAATAGCTAGACTATTGAAGTATATGAATATGCCTAAAATAACTTCCTCCCAAAACTGGCCGAGTCCCCCCTCACTTCTTACCCCCCAAAAACATATTTTGTTTTCCTTATTTGCAGTACTGTAGAAACTAACCAGTAGAAGGCGCTGTTAACCTGCAGATTTTAGCTGTATCAGAAGAGTGAGCCTGAGGGGCAGAAATGTATCAGTCATCCACTGAATTTTTGTAGGGTGATTGTCCCATGTGAATCACCAGATGTCTACGATAGTCTGCTGTCCCAGACATTACCTGCATAGGGAATGTGTTTGACATAGTATTTTTATCTTTTCTGTGCATGATAGTAATATCTCTTCCTTCCCCCTCACTGAGTATTTTTGTTTGCTTGCTTGTTTTTATCCCAGGTCCAAGGCTCGTGACACTAAGGTATTGATAGAGGACACAGATGATGAGGCAAACACATGAAACATCCACAGAGTCTAGTTCCACATCCCTTGTTTTCTTGCTGTACTCCCCTTTCCCCGACCAATCCAACTTCTGGTACAGTTCCAGCTGCAAACAGGAGAAAACACTGAACACGTTTTCCGAGCTCTTCCGGACCGGATCCTATGGACTCCAACAAGCTCACTGTGTTTCTTTTCTTCTGGTTTAATTTTGATTTTCTACTTTTAAAATAAATATTTACTTCGTTTTGCCAATCAGAGGACAGTTAAGGAAAGAAGTCTCTAAGGATTGTTTACAATCACATCAAGGACACAAAACCCTATCTGGATGAAGAACAAGCCTTGATAGGGACTCCCTGGTGGGACAGCACCGAGAATACACTCGGCTTCTGCTTGGCTTGGTTTCGACTGGTTGAAACCGGACTTGGATTTTTAAATTTACGTTTTGTTTTGTTTTTTTTTTTCTTTCCTTCATATCCAGCGCTGAGGCACTGGCTGCACTTGCAGGGAAAGTGCACTTGGAGCAGTACCTTCATTCACGAAGCTACTTTTTAATTTGATGTAACTTTTCTTATAATTTTTTTGGAAATACGATGTATTTGTTGCATACAGTTTTCACGTTATTTATGAAACTTAACAACCAGACGAGAACGATTTGTTGAGTCCTGTGTGATGAAGGCAATCACAGTAAAAACAAGGCAGGGGGAAGTAGACCTGGATCTCTGTTGTGAGGGTTGTATCCTGCAAATGCGTCTTTCAGGAGATAATTTGCACCAGTTTGACCTTTTCGGTTTAGTTTTTATATTTAAACCAAAGTTTTTCTTTCTGGTTTTAGCTGCTGCTGCTGCTTCAGGAACCTGAGCATGTTGCACACATCAGTTCATGCTCTTCTTTTCCAAGTGGCCATGCAAAAATACTGCAGATCATTCAGATATTTTTTTTAAAGGAGAGTCATAATAAAAGCTTGCCACAAGGCCAGATACCCCAGCAAAAAAGGTTAGGCTGTAGGTCAAGAACTGTGTTTTCAAAGGCTTTAATTTTCAAGAGATAAGGCTAAAGCATGTCCACTTGTTTTAGATAGAGAGTTTTTCCATTGTTCCACTTCAGCCTAGTGGAGTTGCTGAGGACATGACTTTCCTGTGTGTGGGAGCTGGGTTTGTCACGTGCTTCGGTTCAGAGGTGGCTAAGCTTCAAAGAATTGGCTTCCTCAGCCCAGTTTGCTGTGGGACAGAGGGGGCAGTTCTGTGTTATCCATAGGGTGGGGGAGTTGTTATTGAATTAGTCTTGACTATTTTATTTTGTATGTCTTGCCAGGCTTTGGCAAAGCATTCTCTACCAGTCACTGCCTGAGCACACCTTCAGGTGACTTTGTTTCTTGCCCATCCTTTATGGCCTCTCCCCAGCCTAATCTAAATCCAGTTTAGGGGTAGGTCCACCTTTCACTGGAGATTGATGACCCTGCTCAGCAGACTAGGGTTTAAAGACATTCTTCTGCTTAGCAATTTCAGTAAAAATGATGAGACCAGCTTGATAAGCTGATCTTGTTTTGACACCACCACCACTCCTCTTAGAAGAGCATAGCAGGAGCATTTGAGAGTGCCATGCCCTGCACCATTGCAGGCCTCAGTGCTTGCAGAAAACATCAGTGTTAATATTACTTGTGCCTTACTCTGTTGCATGTAAGGTTAACACCAGAAACTGGGGGAGGCTGCTTCCCTTTAATGCCGCCCTTAACCCAAGGGTTGACTTTACAGCAGGGACTGATGAGGGTGGGGCATCATTACTGTTTCTGCTGCTCAGTGTCCTTCCACGTATCCCAAGTACTCTCCTAGTTTGTTGGTGGGTGCCAGTGGCCATTCACATCCAGTTACTGTTCGGACTCCTGCGTGGCAGATGAGTACCCCCAAGTATGTAGGGATCTGGTTTTGACGTTTGTTTTTTTTTATTTCCAGTTCTAGCAGTCAGATGCTAGGAATCTCTGCTCAGTTGCTGTTAAATAATTTTTCTGTCTGTAGCCAATCACATGGCTTGTTACCCATGGCTGGTGCACTGCTTTTTCTTACTTTGCCTATTGTGCCTCTTGCCCAGAGGAACTGAAGAAAGAAAGTTAATTGTTTTCATTTAGTTTAAATAGGGCACAATAACACGGGTGGTAGGGAAACTGGTGCCCCTTGACAAGATGAGCATTCTCAGCATTGCCCCCAGAACTTATCAAGAAACTTTGCTGGCCTCTCAGGAAAGGCCTCTGCACTATTATTGATCTCTTGAAGGTGATGGTGTCCTTACGATGGAATAGAGGATTCCTGTATCATTTATTCCTCTGCCACCGTGACCCAGGGCCAGCTGGTATGTCAGCAGCAGCCCACTCTGATGAGAGGAATCTGGAAAACATGGACTAACACAGAATTTTGTTGTTGGCCCTTTTGGTACCCAGGAGCCTGATTCCCCTGATCTTGACTCACTTGTGCTGCTTGTTCAGACAGGGACTGATGCACCTGTCCAGCAGGAAGTGGATTTGAGCCAAAAAGCCCTCTGAAGTATTTCAACAGGTTTTACTGTGTTCTGAATGTTCAGTTTCATACGGACCAGAGAGGTCCTTTTCCTGGGAAGTAACTATGACACTCTGGCTAATAGAGATCATTGGCAAGCAGTGATGTCATATATGCCAGTGGGCAATTTAAAAGGAGTAGCAGCCACACCAAGTGGCACAACCTGAACTAATCAAGTGTCGTTCCTTAAGGAAGAATTGCTTTAATAAGAGAGGGCTGGGGTTTACTAATGTCCCTCCCTTGTTAAAGGAAAAGTTTCATTGCTGCAATGATGGTATCTGAAATAGTTTATAAGGTGGTACAGAGGGAGCTTTAATGTAATACACAATAGACGGAGGCAGGGGAAACTTTGTGAGGTTCTCATCTCAGCTAGGAGAATCCAGCGTGTTTTATTTTGTCTGCCTCTGGCATGCATAGTACTGCATGTGCCGATCTGCTCCAACTTTAAACCCACCAAAGGATCGTGTCAATAAGAATGGAGTTCTTGGTGGGTTTTTTTTTCCTACGATGTATCAAAATACTGGAGAAAGAACTCCAAATTCTGCTCTGTCTGTCAACATACTGCTCCTGCTGTCTTTCTCTTCCCACTCTGTAGAAGAGCACTCTCTTTCTGGCTGTTTTCACTGCCAAAAAAGCTGGGGGCATGGTGAGGTTTACAGTGAGAGAACTAATTGACATTAGCTAACTTGGTGTAATAATGCATCATTTATGACCTTGAGGACAGCCTGTGTAATGCAGGTCTCTATATGCCTGGGCCAGGATGCCTGAACTCTAGCATCATGATCCAAAAAACCCAGTTTCCAGAACTCCCTGATGCTCCAAGGGCTTTTATTCCATGACTACACAGAGATTTGTGAGCCAATTGGAATATAGTGCCTCTCAGGAGTTCATTTTAAAAACCTGTCTGAGTCCATCTCTGAATCTAGTATAATATCTGACCATTTGCATGAGACCTAATTGATCAGGGCAGCTGGTGAAAGAAATAATACGACCACTGGGAGAAGATGTCTCCAGTGGTCCCACTTCATGAATGACTTCTGTGAATATGATGCAATGGGTAGCTGTAAAACTACTGCTGTAGAAGACTGGCTTGCTCAGTGCAGACTGCATAGTGAAAGGAGACCAGGATCTGGGTTTTTATCCACCTCAGACTCGTAGTTGAGTTATCAGGAGAGCCAGGAAGCTGCTCCTGCCTTGCTGAAGCAAAAGCTGGAAAATGCCTATCATCTTCCTATTCTATCGTACTGACTTTTGTCATGCCTTTTGGTCCCTCAGTGTTCTCTCCCTCCCTTATCTGATCCTTAGAGGCTGCTTGTGCTGGAATTGAGACCTGCAGGAAAGTTCCACTTTGCATTCACCTGAGCTTCAAGAGGGTGGTAGGAATCTACGTTAGTCTCAACACTGGATTTTTTTTTCTTTTAAATGGAGACTTCTCCCCATCCCTGTAAGACAGAAGTTGAAGTTGGCCATGTTTATTCTTGGTTCACAGGGCTCCCCGTCCCTCCAGGGATCTAAGGTTTCATGGGGATTTTCAGGCAATGTTGACCAGGCAGATCCGTTCCTAAGCTTCAGATACTCACCATGGTGAATCCGCACCGATCTCTAATTCTTGCCTGTTTTTCTTCAGCTTTTGAATGTACTGTGTGAAAGCGAGAGTTTTAATCACTGGCCTGTACTCACAAGTCATAGATCTTCCCCTGTGCTTTGCTGAGGGAAAGGCCAAGATCCCTTTGCTGTGTTCCAGAGCTGAATTTCATCTGGGAGGAGGGAAGCAACTGGATAAAAGGTCTCTCTGCATAGGGCTTCACAGAACAAAGCTTGGTGAACTAGGGCAGAAATTCTGGGAGAGTGCCTGCCAGGCTCATTCTCTGATAACTTTACTGCTCCCTTTCTCTTCCTATTCTCCTGCTTTCTTATGGCTGTACCCTGAATGTCTCAGTGCACTCATACTTCTGAAATCTGGAGAGAAATTTGCTTGCTCCATATCTTCCCCTCCCACACTGTCTTAGCTGTTTATATGCGTGTATCATGAAGATCGATACTGAGGAAGAGATGCCGAAGCTTTCAGCATAGACAACAGGAAGAAGTCCCCACTGTGGTGCAGTGAGACGGAGCCATTTCTCTGGGAAAAGGAGGCCCTTCTTGCTACTGTTGTCACCTCCTGTTGGCTACTGTGATTACTCCAGGTGTCCGTATCTGCTGGTCCCTACAGGCCAAAATGAACAAATTATCTCTTTCGTTTTCTTCCCCTCCATAGATTTACCAGCTTTGTCTCTTAACAGATGACTCCTGGCACAAGCATCTTATATGAGCCACCTTTAGAAATGCATCCTGCGGTCTTTGCCTCTGAGTGAAGGGCAGGGGAAAGTGCACTCAGCTTTGTAGTTTTCTGGGTTGCCCATGTGCGGGTTCTGTCTCTGAGATCACACCTCTTCACAGCAGTGCGGCTGCAGAGGGGGAGGGCAGAGTCACTATTTTGGGCTGCTGCGCTCGTTGCTCCCATGTAATAATATCTTGGGGGTATTTTTACTGTGACTCCTCAAAGGGCAACATTTTCCAACCTGAGCAGCCAAAACAAGTCCATGTTTAGGCACCTGATTTTTTCCAAGGTGCTGAGTACTCCCTGCCGGCTGTACATTGTTTCTGCAAACCAGGCGACTATCTTAAGTGCCTCATTTTAGGCATCCGAGTTTGCAAATTCCACGCCCACTTTGGTGATTTAGCAATGGCTGCCTGGAAGAGTTTAGCTGACGTTAGCTATTCTGAGCACAGGAGCAGCTCGGCTAGGGAGTGGATTGAGTATTTCAACCAGGATGCTTACCTCAGGACTTGACACATCCTGCCTCCCATTTCTTCCGCAGTGGTTCTGAGCCCAAAGGGGGGCAAGCTGTTCTGCCTTAAGCATTGCTTCTGGAACGCTGTCAGTTAATTTGCTCCCTGGAGAAGAAGGGATCAGCACTCTTTGGGGAAGGGTGAAGATCCATTATCCTAACTTTAGATATAGTCAGACTCTCAACTGTAGATTGTTAAATCAAATCCTGCCTTGCAACATCAGGTGCCTGTGTGACGTGGATCCCAAAAATGACGTGCCACAACATGGGTTTACCCCACTACTTGGTCAGACTGCTACTTTATTTTGTCCATGGGATTTCGGGGGAAATCCGAAGTGATTTGGAGTGACAAAAGAAATGTGGACTTTTCAGGGGGAAAGCGGCCTTTTAATTTTGGGTAAATCCTGGGACCTGTTCCCTCGTCCCTGCTGCCTGGACAAGTGTGAGGTTGCTCTGTTCTGTGTGCATCTCACAGCAGCATCGGTGTTTTGGAGATCAGGGGATACTATTGTGGAAATCCTGGGGCTATAATAAAGTCATAAAAAATATTGCTTTTGAGCTCTAAAAACCAAATCATACGAGCCTTTCAGTACTTTGAATCTCTTCTGCCTGTAACACTTTGTGACTGTCAACTTCCTGACTGTCCCATAGATCTTTCTATCAAACAAACACTATTCGGAAGGGCCCTGGGATAGAAATGTATTTGCTGCTTCAGAAATTCCCTTGCCTCACTGCCATTTTTCTGTACACACCTCTTTCCTGCTGTGTTGGTCTAAATGATGATTATTCTATGAAGCCCTGAGCTGTAGATGTCAAAAGTAACTATGGAATGTGCTTAGTCCTCTGTGGGTGCTTTCTTTCTTTCCTCCTTCTTTCTCTTTTGCTATCTCCTTGTCCACTCCTCGTTTGGCTCAGTGGAAAAGGTGAAGACGAAGAATTGCCGCTTGCTTGGACTCATGATGTATCTGTGACTGCGCTATTAGCTGTCCCCTTTCTCCTTCCCAAATGGATATAACATTTTTTAAGTGTGGAATACCCTTCTTGATAAGTAGGTTTTAAAAAAAATGCACAATGTGGTACTGTTTCCTAGTTTCTAGGTGGTTGTATAAAACAAAGTTAACTGTGGTTATGTGTTTTTAAAAGGAAAAAAGTGATTGGTTACTAAATCTGTCCTTTTTTCATTATTACAAGCTCTTTGTTTTCCAATGATTGGCTGGCTCCTTTGTCACTGGTGTGTAGTGTGTGTCTGTCCTTTTCTTCTCTGGGTTGATGGCCTTTTCATTTCTGAACATCAGCTGCAGCCATCACTTGATTAACTCACCTGAAGACTTACAAGCCAGAGTGTGACAGGGTTTTGTTTCCAGGATGGCTAGGTTATTTATTGGTGTCCTTTTAAAGAGAAAAGGAGGACTGATGCTTAAGATTTGCAGTTTGCAAAGGTTGGTCCTGGGAAGCTGTGTAGTGTGAATAGCTTGTGACTTAAAAAAAAACAAAAAAACAAACCACTGATGTTTACAACTCCACTGAGTCCCACTTTGAAGGCCACAGAAATGGCTAGAAATGTTTGAAGGTAATCAGTTAAGATCACATTGACCTCCAAAGGTCCCCCAAATTGGAAGGCTTGTGGCTACAATTTTTGTGAGCATGAAAGAGCACCCAGCATGGAGGAAAAAAGAGGAATCGCCAGGGGTGTGGATATAAAGGGCTAGCTTAATTTCAACTTTAAACTGAACCCCTAGATCCTGATCTGCCCAGACTCATGAACATTTTCCGTAATGCTTCTGAAATCATCTACCCTGGTAACCAGCTACAGTCAAGCTGTTTTCTGAAAGATTTCAAGGAGACCTATTGCTGACTACCATTTTCTGTAACACATCAATTCCTACTGAAGAAGTACCAGGCTCTACCCAGAGTTCAAATAAAAAGTGCTTCTTGAACAAAAAATTAACGTTGTGCAGGTGTTCTGTGCACTTGACGGTAATTGTACACAGACCACGCATATGCCTCTCTACGGAGCCTGGGGCAGCTTAGGATCCCCTGGAGTCTTGGAGAACTCTGATTCTGCCATTCTAGAGACCACATGGTCAAACATCTTGTGTCTCCAACAGACATTGTGCAATCTATGGTTTAGTGGTTCAGTTAGTGACAATGCTTTTTGTATTTCTTAAGGATAGACTGTAACAACCGAACAATGCCAGCTGGCATGCATCTCCTCCAGAGGCCATTAGGTGGTGTCTGTGTGTCAGTGGAAACTGTGGATTCTTGGATAATCATCAGAATAAAAGCCCCTAGAAAGAACCAGCAGAATAACCAGAAGATGGATGTGCATTTATCACTTTAAATGCCAGGTTTGTGACTAGCCAGCCTCGTTTCATTAGCCTCAGAAAAGGGCTGAGAAACTCACTTTGGAAGCAGACTGAAAGGGAGCAAGTTAGGCTTTCGTGGAAGACCCTGAAGTAGGGTCTGGAAATACTCCAGAGCCTAGCCTGGGAGTCAGCGCTCTAACCCAGAGCAGGGAAGATGGAAACGTAGCCCAGGGATGCTGAGATGATGATGAGGGCTTCAGGAGCAAAGCAGCCTTGGAGTAAAAGTCTCCCCCAGCCAGGGAGACTTAAAGGTAAGACAGATGGGGCTGGGACTTCAACTTAGAAGGTGAGCTGGGCTGAAAAGAATCCCATGCGGAGCGGAAGAACACTGTTGGGGAGTTTTGTTATCCTGGAAGGAGGGTGAAC
Organism: Carettochelys insculpta; assembly: GCF_033958435.1. NCBI lineage: Eukaryota > Metazoa > Chordata > Testudines > Carettochelyidae > Carettochelys > Carettochelys insculpta. The sequence goes on along the minus strand of NC_134145.1, from coordinate 58,081,938 downwards.
TTTGACCCAGTCGGAGGTCTGACGTGTCTGAATCCCTGGGACAAACAGGCAAACTGGGGAGGGGAACAAATTGAAGCAGGAATGAATCCCTGCAGCACCACACTTAGCCAGCAGGGGGTGGTCTAGGGCAGCATGCCCTGTAGTAGTGGAATAAGCCAGATGAGGAAAGATACTCTGAGTAGGGGCGGGGGTGAGAAATAATAGGAGAATCATGATAGAGCCTGCATGGAGCTAAGGAGCAGACTTTTTGCTAGGCGCTTCATTAGGGATTAAGATCTGAACTGCAGGAAGAAGTTGCGCTAGCCCTAGAAGAGGGCAGGGAAGTGTTCAGTCTTCTGATGGCAGCAGTGATGCAATAGATCCTCAGAGGTAAGAAGGAAGAGAATCTCTGCACACTGACCCAGCAGTCTAGCAGGTAGAGCATGTTCTCTGGGGTTGACGGGCAACAGGTGATGGGAGAAAAAATGGGCAATCTTCTGGAAGGGGTCTGCTGGAGACATCCAGAAAGCAGACTCAGAACTGCTGGGGTAGGTCACGTGGGAAGAGCATCTAAGGGCAAAAGGCCTCCAGCAGATTGGTTGATTTCTCAGAGGCAGTATTGAAAATGCACCAGTTAGCTAGCCGGAGGGGAGGAAAGGGGGTGAGGGGGAACTAAGACTGATCATGTGGAGGTCAGAGCCATTGAAACAAAAGTAACAGCTCATCAAGTAGGTTGACAGGATGGTTGGTCAGTATTTCCATCTGGATAACAGACTGCAAGCCCTTTTCAAAGGAAAAGGCCATCTGGTCCAACAGTGGCTTGCCCTCCTACTATATTCCCCAATCAGGCTTTTTCCCAGAAACAAATCCAAGTGTCTTTCTTCTGCAATTTAACCTAAGCTTTAATTTAAGCTTCGGTTGTTTTCCCTGGTAGTTTATTGTGCACAACGATTACTCTTTGCAGAAAGTGGTTCTGTGACTGAGCTGCCTTACTAATTTCCTGCCCCAGCGAAGCTCATGGAAGTTTTGCCATGGACTTTACTTGGGACAGGACTTTATCCCAAGCTGTGAATTTTTCCAAGGTTAAACTGGTCCCAGATAAAGTATTTTGTAGCCTCATAGCTTGAGCAGAGGTGGGGGCGGGTCTTTAGATTCTCCTCTGAACTCCTTGGTATTTCAAGCCATGAAATTTTACCCAGTAGCAGAGCCCAATAATTTTGGGATATAACTTGTGTTGGGTTAAATCGTCTATTCTGAAATGCATCCAGTTCTGATCTGAAGACCCTAAGAAAAGGAGAATATGCTATTGACCTTGGTAGGGCTCGCCCTTATTGTTTACAACTTGGTGTCTTTTTTTTCCTAGTTTAAATGTATCTGGCTTCGGTTTCCAGGCCTTTGTTCATACTGTGGCTGTCTCAGGTAGACTAACCGTCTCTTAGAACCTAGTGTGTTGCCTCAATGAAGTTACGTACAAGCCACTCAGCTCATCCTCACTACAGCCATCTGTACCATCAAAGATCACATTAGCCACAGCATGTCACTGGGGCTCACCTGGTGTTGCTTGCAGAGCTATCCTGTCTATAGGATGATGTGGGGTGGCCACCCCATGCCTCACGCTTTGGGGAGCCCTGTGGCAGCTGACCCAGCTGTCCTATGGACAGGAGGGGAGAGAATTACCTGGGACTTGGAGCGTATACACGACAGTGGCTGCAGCATGGGTTGCCTTCCCTCCTCCCCTGGCACTCACTGCATGGGCAGCAGAACAAGCTGATGCTCCCACTGTCTGCATGATGAGTGGGATGGGTGAGGCAACCCCTTGCTGCTGATATCACCGCAATGCACAACCCCAGCTGCAGGTAATCCCCCAGCCCTGTTGTTGAGGGAGTGGACAAGGTGGCAACGCAGAGACAGAGCAGGGGAGGGACCTGGGATACTGGGGAGGTTGCCCCAGGCCCTGTGTGGGTATGGAGCGTCTGCTGTATGAGGAGGGATTAATAAGACAGACTTTTTAGTTTGGGGAAAAAAAGATGATTAAGTGGGGATATGACAGAGGTATATAAAATCATGACTGCTGTGGAGAAAATAGATAAGGTATTATTTACTCTGTCTCATAACACAAGAGCTGGGGGGTCACCAAATGAAATTAATAGGCAGCAGGTTTAAAACAAACAATAGGAAATATTTTTTCCACACAACGCACAGTTAACCTGCGGAACTCCTTGCCAGAGGATGTTGTGAAAACCAAGACTATAGCAGAGTTTAAAAAAGAGCTAGATAAATTCATGGGGGATAGGTCCATCAATGGCTATGAGCCAGGATGGGCATGGACGGTGTCCCTGGCCTCTGTTCGCAAGAGGCTGGAAATGGGCGACAGGGAACTGATCACTTGGTGATTACCTGTTCTGGTCATTCCCTCTGGGGCACCTGGCATTGGCCACTGTTGGAAGACAGGATACTGGGCTTGATGGGCCTATGGTCTGACCCAGTATGACTGGTCTTAGGTGCCTGGGGTACTTGTGGGGGGTTGCCCTAGGCCCCACTTCTGCTTCAGAACAGCTCTGGTTGCTTGTCTACTCTGACTGCTATCTCCTTTTGTCGTTCCTGCTGGGGTACAAACCCCCATTCCATAGGTGTAGCCTGTGTTCCTTGTCCCTAAATGTGCCGCTTTGCCTTTGGCTATATTAAAATGCACCACACCAAGCGATCTGTATCAGTCTGCCTGACTGCCTGATCATCAGTTCCCATTCTGCCTGTGTCTGAAGCGATGTCCGGTCACTGATAAGCATGCAGAATAGCACTGGGCCTCTGCAGTGCCCCCATCGGACCCCTGAAGACGAGAAAAGCAGCTAATGAGAGCTCTTACACTGAAGGCACTTGTTCCAGGAGGCAGGGAGACTGAAGAGCTGAGGGCCTGGAACTGACCCTGTCACAAACCACTCCTTTCTCGTGAAAGATGGGTGTCATTTAAGCCAGTTGTCTCTCCACACCCCACCTGGATTATATTTTCTTCTGTTCAGGGTGTGGAATCTCGCCCAGGCTTTGTTGTATTCCAGCCACTGACTGGCCCTTGTCTATTACATCAGCCTTCCAGATGGCTAATTAAATGACCTTCCCTGCCTGCATCCCTGTTGGTTATTTAACCCTCCACGTGCTTTCCTGTAACGGAATGTCCAAGCCTTCCCTGTATTAAGCATTGTGAGCTGCAGCTCCCTGGGTTTGCCCTGGAAATGCAGTGCTGCAGAGTTAGCAATACAGGTTGAATCTCTCTCATCCAGCACCCTTGGGACCTGACCAGTGCTGAATGAGAGAATTTGCCAGACGATGGGAGGCCAGTGTTGTCTAGCAACTTTACCAGCACTCCCACTGCTCACTGGGCTCTTAGAAGACATTTAGGGGCAAAATTACACCCGGGACACTGGTAGCTGGAAACAAACTTTATGGGATCACGGGAAACTTGGCCACACCCATGATAAGGGGTTGTCCAGCTGTTCTAAACTCATGTCGGATTACGGATGTTGCCAGATGAGTGTGTTCTGAATTAAAGAATTCAACCTGGACTAAACATTTGTGACACAAACTATTATCCAAATCCACCAGGGGACTGCAGCGAGGTCACAAAACCTCCAGCTGCAAGGGGACTCCTGCCCATAGGTGGAGGGTGAACTAGAGGCACCATATGGTGCATGAAAGCTGCTTAGAAGCCAGTTGCGTAGAAAAATCTCCCCTCTACTACCACTGCTTCTCCTGACACAGCCTCTCCTCTGCACTCTTCCACCCGACCCTCTTCGGAGCTGTCCTGTCCATAGGATGCTTCAGGGCATCCTCTCCGAGCCCTGCACTTTGGGGCAGGGACACAGTGGTATCCCCAGTCATCCTCTGGGCAGGACAGTCCCTCATACTGAGTTTAGCCTGCAGGGCCCAGAGCGGCCTGGGTGGGGTTACGACAGGGCGTGGTACTGGAAAGCAGCAGGGGCCACCCCCCTCGTGGCGGTGGGAACCTCAGAAAGCAATGGTGCAGCAGGCTGCTCTGGCGTCCTCTTCCATGGGTCCCTTCACTGTGGTGGCAGAAAGAGGAGCAGCCCTGCCCCCCACGAGATCTGGCTCGGAAGCAGAGTGCGGTGGGCTTCGGTGCTCGGCTGTGGTGAAATAGAGCGACCCAGATGGGAGGTGGCAGTGGAGGAGGCTGCCAGCTCGCTCTGCTTCCCACAGCTCTTGCTGCTGCCATGAGTACCGGGGGTCCTGGCCCCTGCTGCTGCCCCATGCTGGAGCCTCCAGTGATCCTGGGGTTGGGTCTGTGGTGGGAGGCGGCTTTGGGGAAGGGGTGGGCAGAGCAGGGGCAGGAGGAAGAGTGGCATGGGGGTGGGAAGGGGCAGGTCAAGGGATGGGGCCCTGCCCCCTTTCATCCCCTTGGTTTCCCCTTTGCCCCTCCCTGCAGCTGTCTGCAGCTGCCTCCTTCCTCAGGGTTTCTGCAGGGCTTCGCGCCTCCATCTTATCTCCCGTCCTCACAGGCTGAGCAGCAAGGGAGGAGCCCCAGCTGCTCTGTTGCTGAGGGATAGTCCATAAAGGGTTGTTCCCTTATGTTGCTGGTGTGGCCCTTCCCTCCCACCTTGTGCCTCCTGGACACGGGAAGTGGGGCGGCTTGGATCCCCCAGCCCTCCAAAGTGCATGTGATTTCCTACCTCTAACCTACCCCTCTCTCTCGCTCCCCCCCCCCCGCCCCAATCTGGTTGCCACCCAGTTACTTGCCTCAGTGACAGACTCTGCTAGTGCAGCCCTGTCCCTGCCCAGGGCCACCAACCCCCCCTCAGGCCAGCTGGCTGACAGGCTGGCCAATCCCAGAGTGGCCGAAGAGAGACAAACCAGGTACTTGCAGCCACCCCTGGGACCCAGCCCGGCAGCCATGCCCGGGGCCAAGCGTGCCTTTCCCTCCTGCCCTGGCCCCAGGCTGACGCTCAGGCAGGCAGAGATCAGGTTAGGGAAACCCTCTGAAGACTCCGTCTGTCGCCGTTTCATCACCCGTCAAGGGCACCCGACGCCTGGGAGTCCGTGAGAATCTGTCTTCCCCGCCGCGCTTCCAGTCTGCGTGAGTCTGCCCCTGAGTGACGGGGCTTGGCAGGGGCTGCAGACAGCCTGGGCCTGACAGGGAAAGCACCAGCGCCCCAGCGGAGGGGAGTGAACAGGGCTGCCTGCCCCACTGCCTGCCCCCAGGCAGAAACAACAGAGGGGCTGCAGGCCGTGTTGTCTCCCGCTCCCCTGGGCAACCAGAGGGGAGGGAGGATAGGCCCACTGCCTCTCCTCCATCCCTCCCAGGAGCAGCCAGGACAGTGTTCCCTCTGCTCCCGCCCCTCTTCATTTCTTTCCTTTCCCCGCAGCCTCGAAGAGGGTGAGGGGACCTACTTTGGCCCCTCCAGCCGGGGGACGGGAGACGGAGAAGCCTGGCAGGAGCACAGGCCGGGGTGGGAGGCGGACGTGAGGGTTCGGGGCTGGAGGAGTGAACAGGAAGAGAGCCTCAGGCAGGGAGGCTGATCTGATGGGGCAGCGTTAATTGCTGGGCAGATGTGGGGTGACTGCTCCGGCAGCAGGACCAAAATCGCCTTCCTCAATACATTCAGGACTGGGCAACCCTAACCCAACGTGCGCACGTAGAGCAGAGCCCGATTTACCTGGCGCTCCCTTACCCGGCTCTCTGGATTAACCAAAGCCCTGGCGCGTGCGTCCAGATGGGGGCGTTCTCTCCTGTGGCTGCTCCGTGCTGCAACAGCTTCACCCCTTCCCAAGATTATCCACGTTTTTGGTGATCCGATCTGGCCCCGGCCTCAATTTAGATCAAATAAACCAGGTTCTGCTGTTGACACTGACACACACACACACACACACACACACACACACACACACACACGTGTGAACCCACCTGCACTGGGGACGGGCAGAGGGTGATCAGAAATCAACAGTCTGAAAACTTACAATTGTCTTTTTTTTATCTCTTGATCTGAGAGTGCGAGGGGGAGGTCTGAGTCCAGATGTTTTCCTCTGTTGAGGCTGGTTTTACTGTACTGGGCAAAGACTTAGCCACTGAGAACTGTGCCTCCTGCAGGGGGGTGTTTCACCACTATGCCGAGGGCTGGGGAAAGGGCTTTGGGAACAGAAGATTCCTTCCGATGCACCCTGAACAGAAATCAGTCATTTTATATTCAGCGTGTGACCGGGGGAGGAATTGCTCAGTCTCCTCCTTGCGCCTGCTGCAGAAAGAGAGGGCCAGTGCATATTCCCTTCAGTCGCAGCAACTGGTCGCCGCTTTCGGGGCTCTTTTGGCAGGGAGAGAGGCCGGCTTTTGAGTTTTGCTTTGCTTTTAAAGTCAAGAGTCAAGTTTCTCCGAGGGTTCTGGCTTACCCAGGCTTTAGATTTTAGAGCTCAAATGCACGCATGGCGTGATTCAGCTCCCGCTGTTAGTGTCAGGTCGCCCTGTGACCAGTCATCTGTTCTGCTCTGGAGAGAGACAGAACTGAGCTAACTCAGGGAATGGGTTCCCTCGCAGGCGAGGACAAGGTTTTGAGCTGGAGGCAGAAATGCAGCAGGGATGCCCCAGACCAAGTGAGCCCTGAGAACAAGTTCCTTCTGGTGCCCTGACTCCATGAGTCCCTCTAGGTCAGTGTGATGCTGAGAGGGAAATGAGAGGAAGTGTGACTGCTGGCCTATGGACAAGCCTTATTAAGAATCCTTAAGTCCTCTCAGTCCAAAGGCTGGAGAACAATTTAAGCCTCTTGCCTAATGAATGGAAGGAACCTAACAGCATCCGTCTCCATCCAGCGCCCCAAGCAACCTTCCCCTTAGCGAACTGCGCTGATTTCTCCCCCTGCTAATTGTATGCGGCAGAGCAAGCAAGTAAGAGAGGTTCTTCCCTCACAAGCACACTGCTGGGCAAACTGCTGCCCCGAGAGGCTTTCGATGTTTGTCCTGGATTTGACTCACCTCCAGCAGCGGGTCTGATGACGGCGCCAAGGGAGGGGACCCCCGGTGCCCTGTATCACTTGGGGAAGCCATGTGAGAGAGAGGGTCTCCTCTTTCTGTAACCCAGGAGCAGGGAGCCATGCACCTGATCACATACCATCTCCCTTCCAGAGCATAACCCCTTCCTCTACTGCTTTGCAAGTTCAGCCTGTCCTCTTGCTTAAACCCTTGTCACTTTCTTGCCGCTTGGTCGGCCATGTGCTCTCAAGGCAGCGGGAGCCTCTTCTCTCAGGTACGCAGGCACCAGAACGAGTTATGAACTCTTACAAAAACAGAGATGCTAAGGCTGCAAGGAACAGTTGAGCTCCTCAGCTGTGAACACCTGCATGGCACAGGCCAGCAATCTTGCCCGGAACTAAGGCAACACGTGAGGGCGAGTTGTCAGAAGGAAAAGTCCAGAGGATGATGTGCCCAGGGTAGAGCCCTGGCTGGTGGCCAGGCATGTGGAGGATTTTGAGGCTGCAATAGGAGAACTACACTGAAGTTCGCACCTATTCAAATCACTCTGCAAAACCCCTTTCTCCTCTCCGGACCTCTTGGTGGTTGATCTCCAGGGGCCCAACAGGGTAGTTTGGCCAAGTCCATATGTGACTTACAGCTCTCTGCAGATCCTGCGCCCCAGCGTTCTGGTGCAGCTCCACTCCCAGTGCCGGGCTGAGGGTCATACTTGTGCAGCACAGTCTCTGCAGCTGACGAATCTCATTTGGGGCCAGGAGCCGTGCTCCTGTCCAAGATGACAGGGCTCCTTCCGAGCAGAGATCAACTCCTGTGCAAGAACCAGTGCAGGCCTGGGGTGCCAGACTGAACGGTAACCAGGTAGGCAGCGAGCGTGGGACTCTCTTTAGGTCCGCTGGCATGCCGAGGAGAGGTAGCTACCATCTCCACCCTTGTTCGTTTCCAGACTCCCCACTGCAGCTCCGCTAATGGGCCACCACCCTGACCCATCGACACCAAGTGCTGGCCTGGATGGAAGGTAGTTCAGCCTCCATCACAACTCAACTTCACCCGCGTGGTGTCTTTCCCCCATGTCCCAGAGCCATTGACCCCACTGTGGGTTTGACCGCTGCAGCAGTGTCCTCAGCGGCATGGGAAGCAGGAGGAGCTGCGAAAGAAGCACAGATCTGTTCCACATGAGGTCCTGCTCTTTGCACCTCAGTGGCCAGCCCTCACTTTTATGGCTCCTTGAGCCTCTGGGCCTTCAGTAATCTGGGACCCTTTCTGAACCCAGGTCTTTTATTCCAGGCCTACCAACTTGTGACTAGTCCCTGTGCTTCTTGGCAGATTTTATTCTGTGCTTCGGAGATTCATGGTGGCCCACCCACTGTTCTGGGCCTTTCTAGAGGCAAGGGTCTGTGCTTACTGAGACATCCTAATCATAGGCTAGTCACAAGAGGGGGAGCAAGCCCCCTTCAGATGGTTCAGAGGCCCCATCCTTTCATTAGGGCAGCTCTCCAGGTGATGGGTGGGGGGATCCCAGACCTGCCCACGACTCTGGCCCAGGGACCCTAGATGGAAGGCAGGTGGTGGGACTTTTCCCCTGCCCCAAACACAGCAGCCTTTCCCAAGGCCATTTCTCCCACTGCTTCCCTCCAGCACCCTCTCCCTTGTACCTGGCTGAGTAGCTTCTCTCTTCCAAACCTCAGTCCTCCAGCCTCTCTTCCTGGTCTGCTCCTCATCTCCTTCCCCCTCTCTGCCTGGGGGAGAACCTTTTAAGGGTAGCCAGGAGGCCTTAACTGGCAGCAGGTGTCCAATTAGCTTTTTTGCTGCTGACTGATTCTTAGTGAGCCCCACCTGGCTGCCCTGGCTGTTGGGCTGCACTCTGAGCCTAGGTGGGAAGAAGAAGGCACTGACCCAGCTCCCAGTATATTTGCCTTCCACTAGGCTCTTGCAGCACGTGGTCTGTGGTCTGCCACACAGCTATAGCAACACAACAACAGCACAGAATGGATGCCATTGTTTAACTGGTTTTGTCCACGGCTGTGCTCGCTACAGCTTTGGACGATACAGTGGTTCAGTTGCCAGTGACCTTATGGCGGTTGCTGGCGGTTGGGACGGAGGGCAGTGCTGAGGAGAAGCTGCTCTAGGCATGCGAGTGTCCAGCCGGGGCTGAGACGTCATCGTGGGGAGTGGAGTGCAGTAATAATCCCTGTTGGCCCATCAGCGCATTCTCAGTCCGGCCCAGAGACACTCCCGACCCTGCTGAGGAGCCTGACTGGGCCTCTCCTGCAGCATGGTGACAGGCCAATCCAGGCAAGCCACGGAAGTGGCCCTAATCGGTGTTGGTGTTGCAGTGATGGCTGGGAGCTGGTCCCTTCACTGGCTCCTGGGGGCTGCTCCGGAGGGGTTGATGGTTCAAGCTGTTTTAAGAAGATAAAAGTGATTTCGGTGACTCGTGCTGGCGGCAGTGGCTGCTTGCGGGCTGGGGGCGGGATTAAAACAATTCTGTAATCCTGGCCATTTCCTTTCCACCGGGATTATGAAACCAATCGTGAATATCAAAAGCTGTAGTTTAAGCCAGCAGTCTGAGAGCAGCTGCCCTGCAGAGACAGCTGCAGCAAGGGATTCAGGCAGAACCAGGGCTGGCTTGTATTTCCCACAGAGAGGCCTGCCGCCTCCCTCCGCCTCCCCATTCATCCCCCAGCAGAGCCAGTAAGGTGAGAACTGGTCTGGACTGGGACAGCTGCCTGAGCATTCAGGTAAGAATGATCCTTAAAGCCCATCAACCTACCGGAGCTGCTCCAGGCCTGCTGGAGATGTTCCTATTCTCTTCTGCCTCTGTTCTTAGGAGCCAAGTGCTGCAAGTTGTAAAGGGAGACCAGTGAGAAAAGTCCAGGAGCCCCGCGGATATGACGTGCAATGGGGGAAGCGTCTGAGACACACCCCTGCAACTACCTGTAAAGGTAACATGTGGCTGGGCTGCCAGGGCAGGGGGTGGGGGAGAGATGTGTCTCCTGGGTACCTAGGTCCTGCGTGGATATAAGTGCTGGCTATACACCTCTGCTCTTACCCCAGCCACATTCTCTCTGGTGCCACTGGTCTCACTGCTCTAGACTCCTGATCTGCAGGAGAACAGCTGTCTGCCCCTGCAAGACAGGGATCTGCCGCTCAGTGAGCAGGCCAGGCATTTCCTGAGCTGGGGCCTTCAGCAGGGGAGGAGCTTATGCTAAACCTTGGAGCCAGTCAGGCAAGCACAGCTGGAGAGTGGAAGCTCTTAGAAGAAAGGGGGAGATGAATTTCAGTCCCCTGTTGACAGGCCTCGTTCTGTCTGTGCTGTGACGATTTGCTGCTGGGTTTTGGAAGTGTATTGCTATTGCCCTGACTTGGGGATTGCCAGTTCCCCTTGCAGAACCAGAGAGCAGTTCACTCCCTGCTCATGGGCACTGCACTCTGGGCAGAGTGGTGAGAGAACAGCTGCAGCCGTGTTACTGGAGGCTCCCGCTTCCCTGCCGGAAGAAAGCAAAGCAGGATGTGGGTCTGTTAACCCAAGCGTGAGCTCATCCTCATAGGCAGGTGGATCAATGCACATACCGGGAACCAAGACATTGTGGAGGGAAACAGCTGTGGCTGTGCATGTCTTGTGTGCCAGCAGGAATTGGTGAGACTGCGTTCACAGCCCCTTGGCAGGCTGCATTCGGGGAGCTCTGGACAGGTGAGGATGGGGAGTGGAAGGGGAAGCTTGAAAAACAGCTTCTAGCCTGTCAGTGGCTGTAATTCCAGTTCCCTCCCTCCGTAAATCCTTTCAGTGAAAGAGCAGAAGGAGGCCGAGCTCCATTCAGTTGTAGCGTTGGAAGCAGCTGAGTTGGGCACGCTCGTCCGCTGGCATCATTCTGCCAGGGCCAGCTGGTCTGCTTGGAGAAAGGCCCAGGTCTTTTCTTGTTGCACAGGGTGCAGCTGCAGCGTTGGCTTGGAAGCCCTGCGTGCAGAGCAGTGGGAATGCCAGCCTCTGCTCATCGCCATATCAGTACCCTAAGAAAACTGAGGCAGTGTAAGGTCAGACACCCAGTCCCTGTGCCTAAGATGCTTCCAAACTGCCCATGCTGTTGGCCGTTTGTACAACACTTAGTGTTACCCTTAAAGCTGCAGCTTCTGGAGTCCCGTGATCACAGGACAATCTCAGCCTTTGTGATTTTTTTTTTAAGTAAGCTTCTGGCTGAATGCCTGTACAGACATTTATAAACAGATGCCTGAGGTACATCCTTTGCCTCAAATCGCAAGACTTGGTCAGGAACGAGGAGCTTTGGAGCAGAGTGGGACTAGAACCACTTAATATTCAAATCAAGAGAAGCAAGTGGGGACGGCTCAGCCACACTCTTAGAAAACCATCATCCAGCAGAGTCCTTCAAGCTCTCGCATGGAACCCAGAAGGAAAATGCCAAAGACGACAACCTCGGACAATGTGGAGAAGATCTGCCGAGATTGAAGGACATCAACTGGGGCACTCCTGGGGCCAGCTAGAAGTTTTGTCCTGAGACACAGTAAAATGGAGCAGACTTGTAGGTGACCTATACTCCACCCGGAGTAAAGGGATTAAGTCAAGTTTCTAGCCCTTGTGACTGAAGAAATAAACCTTGAACACACAACCCCCAATGGCTCAGAACAAACCCCGGATGTGTTAGTTCTTAGTCTCCCTGTGGATATGGAGAAAACTGACTCACAACTAGTGCTGGTAACGTTGCTTGTCCACCTTCTACCCATTACGCTCTGGGGCAGGGCCACCTCTTGCTGTAAACCACCTCGGGACATCTGCATTCCAGGTGGCCAGCGTGTGAGCTGAGCTTGTGTTCGTCTGAAGCATTGCTAGCGCTCTAACTTAGCTCTACAACGGGCCAGCTGCCTCCTTCCCCAACTCCACCCGTGTAGTAATACTGGTGCTCTGAAGCGGGAAGAGGCCAATACACTGGTGATTAGTCTGTTGACCCACCGTTAGGCTTGAGAGATGGCACCTGAGCCCTAGAAGGAAGCAGACTGGGAGGGGTGTATCCCAGTTCTGAGTCTTGGGGCTCTGAAGTTGAGTCAGACACAGGAAGGGCAGGAGAGGGCTGATGGGAGCGGGAGAGGGGTGAAAAGAGTAGGAGTTGCTTAGCTGAGAGCTCCTGGAGACCTTGGAGAAAGGTGAATTTGGGTGGGAGCTGGAACTGACCAAAGCTCTGGTGAACAGAAGGCTGGAGAAGGGCCCCAGCAAAGCCAGAGGAAGCTTCATCAGAAGGCAAGAGACCGGGGTAGTTGTGAGAGGGTGGGACTGAAGTGCGGCTGTTGACTCTCAGGTGAGCGACCAGGAGATTACATCCTTGGGCACGGGGTGGAAGAACTGTCGTGTCTGATACGTTGACTGCGGGACCTGAAGGGTCACTTCGTATGGTGAGGTTGGGGGGCGGGTTACTGCAGTGATGTAGGTGAATAAGCCATGTCCAGAGACGGGCTTCGTATCAGACACTGCGAAATAACGTATGCGCACCATGCCTCCCTTTCCAGCCCTCTGTTCCAGAGCTGGCCTCTGCTGAGGAGTTGGGAGTTGGGGAACCTCCTTCCCCTTGGCTGTTGGTTGCCAGGCGTACATGCCCTGGCCACTGGGGTTTCCATTGTCCTTTTGGCTTTGCCCCTGGCTATGGTTTGGTCATGTCCGCAGCCAGGCCACGCTCCTCACATCTGCCATGCTGCCCCATGAGCAGATTTAACCCTTTTGCCCCCTGAGTAGCCACATGAATTGCAGAGGGAAACTGAGGCACATAGCAGCTTTGTAAAAATACCGCAGCGGTATATTCTCCTGCGGTACAGTGTTCCCTTGCACAGGCAGTGCTGGCTGAAACACTGCACTACACGGGCTTGCAGGCAAAGTACAGCTGAGGAAGGAGCCTGTGATGAAGTGGGAATGGTTTCCTTACTGAGGGCTACATTCTCCAAGTGGTGCACTGGTTGCCTGAGACTGGCTCCTAAAAGAGTTCGGAAGATTCCCCAAGAGACCCAAACTGAGCTCTGAGCCCCTCCTCCTTCAGACAGTCCATGGCCTGGAGAGCGTAATTTGTTAAGACCAGACAGGTCCATGGTGGGGGTGAGGTGGTGGTAGCCCCATTTCACAGGTGGACAGCTGAGAGACAAAGATTAAGACCCAACTGCTTAATGATTTTTGATTGCCTCACTGTTTGGGTGCCCAAGATGCCTCAGAGAGGCCTGACGTTCTTAGGGGTGATGCTCAGCCCTGTCTGAAAATCAGGCCCCTTTTAAAGTGTCTGAACTTGGGGTACCCCAAATCCCTGGACACTTGTGAAATCCTGGGCCTCAGAGATGTGCCCAAGGTCACCCATGGAGTCTGTATCCAGCTCGGCTTTCTCTGCGAGGTTGGCTTTCCGGGGCATTCGAGTGGCATGCATGGACACAGAACACACCCAGCTAACGTGTGTCACCCTGCCCTAGCTATGTGCACGGCCCAGCCTGGAGCAAAGCTGGATGGTGAATTTCTGTCCTGCTCTCAGCGGAACGTGCCTGCTCCAAGTTTGCATCTGGTTGCTGGTTTGGAGAAAGTCTGGGACTGACCAGCCCTGGGGCTGAGGCCCCAGCACAGCAACTGGTGTGGTCAGAGCGAAGCCCGGCTAACTCCCCACTTGCCAGGCGGGCTCTGCCCCTCGGAGGGCTGGGTTAGCCTCACGTGGGCGGCCGGCTGTCTGTTCTGATCGGCTGCCTCCAAAAATGGAGACTAAACAAGGGACATTCCTGACCAGCAGCCAAAGGCGGCCGCCTCCTTCCCCCACTTCCTCCTTCCCGCCCTCCAGCTTCCCTCCCCGGTGGGGCTGGGGAGCTCCCCACGGGGTGTAGAATTCCACCCCCGCCACTGCTGGCTGGGGTGCACAGCCAATGGGGTGGGCTCCTGACTCCCCTCCCCTCCGGCCAAGCAGCTGGGTAGCCATGGCGACTCGTGGGCCCCTCCAAACACGTCCTACCTTTTATAGCCAGCGGTTCCTGCAGTTAGCCTGTTTTCGTGCTTGGCTGCCCTGGTATGTGCAGGGCCAGGGCCCAGGCTCCTGCAGCTCACCCGGCCGGTCGCTGGAGGGAGCAGGGCAGGGGCGCCCCAGCTGCAGAGAGGGAACTCGGCTGCCACTGGCAAAGGAGTTGGTTTGGGTTTGGTTCTCCTGCCTCTCACACTCTGGCCCCAGCTATAGCATTTAACGGCGTCGTGGCTGGCGGAGCCAGGCCTAGCCGGGGCCCTGCTGGGAGCCCTGTCCTGAGCCCAGCTGGTCCTGTGCTACCCCCACCCCCAGCCCTCTCCTGCTGGAGTTCCCTGGCTGGCTTTCCCTTCCCGCTTTGGCTAGGGGCTGGCTGTGACCCCTGGGCTGCCGCTGCTCCCCAGCTGGCTGGGATTCCCCCGGAGAGCTCTGGGGCTGTCTCTCTCCAGAGTGCAGCCCCACGCCTGCCCCGTGCTGGGATGGCTCGACTGGTGCAGCTGTGAGCTGTTAAGGTCCTGGGGCCGGAGGGGTGCGCTTTCCCCGGTTCCCCTCGCCACGACCCTCCCAGCCACGCTGCACAGGAAAGAGAAATGAGCCAGAGAGAGCGGCCGCGTCTGCCCAGCGCTGTGGGACCTCCAGGCTCCAGCCTCGGGGAGAGGGAGCGCAGCTGGCGCTGCCGGCATCTGCTTTGCAGACGCGCCTGTCCCGTGGCGTAGCCGGGCGCCCGGATGGAGGCTAGGGAGGAGGTTCTCCCCGGCGCCGAGTTTGGGGAGGTGGGGGCCTTTGCGTTGCAGGCGGAAGCAGCAGCCCGGACCGTTCCCGGCTGTCTCAGGAAGCCTGGGTGAGTATGAGAGCTGGGGGATGTTGGGGGGGGAGTCCCTGTACTTATCCCCCGGCCTGGCTGGAAGGGGGAACTGCAGCAGTAGTTATGGGTGGGGACTGCTGTAGGGGATGTGGCTGGGGGTGACTGTGATGCATCTCTGAGGAGCCCAGGGTCAGCCGGTGCAGCATGATAGCAGACCCAGGTGTTTTCCGAGCGCTCTGCTATTCCCCCCTCCATGCCGCGGGGCAGGAAGGATGGTCTTGTGGCTCTGAACTGGGACCCAGGAGGTCTGGCCTGGCTCTGCTACAGGCTGAGCAAATCACCGCATTGCTTTCTGCCTTGGTTTCCCCACCGTGAGATGCAGGCCACCCCTTCACCTTGCGCCTGGTCTAGTTAGACTGCAAGCGCTTCCTTAGAGGGCGGATTTGCTTTCTGCTGCATATGTACAGCACCTGGCGCTGCAGGGTCCACTGTGCTACAACTAATCGATTTGGGTGTCTCAACAGTGACCATCCCTTGACACCGCCCCGGCACTGGACTTCGCAGGCTGGGCACAAGCAGACGTTTAGAACACGCTACTTAGACAAGCTGTGAGTTTAGCCTCTTGTCTCCTCCTCGGGCTTCTGCATAAGAGTCCTTCAGTCTGGTTTTGGTTTGGTTTTGAGCTACCTATTTCTGGGTGCGTCGTTGGAACTCTCAGGCCTTGTCTACATGGGAGTTTTACCAGGGTATCGATGCAGATGTGCCAATATAAATCCACCCCAGCCCTGCCACGTGAATGTTCTTATTCGAGTGGAAGGCCTGTTTTCCACTGAGTTGATGTCGATTGGGAAGAGGATTACACTAAACTGCAAAACGCTCTCTTGTCCCAGTGTAAGATCATCTACCTGGTGGTGAGTATGGGGTGGAGGGGGTGACTGTAAGCATAGTGGTTTAAATTTACATCTGGGCTTATACCCTTTTTTCAATCCCCTGTAGAAAGGCCCCAAACAGTGAGACATCCGCTGCTGAAGGTGGATGTGAAAAAGAAATTTCTGCTTCTTTTCTGCTCCTGGACGATTCCCTGGCCAAGATGTTGATACGTGTCACATCTGGCTTTTACCCATCCAGATGTGTACAGCATCTTTAACTGCCTCACTGCTGTTTAGTGTGCCAGGTAAGCTGAGCAAAGAACGTGTGTGAGTGCTGCCTGACTGCCCAGTGTAGCACAGAGTTACGTTGCAGCTGGGGGTTGGAGGGACCTGTCGGTGGAATACCACAGTCACATGCAGGACCTCATCCTGCCATGGCCGTGGCAGAAGGCAAGTCCTTGGACTCTTGAATTCCGTGCCTGACTCTGCCACTGGTGTGCTACATCACCTTGGGAAAGTCACTTAGGCCAAGGTTTTCAAAGGCAACTCGTGGTTTTGGGTGGCTCCGTTTTTGTTTACACACCTTGAAGCACCTTTAAGGAACCGGATTTTCCCCACGTTGTGAAAATCAGGCCATTCGCAATCAGTGTTCCCTGTAAGCTACGCGCTAGTGTGGCCGCTCTGGGGAGATTCATGCTGCCCAGATGATTAGCAGAGCAACCATAGCTAGGTTTCTACTGCTGGTGCGCGTCCCCTGGTGCACATACAAATTTATTCCACACATGGATGGAAAAGATTCACAGGACCATTGTTCACAATGCCTCAGGCTGGACAATCCATGTTGCTAGTCAGTTTTGAAAGCCTGGGCTTCCTCTGGCCCGCGGGGCTGGGAGAGGTCACTCCCCTGCCTTGGAGGGTGAGTTAAGGTTTGCAAAGGCAGGTAGAAGGTGCTATAGACGGGCCAAGTCATTACCAATGTAAAATGGATCGTGGGGCAGCTCCCAAGTGCTCAGAGGCAGCTCCTTGGGTTTAGGGAAGGCAGTACATGTTCCTGTTCTCGAGGCTGTGCCTAGCAGGCAGGGCTGGTTCTGGCCATGTGGAAAGACAGGTGGTGAAAGGGGATGGTAGTGACTCTGTCTCCTCTGAATGGCTGGCTTTGACGTGCGGGTCTGAAAATAGCTCCACAGGCTGTCCGGTTCATCCGACCTGCGTTTTCCTCTTCCGTCCCCACCCTGCCTGACTGAGTGAAGCGTTTTCCTGGGGACCAGCTGGGAGTTCAGGCACAAAGTTTCACGTCATTTGCTGATTTCCCCGCAAAGCCCATTTGTTTCCTGGGCGGGAGAGAATTCTGCTCCAGCCATCTGCCTTGTGCCTGCTGGTCTCATAGTGTCCGTCTCCACCTGAACCTGCTCGCTCTACCCTCTCACTTGTCTGGTGGTGAGGGGAAGGCCCTGGAGAAAGTCTGCCCGTGGTACCTCCTTTGGGGTCATGGTGGAAAGTCTAGGAGAACATTGGGTGTGAGAAGCTATGTAGCTTGGGGTACATCTATGTATTTCTAAATACATCACTCTCTCTGAGGCAGCTGTACAGCGGGTCACGCCTAGGTCTGCTTACAATAGTCATTTAAGTGTATTTTGTAGGGAGGTACTTGGCTCTGTAAGCTGGAGTTCATCGGACCTCACCTGGGGCCCTGACCTTCCCAGCCTGGAATGGTGTGTGCAGACCCCTGGGGATGCCTTGGCAGGGGCTTAACCAGGCTGGTGTGACTGGAATTAACATCCCTTCCAACCCCCTGCAGAACTGCCTGAGAATCTCTTCTCCCGGCTCATTGCTTTCCTGCCCTTCTCTGTTCTGGGAGAGAAGGTGCTGGTTCTGCCTTCCTCAGGAGTTCTGAATCCACATTGTCTCTTAATGACCAGCTGGTTCATGGCCTGCGGAGAGGCAGCATGACTGAGGGGCTAGGCGCAGGGACTGCCGGTCAGGACACATTGGTTGTCTCCTCGGTGTTGTCACTCACTTGCCCACAGTCACATGCACAAATCTCTGTGCCTCAGTTTTCCCATCTCTAAAATGGGGGTGATAATACTCACCTGCCGTGCAGAGCCCTTTTAGATCCTCTGGTGGAATGTACTAGAAAAATGTAAATAGACATTTCATCTTATAACTGTCAGGAAAGGTGAAGTGTGGAGGCCCTTCCCGCTATACCAAACCATTCATACAGGGGGCAGAGACAAAAGCAGAGAGGGACAACTGCTTGTTGAATGCGTCTGAGGACAGAGGGATTTGAAGTACTTGGTGCTGCAGGGAGAGTTTAGTTCACAGTAGGTGTCTCTTCCTCCCAGCCTCAGGCCGGGGTGGTAACCAATCCCAACGCTGCACTCCACGCTCCCTGCACTGGGCTGTGATGGAAAGTATAAAGGAGTGAAACTGAGATTTAATGAAACTGAAATTTAATGTGGGTAAGTGTAAGGTAATGCACATTGGGGAAAAATAACCCCAATTATACATACAATATGATGGGGGCAAATTTAGCTACAGCAGATCAGGAAAGGGATCTTGGAATTATAGTGGATAGTTCTGTGAAAACATCCATGCAGTGTGCAGTGGCAGTCAGTAAAGCAACTAGGATGTTAGGAATAATTAAAAAAGGGATAGAAAATAAGATGAAGAATATCTTACTTCCCCTATATAAAACTATGGTACGCCCACATCTTGAGCACTGCATGCAGATGTGGTCTCCTCACCTCAAAAAGACATATTGGCATTAGAAAAGGTTCAGAAAAGGGCAACTAAAATGATTAAGGGTTTGGAACGGGTCCCATATGAGGAGAGGCTAGAGAGACTGCGACTTTTCAGTCTAGAAAAGAGGCGACTGAGGGGCGATATGATAGAGGTATATAAAATCATGAATGGTGCAGAGAAAGTGAATACAGAAAAGTTATTTACTTGTTCCCATAATATAAGAACTAGAGGACACCAAATGAAATTAATGGGTAGCAGGTTCAAAACTAATAGAAAGTTTTTCTTCACATAGTGCACAGTCAACCTGTGGAACTCCTTGCCAGAGGACGCTGTGAAGGCCAGGACTCTAACAGAGTTTAAAAAAGAGCTTGATAAATGTTTGGAGGTTAGGTCCAAAGATGGCTATTAGCAAGGGGTAAGGTATGGTGACCAGCCTTTTGTTGGAGGCGGAAGATGGATGACAGGAGACAAATCGCTTGATCATTGTCTTTGGTTCACCTCCTCTGGGGCACCTGGCATTGGCTACTGTTGGCAGACAGGATGCTGGGCTAGATGGACCTTTGGTCTGACCCAGTATGGCCATTCTTATGTTCTTATGAGATGCCAAGTGAATTTCTGCCTGCAGTGACGGTTGTACCTGAGAACTGAACACAGCTGTGGGGGCGGGATGGCCGAGTAATGGGAGGGGAATGTACAAGCTGGGACTTCTGACACCTGCTCCCCGGGCTGCTGTGAGCTTTCCCTTCCTTGACACAGGGATAATGAATAAAAATCTAAGCTTGCTGGGGCTTGTCTTTTTGTCCTGGTCATGCAGCACCTAGCACCTGGCTCAGTGTGGCCCTGGTCCCTGCCAGGAACGACTAAGGCTCACAATAGTGCAAATAACTGTATGCAAAGTGTAGAGACGTTTGGCAAGGGACTGTGTGGGGAGCGAGCTGGTGTTGTTAGTGGGGACAACAGGAAGAGATGTTCCCTGAGAGAATATAGGAATTAGGTCATACCAAAGGTCCATCTAACCCAGCATCCTGTCCCCCAGCAGAGGCCCATGCCAGGCACCCCAGAGGGAACGAACAAAACAGGAAGTTATTGAGTGATCCCTCCCCTGTCCACCTGTCTTCTGACAAACAGAAACTAGGGACATCATCCCTGCCCATCTGAACTAATTGCCATTGATGGCCCATGAATTTATCTAGCATTTTGATGAACCCAGCACTAAAGTTCTAGTCTTCACAATGTCCTGTGGCAAGGAGTTCCACAGGTTGACTGTGCGTTGTGTGAAGTAATACTTCCTTCTGTTGGTTTTACACCTGTGAAAGGGGAGAGGAAGGGGCGCAGACCCATGGTGCTGAGGTCGGCCCTTCTTTCCTTGCAGCAAGGCCCGTTGCCAACTTTGTCCACATATCTGTTCTAGAGATACTGTCACTGGAGCTAACCAGGTTATTCACAGAATTACGGGCACATTCTCATGTTCCTCAGCTAACATCATATATGCCATTGTGTGCCAACAATGCCCAGATGCTTTGTATATTGGACAGACTCCAAACTCTCTTAGACAAAGAATTAATGGGCATAAAACAGACATAAAAACACTCCCGATTCACAAACCTGTCAGCCAGCACTTTAATGGAGTGGGCCATTCTGTTAATGACCTGAAAGTCTGTGTTTTACTGAAAAGGAACTTGCACAGCCGTTTGGAAAGCGAGGCTGCTGAACTCTCTTTTATATTCAAATTTGACACATTAACACGTGCTTTGAACCAGGATGGCAATTTTCGAGCTCATTATAGAGACTCTTTTTACATACTTTGCTTTATCTAATTCTTGACTTCCCCCCTTCTTCTGCCCCTCTGCTCTCAGATTTGCTCTCCTTGATGATGATTTTTCTGATCTGTCAACCTTGATTACTGTTTTTGGTTCTCTGTGCCTTAAATATTGAGTCTGTTCTGGGCTGGCTGTGGGCTGAAGAAGTGGGTCTGTCCCACGGAAGCTCACCACCTAATAAATTATTTTATCAGGCTTTAAAGTGCTGCTGGACTGCCTTTTTGTTTTGATAGTCTATGGACTAGCACGGCGCCCTCTCTGTTACTATTCTGCCCTTCTTGTTTGCCTTCTCTGAAGGAACCGCTGGAAGGCCGACATGGAGGGGAACTTGCCAGTGAAGAGGAGAGCCGTGAAGGGGACGAAGCAATGCAGCAGGAATGCCGGCAGAAGCAATCTCCTTGCCGAGAGCACCGAGCCCGGCAGCTGCCAGCCTGCCCGAGCAGCTGTGGAGCCGACGGGGCTGCCAGGGGAACTGGGCCGGGCTACCTGCTCGATTCTGGAGGCCAAAGTGAAGGCTCTGAAGGAGAAAAGGTTGACCAATAAACAGGGGGGAGCGGAGTCTCAGGAACGAGCCCCTCCGAGGAAGCCCAAGGGCAGGAAAGGGAAACTCATGCCATGTCCAGCCGCAGTGGAGGTGGTCCCCCAAGATGCGGTGGTGGTGCCGCAGGCTCAGATCCGCACCTACCTGACAGACATGCTGCTAGACAGCCGGGATGATGTGGAGTTTGGGCTGGGTGCCAGGGGGGCCATGGCTGCAGACCTCTCCTCCGCCCATGTGGAAGCTCTGAAGGCACATGGGACAGTGGGAGGAGGCAGCGGCTCTGCTGAGGAGCTCTGGAGGCGCTCCAGCCTGGGGAGGAACGTACTGGAGAACGCTGGCTGCAGCTCAGAAAACAGGGCCCGAAGGGGCTCCCCAGATGGCCTTTGGGGCACCTGCTCCACTAGCAATCCCGACTCAAGCAGCCAGAAATCTGCCCTGGAAGCACATGGCAAACCAGCCCCCGTGGGAGAAGAGCTGCCCCAGGCTGGGGTCGTGGAGAGCAGGGACGCTCTGTGCAG
Organism: Carettochelys insculpta; assembly: GCF_033958435.1. Taxonomy (NCBI): domain Eukaryota; kingdom Metazoa; phylum Chordata; order Testudines; family Carettochelyidae; genus Carettochelys; species Carettochelys insculpta. The sequence goes on along the minus strand of NC_134145.1, from coordinate 58,060,718 downwards.
GGGGATAGCCCCACTAGGGCAGCTGTGGAGGACGGAGAGCTGGGAGAGCCTGGGCAGTGCTGTGAGCGCCACCAGCGGGCTGTCTCTGGCTGAGCGCGTGGAGAGGAACCGGGCCGTGCTGCAGGAGATGCTGAGCCTGTCCCGGCAGAGCCGCTCTCCGCGGGCACCTCGGCGCTGCGACGGAGAAGTGCTTGGGCTAGCCAAGGATGGAGCCACTCAAGGTGGGTGTTGAGTGTGGGCGCATCTCAAGTACGTGTGAGGGGTGCAGGGAGAGTCCCAGATATCATAACGCCCCTCTGCCATGCACCTGGGTCCTGCCCTGCCCTGCCCTGGGTCCTGTCACTTAAACACGTTCTGCAAGCAAAGCACAGCCCAAAGGGGTTGTGATCATTGCCCACGTTACGCTCTTTATAATAGGAAAAGAAGGTCTGAAACAATTCAGGGGGTGGTGTAAATAAGGAATTGTAATTTCCTTCTTCTTGCAACACAAGAGCTTGGGGTCACCAAGTGAAATTAATAGGCAGCAGGTTTAAAACAAACAATAGGAAACATTTTTTCACACAACGCACAGTTAACCTGTGGAACTCCTTGCTGGAGGATGTTGTGAAAACCAAGACTATAGCAGAGTTTAAAAAAGAACTAGATAAATTTATGGGGGATAGGTCCATCAATGGCTATGAGCCAGGATGGGCGTGGGCGGTGTCCCTGGCCTCTGTTCGCAAGAGGCTGGAAATGCGTGACAGGGAATTGATCACTTGGTGATTACCTGTTCTGGTCATTCCCTCTGGGGCACCTGGCATTGGCCACTGTTGGAAGACAGGATACTGGGCTTGCTGGGCCTATGGTCTGACCCAGTCTGGCTGTTCTTGTGTATATTTCCAATCACAGGCCCTTCCTTCACAAAAAAGCAGTACCGCTTTTAATTTAATCAATGAACATTCCTTGTGTGGCTATTTACATTCAGGGCCTTAGCAATGGAGCTAATGTATGAGGAATGGTGAGTCTGGCTGCAGATGTCAGCGGTGGTTTGCAAGTGTTCCTAGCTCAAAATGGAATCTTTAACAGAGAGCGATTTTCTCCTGCGTGTTTCCCAGGTATTTGGGTTAAATACTCGGACAACCCAAGATTTAGAGTGTGTGAAGAAAACCCACCTCTCTCAGTTAATCAGGTTTCATTCATAGATGTATCTGAAGTCTTAATACTGCCAGTTCTCCAGTCATCCGCTATATCTTCCGGCTTAAACAGAATAGCCAAGGACTGAATTTCTAATATGATAAATACAAGCGGAATTTTTACCTTTCAGGCCACTTTATCTCTGCAGGAAGTGGCAGGAGCTCACTTTTTCCCTTGTAAATCTGCCTGTGAATCAGCAAATTCCCTGCTTGTTAGTGTGTCGTTAACTCGCCGATTCCCTGTCAGGATGGTCATTTCTTTCCCAAACACAGGCCAGAGTATGTGAGAGCTCTATCCATGCCATACTGCAGGTGGGACCTGCTTCGTCCGGCACCCTTGGGACCTGAGTGGTCCCAAACGAGGGGATTTGCTGGATGTGGGAAGGGCAGGTTGATTACTTGCTGGGCTCCCCCCAGGGATGCCAGGCTCCCCTCAGTCAGCCGGGTTCCCTGCAGCTTCAGGGATGCTTGTAAGGCTCAGTGCCCAGCTGGCTCCTGACTGTGGGTTTGCTGCGTTCCCCAGCCTAACCGGGATCCCTGTGGCTGCAGGGCTGCTGGCGGGGGTAGGCTCCACAGCCTGGCTCCCTACACCAGTGGGGCTCCTGGCAGGCTCCTGACTGGGGTGGGCTCCCCACAGTCTGGCTTCCTGTAGTGGGGCTCCCTACCCTTGGGGCTCCCCAGAGTGGGCTGCCAGCAGGGCTCTGCTGTACCAGGCACGGCTGGGGTTCTCTGGTCCACAGCATCTGTTTCCCTGCCGGACGAGGGAGTTTCAGCTTGTGTTAATGAAAGGCGGAGCGAGGAGGAACAGGCCCTTCCTGTAGAAAGCTGTGGCACTGGGCCCTAAAATCCCTCGTCTCCATGGGAACAGCTGGTGCACCCTCAGAAGGGGCTGCCGTGTGAGCGTGGCTAGGAAGGCCTCAGTAACGCTCCGCGTTGCCAAGCCACGAGAGCGGCGGCCACCCAGTTCAATGTGTTACCTGCGCTGTGGTGACATGAGCACACAGGGGCAGATGCCCTCCGGTCTCTTCCATGCATCCCGGCTCTGCCTGCTGTCGTGTGCAGCTCAGTGTGTGTCTGTTCTGGCTTGCAGAGCTGCTGGTTAACGACCTGGACTGGGACTCTGGCGTCTCCCTGCAGGACTCGGAAGGGTACAGGTAAGACCTGGGAGAACTGTGGGAGGGGAGTGAAGATTGCCCCATAACCACCAAGTAGTGTTAGAACTAACAGATGACCCTGGAGGGTCTCTGCCCAGTTTCTGACCTCCCACTCACTCTTAGTGATGGCCTTCCCCCCTCACATGCACGCAGCCAGAACAGAGGGGATCTCCCGGGGGCACTGGCCCACAGCTGCCCATGCACAGATGGTCTGGGGCTCTGTGGAGAGCTCCAGTCTGCAGGCCCCCAAGTTGGGCATCTATTCCCAGCACCAGCTTGCTTGATGTGGCAGCGTTTCCTGCCAGTGCCCCCTGCACACAGGTGATTGGCAGCGCTGAGCCTTGGATGGGGAGGGTGGGAATTGCTATCTCTTTTCTGGTATACACATGGAGAGGAGCAGAGAAAAACACACTATACTCATGCTGAAAGCTTTTGCACACAAATATGACTTTATCTCCAAGCTTCAGAATGGTAACCCACGAGAACCCAAAAGCAGAGAGAGACAAAGCAGGCTGCTCCCTAGGGTAGAAGCACACCTCTCCCCTTCCTGTAGGCCAGCTGTTACCTTCAGATCTCACCCTTCCCTGTAGCGCCCCCCAGCCTACAAACAGGAGCAGGAACCCCCAGCTCCCTTGGATTTAAAGAGGTAGCGTGGAACTGCGCTGGTTTGCGGCGCTTCACACATGAATGGGAACAAATACCACACACATCTGAACTGAAGGTAAAACGGAGTGGGCTGGGAAAGCAGGTAATTCTAAGTTCCCATCAGGCACTTAGTTTGTTCTAGGCGCTGGAGCTGATGCATTACAGGCCTTGTTCTCACCAGCTGGGGCTGAGAATAGCCCCAAATGCTAATCAGGCAGCCGAGTCCCATGTGTATTTTACCAGGGGCAGGTCCGGCTGTGCTCACGTCTCCCTTTGGCAGACAGGAAGCTGCGAGCGGCGTGATGTGTGGGGCTGCCGTTAAAACTTGCTTTGCTTTACGCAGCGGCTAGAGGAGGGAGCGGGAAGTGCGTGCCGAGAGGGAGGAAGAGGACAGGCCATTTCGTGCTTGGCCCTTTCCCCCTGGGGAGGTGGGGGGGGGCTCTCGCTGTGCTGCACCTGCTCCCCTTGTCTGTTGCTTTGGGGTATGACTCCAGACCTGGCCCTGTGCTACTTCCCTGTTTGCTCCGTGTTCCCCTCACAAATTACGCCCTGCTGATGGGACCCGCTAGGCAGTCAGGCTGGGGCATGGGAACCAGACACCCCCGGCCAGGAAGTGACTTGCCAAAGGTGTCACAGCAGAGCAGTGGCGGAGCTGGGCAGGGAACCTGGCTTTCCTGCCCCTCGCTGGACTGCACTGGGTCCTTCGTGACCTCTGCCTGTTTGCTCTGGAGCTTGCCCTGGCAGGAGTCCTAGGGGGGACCCCTGGAGGACATCAGCTGGCAACATCCCCACACAGCTCTTCATGCTGGTGGCTGGCCCCAAGGGCTCCCTGAACCCACACTTCCCCCCAGGGAGCAACGAAACCTAGTGTCTCCAAGCAGCTGCATTGCAGCACAGCTGGCGTATGCCAATCCAGGAGCGAACGGACAAGTAGCCCAGCTCTGTGCCAGTTGTTAAACAGCGGCGGGACTCCTGGCCACGTTCCCGCCCGAGCGGTGGGGGGCAGTACCGGTCCCCGCGCGGGCTCGCAGTTGGAGGACTACCAGAACAGCGTGTGGCACCCTTGCGGACACACCGACAGCAGCCCGGGCTAGCGCCATTCGCACGGAACGGAGCTCGCTTTGCCGGACGCTTGCAGAGTCACAGCAGGTGTGCGGGAAGTGTATGCAAATGTTTTCCAGCCCGATTCCCTGAACTCACTCCAGTTAGCCCTCTGTGTAAATAAGCCCGAAGAGAGGAGGGCCCAGTGGCAGGGGCGGGGCCAGGAGCAGAAGGGGCGGGGCCGCGGGGCTGGGTCCCACCTTCCTCCATCCCAGCAGAGCAGATCAGCACAGCTGTGGCACCACAAAGGGGCCTGGTGCTCCTGCCCCCTTTGCCCACCCTCCCTTTGGCAGGCCTGGTAGGGCCCCAGCTGTGATGAGCCACGGAATTCCCATCAGTGCCGTGCACGGCTCTGGGAAACGGGGTGTAACGTGCTCCCTGTGAGCGACTTGGCAAGCAGCCAGCCAGGCGCCGTGCGAGGTCCGGCTCTGCAGGGCTGGGCCCCAGCCTGCTGACACGGCAGCAGGTGATGGGAAGAAGCCACCCGAGCTGGGGCACCTGCCTTGCCCGAGGAAGCCGAAGGGTTAACCACAGACACCAAAGGGATTGCCTGACCTCGTTACTGTAATCGGGGGGATTATGGTAGCAGCCGGGTGGGACAGCCTGTGCATGGGACAGAGCTGGGGGCAGCTAAGAGAGGCTCGCCTCAGGAGCGGTTTTCCCCAGGGCAGCACAATGCACGGAGGAGCTGGGGGTAGGTGGGGACAGGCAGAGAGAGCCCTTCGGGGACCCAGCCGGAGCGCTGCAGTGTGCCTTGGCTAGGGGGCCGGAGGAAGTTTGGAGCTTGCTGGCCCGGAGACAATGGGATTCAGCTCCTTTTGGGGGTGAACGTTAACTCCCGGTCAAGGGTGTTACCCACTCTGACGCTCTGACTGCAGGACGTGAGAGTCCAGCAACAGACCTTAAAACATCTCACCTCTATAGGCCTCTGCTTGAAAGCTTCCCAAGGTCACAGATTGCCTGACCCTGGGAGGGAGCTGCCCAAGTGAGACCCCCCTTAGAAACCAGGAAGACACATGGGGGTCTCCCTGTGGGGTCACCCCAAGCTCAGAACCTTCCCTTGGGGGAGAGCTTGAAACAAAGAGGAAGAACTGAAGCTGACAGCTGAGCTTTCCGTCTCAGGCCTGAATATTCACAGACCTTCTCTGGGACACAGGCATCAAGTCATTGCCTTAAAAACAGATGCTGGTGTTCCCTGGCATCCCTCCACGCTGTTTGGAGGACAGTCTGTGGATGGGGCCAGCCTCTCCCATGGGTGGGCCTGGGCCAGGGCCAGGGAGTCCTGTGCTCCCAGTGCCTGGCAGTCAGACTCCACTCTCCATTTCACATTGGTATTGTCTCACCACGATGCCAGTGGGCCTGAGAGGTCTGGGTCTGGGGACGGTGACTGGGGAAGACAATCTGAAGCCAAAAGAGAACGGAAGGAACCATTATGAGTCTCAGCCCCCGAGCACTGAGTGTTTGGGGCTGGTAACACAATCCAGCCAAAGCCAGCCCTGACGGTGTGTCCCCTGCCATTGCTAGCGGCCTAGCCTGCCCGTGTCTGGGTCCTGTCAGCAGTTAGCTGCCTGGCTGGCGCTCTGTGTGGCTGCGTACTCCAAGCTGGTGCTCTCTCCTCCCCTTGCCCTCTGCCACTGACTCTCTCACCGTGTCCTCTCCTGCTTGTGAGGCTGCCTGCCCCGGGAATGAGTTCGCCCGTGTGTCAGGGACTCACTTAGCTCCACCCCTGGACAGGTGCATGTGTCGGGGGCTAGAAATCCCCTTTTATGCTCTCAGGCCCAAGGGGGAAGATGTAGAGGGGCTGCTGGACCCCACTCCCTGCCCTGTGACGCAGCCCGGGGTGGGGGGTCCAGCCAGAGCCCGACGTGTGTGTGGAGCAGCCGGCAGCTGCGTTAGAATGTGGTGGGGTGTGGCGCGGCCTGCGGGTGAGCTAGGAACCAACCGGCCCCTCAGGGCTTTGGAAAGCAAAGCACCTCGGTGGTGGACCAGCCCTGAGAGAGGGCACAGGACGCTAGACCCCTGTCCTGCTCAGCCAGGCCGGGGCAGTTGCACCTCTGTCCTAGGGGAGCCGCCTGCTTTGCGTGTCTGCGCTGGGGTTCTGGGGTGTTGTCGGTCTGAACTCCGAGTGGGGCCTCGTTGCAGGCTTCCATCACGAGTGCACTTTGTCGTCTAACCTCTCCGTGTGCGTGTGCTGCTACCAGAGTAGCCGCGGCCCGCACTGGCGGAGAGCAGGCCTCGTGTAACCGCTCCCAGGCCGACTGGAACCTGCCGCCTCTGGAGCTTAGGGCAGGAGCCTCTGCGACAGCTTGAGCTAGAAGTCATCTGGCTCTCAGCTATAGCTGTAGGGAGACTCAGGCCAGGCCCACACTGGGTCGAAAAGTTGATTGAAGATGCACAATTCCAGCTACGACAGTTGTGTAGCTGGAGTCAACGTGCTGTAGATCGATTTTTCTGGCTACCCCCGCAGTGGGGGGTTGGCGGGAGAAACTATCTCATCGACCTCTGTGCTCCTCGCGACAGTGAGGTGTCTCAGGATCGACAGTAGCTCCCTGACGGCCCGATTTAGCGGGTTCCTGCTAGGCTTGCTAAATCGAACCCTGAAAGATCCACCATGATTGAGTCACTCTTCCAGAAACTATAGATGCACCCTCCTTCTTTCTCTTTGTAAGTGGTTTCGGTGCCACTATGTGGGACAGTGACCCACACCCAGTGGGTTACACTAGCCAGTCCTTTTCAGCTCCAGCCCGTCGGTAAATAGCCACCAGAGGGACCAGGAAATAAGTCACCCAGTAGAAGCCCTTAACTGAGGGTCAAAGTGAGGAGGGGAAATCCATGAGGGTGCTGAATGGAGCTGAAGCTGGGCCCCTTGTCCGGGTTTTCAGGGTAGTTGGCCTCAACCTGATATAAGCCCCTGGGAGCTGTAGCACCAGTGCGCGAATGTGCATGTCCTTTTCTGCCTGTCCCCAGTGGTGCCCAGGCCTGGCTTGTGAGAGCGCAGCTTCCCCTAGTGCCAGCTCGCTGGTCCGAGGCTGGACCGTGGGTTGTTTTTCCAGGCCGAGCAGCGTTGTCGTCACTCTTAAACCACTTCTAATCCTTGTTATTTTTTTCTAATCCCCCCCGCCGTTCCCACTGGCCCAGCTGCAGGCCCTTTGTTCCCACCCGGGAGCTTGAGCTGAGCCCCAGGCATGAGCAGGCCAAGCAGCTGCTGCAGAGAGCCCGCATGAAGGCCAGGACGAGCCCGCTCCGGGCCAGCCACGACATCCTTCCGGCCGTTCCCCAGGCCCGGCGGTGAGTGCAGAGCCTTGCGTGTCCAGCACAGCGCTGGGAATGCCAGGGGGAGGGATCGGGAGGCTGGCTTCTGTTGCCAGTCGCGCCAGAGGGAGCCTGCCTCACTCACACACTTCAGCATACGCGCCACATGGCAGGAAAGAGCCCCAGAGCCAGGCCTGCTCTGGCTGGCTGGGAAGGCAGCAAGCCCGGCCGGGTATCTGTGAGAAACGGTTGTAGCCCACTGCAGCACGGAAACAAATGACAGGTGCACGGCAGGCCCCGGTTACGCCTTCACCGGCCACTGGCTCCCTGCCTACCAGCGAGACAAGGACAGCAAATGACACTAGTGCTGATGCTGGAGGAACAGAAAGGGGCTTCATTTTGTGATGACAGAGGTGCTGGCAGCATGTTCTTGTCTCCAGGGGATCAGCTGATTTTGCGGGTGTTGCAGAAAGGTCTCCCCAGCGCAAAATAAGCTGACAAGCTGCTGGAGGACGCCGGGCCTGTCTTCAACGTCCAATGCTCGCAGGCCGTTGGGTTTTGTTCCACCCACGAACCAAACCAGACTCGCTTGCATGTTTTCATGAAATGGAAGTCGGGGAAAATGTTTGTTTTCAGATTGAAAACGTTGGGGTTTTGACTCACGCCTCCCCTAAGGGGACCACAGAAGCCACCCTGGGCCTCAGAAAGCACCCTGCTGAACCCTGGGTCGAAGTGCGCTCCGTCGATTTCAACCAAGTGTTCTCAAAAATGCTCTGAACAGCTCTAGTAAATAGGTAGCAACAGAGAGAGTCACACCTGCAGCAAACCCACCTGGGGTTCCAGATCATGCCTGTGTGTGGGGGAGATTACGGGGGGGGACAGTCACTGACACGTGAGCTGGGCTTGGGAGCTGTTCCGAGCCTGGCCCTGAGTGACAGTGAAGTGGGGATAACTGAGCCGTTGTCACCACGAGGCAGAGAGTGGAAGGACCACCAAGCTCGCTGGAGATTGCAGAGTATAGGGATTGAGAATAAGCTAGAGATAGAAGCCAGGACCTGGCAAGCAAGCGGACCAGGCGCGAGGTGTTCGTGCTCTGGGCTGACCTGGGAGATGGGTGAAGCTGCTTTCGTGTCGCAGCCTGGCACCTGTGAATTGCTAAGTGAGACTCCCTTCTTTACACACAAGGTCTGGCTGAAATCCCTCAGCAGCTGCCGCAGGCTCTGTTCCAGCTCCGGGGGCAGCTAACGCCCCTACACGCTCACAGCTTAGCGCAAAGGAGGTCTCGGTTCCTGACGCGCACGGCTGCTCTCTGGCTCTGCCCCTCCCCCTGGTCTCAGGGCATTGTGTGACGTGCCCCAGGTGGAAGACCCTCCCGCTTTCTCCTTGGTAGTCTTGATCCTTAAGCCTGGACGCTCTGCTCCCTCATCTGTGGAGAGGGTCCCTGCTGGCCATGGGTCAGGGCTGCCGTCGCTGGGGGACCCACTGTTCTCCCAACCTCCCTCAACCAGCAAAGTCCAGATCCAAGCATGAAAACAAACCTGGGGTCCTGCATTGTAGCACCCAGCCCCGCCCCAAGGGCCCTCCCATGTCCACCCTGTCCATTCGCATTGTCCTGGTGCCCCTGCTCTCCTCTGTACCAGTCACAGGTAGGTTTACTGATTGGAACAGCCGCTGGAGTGAATTCACCCTCCGTCGGCCATTAACCCCTCACACACTGATCCCGTGGGATTTTCGCCCGGCAACAGAAGAGAGAGACATGTTTCAGGAAGGGGTGACTTGCAGTGGGAGTAGTTGCCTCCTGGGTGTGGCGTGGGGCCTGAGCCTGGGGCGCAGGAATCAGACGGAGCAGAGTCCGTTGGCAGAGTGACGCCGTTTGCCCAGGCTGTGCTAGAACGGCAGGGCTGACGCTGGGGAGCAGGGACTGGCTGGTGACTTGGTCCCTGTGTTGCTGTTTCAGGGAGGCTGGCGGGCGTGCGGCTCTGGAGCTGCAGAAGAGCTACGCTCTGACGGAAGGCGAGGCCCAGGCCGGAGGGAACCTGAGTGACTCCTCCAGTGGGGACTCCAGCTGCGGGCAGCCCGGGAGGCGAGGGCCGTCCCCCTCCCGCGTGCGCTTCGAGGACGAGTCGCTCCGGGATGCTGAAGTTCGCTATTTGGAAAGGTTGCAACTGCGCCAGAAGCGCGTCCTGGACTCGGTTCTCTTGGCTCTAGGCCAGAGCCCGCTGGTCTCCAAGCCGGAGCTGTCGGATTACATCAACGGGGACTTGCTCCGCCAGGCCAACGGGCCCAGCAAGGCCTGCAGGGAGCAGCAGGACCTGGAGCTGGCTGCGTCCCTGGCCAGCAGGGGGCGCTCACAGAAGGGTGGGCCCGTTGTGCTCAGTGCAGAGGGGAAGTGCAGCGCCTGTGGGTCCTACATCAGCGGCTCAGCAGCCAATCAGATGGTGGAAGTCGGGGCTGACCAGGCTGCCAAGCGCCTGCCTGACGGCACAATGCAGGAGAACAAAATCATCAGCCCCGGGGCAGAGAGCACGGAGCCGAGCGCTTCCCAGCAGGAGGCCAGAGGAAGGACGCTGGGCCCCCGGGGGTCTCCCCTCTGGATTCTCCCCTCCCGGCAGCGCGTCCATACGGAGCGGATCAGGGAGACATACATCGGGGATGTCACGTACGTAGACAACGTGGACTCGGCTCTGGACAGCACCGACACGTCGGACAGCTGCAGGACGGACAGCGAAGAGGCCGGGCCGGGGAGCTCCCGGGAGACCAGAAGCTGCCGGGCTGGTGTGCACCAAGCTGCTAGGGGTGGTGGAGCTGCGGAGAAGGGGCCGAGGGGCAGGAAAGCGGGGCAGGAGGAGCACAGGGTGAACCGCAGTGGTAGTGGAGGGGCTGGGCTCTCTGACACCATGTTTGGTACCAGCCGGTCTGTCGGCAGCGAGGAAAGAAACGCCAGCTCAAAGGAGACCCTGGCGCTAAAAGAGGGCCAGGTGACCAAGCCAACAGCCAATGGGGAGGAAGCACCTTGCAAAGGTGACCAGCTCCCAGCTGCGCCTCGGCTGGCTGGGAAGAACCGCAGTCAGGGGGATGCTCCCATCCAGCAGAGGCACGTCCGCCCTTTGCTCCCTGCCCAGGGCCCGTGGCCGGCACCACCCGAGGCCCCGCTCCCAAGAAACAGAGGCACACTGGAAAGCGCCGCCCCCGCCCCTCGACCAGCCAATGACGTAAGCCAGCCCCGTCCAGCAACGGGCCTCCCCCAGCCACGAGCCAAGCTGGGGGCACCAGGCTACAGCTCACTGCCTCGGGTCCCCACCCTGCCGCCCACGGGGAAACCTTCCTCCCCTGTGCCTTACAGGAAGGGCGGCTCCAGCCCGTCAGGACCCGAAACCAGCCAGCTGGAGCAGCCCAGTGCCCAGGGGACTCTGCCAGCTTCTCCTCCCGGCCTGCGTGGCTCGGTGCCGGCGGAGCAGAAAAGCCAGCGCAGCCCGAAGGGGCTCTCCAAGGGTCAGCTCCTGGCCTTGTCCACCAATAACTGCAACAACACCCAGGCCGAGCCTCGGCATGACGGCCAGGCTGCCGGCGTGGCCCTGAGCCACAGAGAGTGGGTCATGAGTGGCCAGGAGCTGCGTGCTTCCGTGGGAGAGAGTGAAGGTAAGTTGCACCGAGCTGGCTTCCCACACGGCTCTGACTGGAGACCCAGCCACCTCCCCGCCTGCCCCCGGCACAGCGGCGGGTGGTGCCTCAGGCCGAGTGCCACAGCAAAGGAAGTGGCTTTACAACCCGGGGTTCTTCGCTGGCACAACCTGCCTCCTCTTCCCCCAGCAGCTCAGCGGCTGCGGTGCCAGGATCACACACGGGGCTGGGGGCGGGGAGGGGTTTCCACTGGACAGAGGAGGCTGGCTAGGCTGGGAATGGTGGTGATTGATCCCCTATCCAGGGCAGGTGTTAAATAACTCGGGGAGGGGCAGAGAGGGGTTACTGTCGTCCAGGGGTGTAGGGAGCATCCCAGGTTCCTGGCATGAGGCGGCTCAGCCAGCTGAGATGGGAGCCACCCGCTGCTGGGGCAGTGGCGGTTTTGGGGATGGCACTGGGGAGAGCTGAGACCCTGCAATGTCCCTGGGGTACTGGTGGCTCCGTGTCAGTGAGGACCTGGGGCAAGTCAGGAAAACCATCCCTGGCCCTGCAGTGCAGGGGGGCTCGGCTGCCTGAGCTGAGTGTCCCGGCTCACTCCCATTACTGGGTCAGATGGTCTCAGCCTGTGTGTGAACCAGCCAATAGCCACTCGCCTGACGGTGTTGCTGTCGTGACAGGCCTGTCCTCCGTGGCCGCTCCCGGTGCCATCGGCTCAGCTGGCGTCACCCTCTCTCTGGCGGCCAAGGAGCCCGGCCCCCCGCAGGCTGGTCGGTTACCCCGTGTGGACGTGCCAGTGTCCGGGCCTCAGCCGGCAAAGCGGTTTGCGGAAGGGAGGTGAGTACAAGCCCAGCAGCCGGGAGGGGCCCTGTGCTGCTGACCGGCGCGGCTGGGTGTGGGGCTGCCCCTGCATCAGTGAACCGCACGGCGCCTGGAGTTAGCCAGTAAGGCCCTGGGCAGGCAGGTGCTGGGCCTGTGTGCTGCCTCCGGTGAACAGAACAGAGCCTGGTGCCTGTGCCTGGCTATGGGGGCAGCAGAAGGGGCAGTTATGGTGGTGAGGTGCCCAGGTAATGCTCTGCCGTGGGTATGTAAATACCTCTCACCCTCTGGCCCCCCGTCAGAGGGAGCTGGGAGCAGCTGTGGTCGGCAACTTTCCCATCCTCGGGATCCCCAGCCCCTTTCCTCTTGCCTGGCTCTGTCCCCCAGGTGGCCTTCAAGCTGGCTGGCTGGCTGGCTGCCCGGCCGGCTGGCACTGCTATCACTGCTTATTGTTGGGGAGCCAGTCAGCCAGTATTAAACCTCCCCCCGCTGCTCCCCCATCCCCCACCCGCTCATCTCTGCTCTGCTGTCAGCCTCTCCCCAGAGCTGGCCAGGCGCTGCTGTTCCAAGCTCTGGCGCCAGCCATCGCTCAGGGGCTTATGTCTCAGCTTTATATCAGAGAGGGAGCCGGGTTAGTCTGTAGCTTCGAGAACAAGAAGTCCTGTGGCACCTTAGACTAACAGATCATTTGGAGCATCAGCTTTCATGGGCAAAGACCCGCTTCATCAGATGTCTCAGCTTTGATGACAGGAGATGGGCTTAGATTCCCATCTGCCTTTGACTTGAGGCCCTGGATCTGTGGAGATGGGAGATGTACCCTGGGATTCTCTCCCTCACCGAGGTGCAGCCACAGCTCCAGGACAAGTCACTGCACCTCCTGAAAAGCTGGTTCCTTCCTCCTCTGGTCACATGGGGATAATTCTGAGCTGCCTGGGCCTGGGCAGAGCCGGAGAGGGAGCAGGAGCTGGCAACGGGTTGGCTTTGGGGGCAGCAGATGAAAAGCCTGAGGGGAAGATTGGAACTGGGACCTAGTCCAAAGGGCAGGGAGAGTGGAGGATGGCTGGAGGCCAAGTGGCTGGGGGAGAAGCAGATGAGGAACTGGGAGACTGAAATGAGACGGGCTGTGCATGGAGTCTGGGACATGGATAAGAAGCATGAGGCGTACGGACTGGGACTGACTGAGGAGAATGGGACAGAGACAGGGAGCTGGGGTAGAAAAGAGCGAACACAGACAGCCTGGAAGGAAGGTGGCGCAATCAGAAAGATCTCGTTGATAGAGCACCCTCCCCTCCACAGCCCAGCCTGGGTTTGCTCTGTGGTCAGCAAACGTTTGTGAAACCCGCCAGCAAAGTGCTTTCCCTGCAGAGGATGACAACCTACTACTGCTGCCAGTGACTCGCTTAGCTGAAATGGCAGAGGCCTGTGATATGAAGCTAAAAGTCTGCTGACGACCTCTCTGGGTGTCTGTGATAGAATTTGGTTTTTGGTTTGTTTTTTATAACCTAGGAAACTACACACATGGTTCCACTGGTTAGGTCCAGGACTCGAAAGTTAGAAATACACAGTTGACTAACTTGGCTTAAATCTGTGTTTTCTGTGTGGAGCATTAGCTGTCTACAAGTCCTCTCCACTTCACTCTGCCCTGGGATAAAACTTCTAGCTGGCCCCAGGAGTACCCTAGTTGTTGTCCTTCAGTCTCAGTAGATCTTCTCCATGTTGGATTTCAGCCAAGCTTTCCACAAGAGGTCGCTAATTGTGTGTCCTGCCTTTACTGGGTGCCCGGTGCAAGGCCCTAGGGTCTCAAGCTTGTTACCAAAATTAGTGGGCACCAGTGACCTTAATCTCTCTGCCTCCTTTCCCTCACTGTGTCTGACCTGTAAAATGGGAATAATAACCCCTTCTCTCACAGGGATGTCATGGAAAAAAAATCAACGAGTATCTGTAAAACACACTGATACCAGAGCGGCAAGTGCCATGGAGAGCCCTGGAGGAATTTACTACAGGGTGAACCTTTCTAATCTGTCATTCCCTTCTCCAGCAAGCTCCATAAATCGGCATGATTTTACTTAGCCAGATGATCACTTATCATGGGTGCAGCCAAGTTTCCTGCAGTCCCATAATGTTTGTTTCCAGCCATGAGTCCTGGCTCTCAGTGTTCTGTGCTGTTATTTAGCTGTAATTTACCCCCTAAATGTCTTCTAAGAGCCCAGTAAGCAGTGGAAGTGTTGGTAATGTACTAGGAAATATTGACCTCCTGTCATCTGGCAAATTCTCTCATTCAGTACTTGTCAGGTGCTGAGGGGGCTGGATTTGATGGGTTCAACCTGTCATTCTGTCTGCAGGGCAGAGTTTGAATAGTGTGGAGAAAATAAGGCCTGGAAACACTCACTGAACAACACGGAAAAGACAATATTCAGTAGGTGCTCAGTAAGTGAGCATCATTCATCCTGTGTGCTGAACGAGGCAGGGGTCCCAGGAAAAAAATATGTGAGTGATTAAATACGCACGAAGGAGCCCAGTTGAGGTTGCACAGCAACGTTCACTGAGTGTACTCTAGCTCTGGGGTGTTTGCCTTCGCAGTCCCAGTATAATGTGCTTTTATCAGAGTGTCATTGTTCTTACACTGTACAATATTCTCCCATTGTTCCTTGTGATCTTTCTCATGAGGGGCATCTGGAGGCTTTACTCAATGCAGGTAAACAGTCTAGTTCTGTAATGTTGATCTTGACATGAACTTGCCTTTAAGAAAGTGTTACTACTGCTACCATGATGATTTGATTTTTTTTTTTTTTAAGGCGGATCTGGTTTCATGGACTCTGTAGGGACTCCTGGCCGTCCCAGAGCTGATTCTCACATAAATTAATCCCCCAACCCATAGCTTCCAGGAACTGAATAGTTTACTGGTCCAGAGGAAGAACTCACACTAACCTGAAAGATTTTTCATTCGCAATATTTGCATGCTCCGTTTCTTTTCCCCAGGCGGCAGGTTTGACACTGAAGGGCCTAGCAGCTTGTGCTTTCTGCCCATGCATGTATGTGTTTTTAACTTTGATCAAGCATAATTCTGACACCCCCCCCCCGCCGCATCCAGACACCCACAGAAACCAGGGGCTCAGGCTGCTCTTTCTGTGCCCAAAAATGACACGATGGGATTTTTCCATTCACTGTCATTCAGGAGGACACTGGATTCCCTTTTTACGTTGCAAAACTGGCAACCTCCATGGCTGCTCATTTCGAGAATGAACGTCATGCTGGTGAAAGTCCGTCCTTGCCGGAGCAGGTGGACAGTGGCTGGGGAGGCTTTTCCCATCTGCTGTGCCCTGCTGGCGCTGCTGGATAAGAAGGGAGTTGTGCCTCTCTGCGGAGGTGGCCAGGAAGGTGCCATTTGTACTTGCTGGCTTTGGGGATGTGGACACCAACTGACTAAGAACTGGACCGGTCAAGTTATTTCACTGTGGCCACCAAAAAATCCACCGGACCATGTGCCCCGTGTGTGTGTGTCTTTGCTGCAGGGTTCTGCCCTGCTGCTTGAAACGGTTCCCGGGGGGATGCTCGTAGTGAAACAAACCCAGCCCCCGGGGCTCTCTCTGACTGAAATCAACTCCAGCGTGTGCTCACGGCCTGGCCGCAACCTCTGGCATCTCTGTTGTCTGACATCCCCTTGTCTTTCAGCAGACCACTGGATGCCCAGGCAGCGCCAGACAAGCCGTCAGCCTCCCCGGTGAGCAGGAAAGCAGGGGACTCATCGGCGTCAGGGCTGAGAAAGTTCTTCTGCAGCCTCAGCCAGAGCACCAAGCAGAGACTGGGCAGGTTCCGGTGCTACAGCATGGAGCAGATTCCTCCCGAGGCGCCAAGCCAGCCTCCACCCTCCCAAGCTGGGGCAGGTGCCCCGGACTGCCCTGATTTGAAGAAAGCACCCTCCCTGCAATCACTGCGCCGGGTGAGTCCCAAGTGGGGCCCCGTTCAGGGCTGGCAGTTCTGAAGCCAGAGTCTGCACCAGCGTTCCCTGTACGGCTAAGCTGAGCGCTTGGGCAGCAGCCCGGGGGAGAGTGAAATGCTGCTCAGATGACGAGCAGTGTCCACAGCGGGCAGCGTGGGTTTCAGTCGGTGGTGCACAGCCGCACGTGCCTGGCTGCACAACACAAGATGGACAAAAATGTAAGTGTCGGGGAAAAAGGTGCAGGAACAGTCCCGGGCTGGCTGTGGTTCCCAGCTCAGCGACCGCAGGCACGTCACTTTACTGCTCTGTGCTCCAGTATGAAAAATGGGAGTGGGGACATTTCTTCCAAGAGGAACTGTGCTGAAGAACGACACTAAATCTTCATAATGCCCGTGGTTTTATAGCAGTCTGCACCTTTAGGTCCCCAAAGGAGTTAGTATCGCTACTGTCGTTTTACAGAGGGGGAAACTGAGGCACAGAGGGAGCCTGAACCAACATCACCCAGTAGGTCCACGGCAGAGCCAGGAATAGAACCCAGGTACCCTGAGTCCTAGTCCCGGCCGCTGCTCACCGGATCTTACTGCAGAGCTGCGCCGTTAAGTCTCACGTGCTCCATTCTTTTCTTGGAAGCACATACAGCTGCTGCACCACGACTCCATCTTGAGCCAGCTGTGTGCTCGCGTCCTTAACCAGACCCCTGCCCGTCCACGTCCTGCCAGCCTGCCCCTGCCCTTGGCCCCGCTGTGTTCTGCGCACAGACTGCAGTGCTAAGCTTGCTGCACAACGCAGTTGTGCTAGTGCTGCGGGAAGAGCTGGGGGAACGTAACAGGGCGAGTCAGAAGAGGATGGAAGAGTGTTGTGAGGTTGGGGAACAGACACCAGAATGTGCTCTCGTGTGTGTGTCTGTCTGTCTAGATCACTCAGGCCCTGTTGATCAGGGACGCTTACTACATGGTGCAGGGATGGTTCAGGGTCAGACATACCCAGGCCTTTGGGTGGCATTGGAGCTTGGAGGCTGATCTAGAACTGACGCTGCCTGGGGCCTTTCATTCTATGGAGAGGAGCGAGTGATCTTAAAACGTAATTGCCCAAAGCCTCTCCTGTCACATGGGGCCCTATCTAGTGTTGCCCCTAATGAGCGCTGGGCCCAGGATGTCTCCTGCTGAGGGCATTTTGCGAAGGGAAGCTTCGCCTGACCCCTTCAGGGCGCGTTGTTTCTGAGTTGACCCGGCAGGTGTGTGAAATGTCTTGAAACACCATTAAATCTGTGCTCACCTGTGATTAGAAAAGCCAGAGCCCCTGGGCTTATTCTCCCTTGGGAAGGCATCACGGAGTCATAGAAATACAGGGCTAGAAGGGACCTTACGAGGTCATTTAATCCAGCTGTATGTACTGCAGCAAACCAGATAAACCTGGGCCAGACCTGACGGGGTTTGCCCAGCCTGCTGTTCAAAATCTCCAGTGATGGGAATCCCCCAGCCTCCCCTGGAAGCCCATTCCAGAGCTGAGCTGCCCTGAAGGTTGGAAAAGTGGACCCAAACTCTGCCTTCCTCCAAAGGAAGCCCAACACTTTTTGTCCTACCTTCGGGGGACACGGAGAACAAGAACTGGAAGGGACCTCGAGAGGTCAAGTTGTCACCTGCCCCGATGGCAGGACCAGGCACCATCTAGATCATCCCTGACAGCTATTTAATGGCTGTCCTCTGTACAACAGCCCTTAACATATCAGAAGGCTGTTATCAGCCCCCCCACTTGGTTGTCTTTTCTCAGGACTAAACATGCCCAGTTTTTTCAACCTTTCCGCGTAGGCCAGGGGTTCTAAGCCTTTGGCTGTTTGTGTCGCTCCCCTCTGGGTTTCTCCAGTTAATCCCCCTCTGCTGAAGTGTGGTGCCCAGAACCGGACACGGGACTCCATGTGGGGTCACAGCAGGACAAGCACCTTCCGGTTCTTCCCTCCGACGTGCCTGCTGGTATGTTATTTCTGTTCACCCAGCGATGCTGGGGAGATGGAAGAAACGGGGATCGCTTTGCCTCCTCTGTGGAGCTGTGCGGCTTTTGGGGAGGTTGAGGACGATCAAAAGGGTGCGGGGTTTAAAATGCAGGTCGCCGGCAGCTGGTGGAGCATCCCCTCTTCCTCAGTCTCCCCCAGAACCGTCTCTGACTTTCAGTGCCTTTGTTCCCCCACTAGGTGTCACCCTTCTGCCAACTGAGGAAGGCCACGTCTGTTCAGAACCTCCATTCTGTCCTGGGCAAGGCAGACCGGTCCAGCTCTTACCTGGTGGGTGAGCCGGGGGAACGCAAAGCAGCTGACAGGTAGGACCGCTGGCAGGCCGGAGGGCGTGGGGCGGGGACACAACCCCATTTCACCCCAGTCCACACTTTTTCTTGGTGTTACTTGTTGAACGCTGACGCCGCCACTCTGCGGTGTGGGTCCCAGCTGGTGCTGGGTGACGGCGTTCTACGTCAGTCTGTACCAGGTGTTTCTTCTGTGGCAGCCAGTGCCGTAGTACCGATTGCTGGGCTCCGTCTGGGTGCTTGGTGCTGCACAAAGCTAGGAGCGAGAGACGGCCCTTGCACACGGAGCGGCTGTGTCACAGACCAGTGGGGATGCTGTTTTCTTGCACGCTCGCTGGGTGGTGTGCGGCTCTTGGTGAGGAGGATCTGGTTTTGGCAAGGAGCCAAGCTGGGGCCTGTCTGTTGGGGGCTGGATGTGTTGAGGAGGGACTCCCAGTGCATGGAGCAGCTTGGGAGAAGGCGCCAGGGTAGGAAGGGCAATAACAGGAGCGATGGGAGAAGTCTCTATTGGCTGGCTCTAATTACATGAGCTGGCTCCCAAAGAAATGCCCATTGCATGCCAAGGCTCATCTCCCTTGCTCTGGTGGGCACTGTTGCACCCGGGGAAAGAGCTGGGGGTGGGGGTGGAGATCGGGGGCAAGCCACCCTGTAGGGGACTGGCTGTGGGGGAGGGGGGCAGAACTGTGCAGGGCCGCAGTGGGCAGGCTGGGAAGACAGACTGCCAGGGAGATGCCACAGGAAGGTCAGGAGAAGCCAGCAAATGGAGCTGAAGGGGGATGTGATACTCACAGTGGGAGGAGAAGAAAATGCAGACATTAAATGCCACTGGAAGCTGGTGACTAGTTCAGTACTGGGCCCATGGGGGCGTCTGAGCCAGGCACAGAGGGAGCGTGGAAAGCGAACTGCTGGGTTTCTGGCATCCAGACAGAGCAGACAGGATCGTAGCTCCAGACTTCCTGAAAGACCTCGCGCCTGCTCGGTAGTCTGCCTGCCTGCCCCTGAAGGGCCCATCGTCCTGAGGAGCTGGCTCCAGGAAGGCCATGCAAACCTCGGGACTGGATTGCTAACACCTCCCTTCTGCGCGCAGTGGAGAGCCGCAGATGCAGAACTCTGACTCAGAAGCTGCTGCTCGTTCGTGGGAGTGCTGCCTGCCATGGTCCCGTGCGGGTAGCAGGGGATAAGGAGGAAAGACGGGGCGAAAGGAGGGTCAGGAAAATCCAGGTGAATATGGGGGAAGCTTTCCAGGAGTGTGAGCTGCTAGCCTGTGAGGAAGTGAAGGGCGCCTCGTTGCTGGAGTCATTTCAACCAGGCTTGAACAAAGCCCTGGAGATGGAGAGGGAGGAAGCCCACCAGAGCTGGACTAGAGATCTAACACTGCAGGCCTCCTCCATCTTGAATTTCCAGGAGTCTCCTCTTAGCTCCCCTGGGTAAGGTCAGGGTCTCCTCTGCCTTGAAACAGCAGAGCGAAGGGGGAGTCTTTAAAAATTCAAGCACTTACCTCAGCTTCCGTTCAGTGTAAGCTGGACTTGAACTGGTGGCCCGGAGGGGAGGGATCTGTCTAAAGCTTTCCAGCCAGCCTCAGCCCTTTACTGCCCTGGAGCTGACACATGACACCCCCTTGCTCCAAAGGTGGTGCTTCTCTGCCCCACACAGCAGTGACGTTCCCCCCGGCTCGTTCCTTTCTCCCTCCAGGAAGGCGGGCGGCCTGCCCCGGCGTTCCCTCAGCGTCGAGGACATCGGGGCCCCCGACTTGGTGCGAACAGTCGGGCGGGTGGTGGAAGTCTTCCCGGACGGAACCAGCCAGCTGGAGCTGCAGCGCCGCCCCCAGGGCACGTTTGGGTTCCGTGTCTCCTCCGGGAATGGTCGCCCCGACACAGGTGCCTGCTGCTGGTGGTGTCGTGTGGGGTGTTCTCACGGCAGCGAGTGGCTTTTACGGCTTGTTGCAGCTTCTTGAGACCTTTAAAAATAATCCCCCTCCCCCGACACGCGCACGCGCGCCTGTTGAGTGCTGCTACCCGCCTGGGCCGGCCAGGGTGGGAACGCTGGCTGGTCTCCCCTTCGGCCTGTCCCTTGAGAAGGGCGAGGGTCATTCACTCCTGCTGGAAGGCAGCTGGGCTTTCCTTCGGGGCATCGTACACAGGCGGTGACGTTCAGTGCCTGTGGGTGTTACCTGGCATGCGCTGGGAGTGACTGACGTCCGGGGCGGGGCGCCATGACACGGTGCCCCCGCAGCTTTGTGGGACAAGGGGCAGCGAGAAGCCAGGGAGTCAGCTGACTGCTCAGGATCGCTGGCCGGGACGGTAGGGGAGTCTGACGCGGGTGATCTACGGCAGCCGGTCTTAGCGACGCTCGGGAGGGGAGCAGATCCCGGGAGAGGAGCCTCTGTACCAGCACCGTGCGTTGGCCTCCCTTGGAGCATGGCACCCAGGGTGGTACAGGCGGTACCTGAGCCTGCTGCCAGGGTCTTGCCCTTTCCTGTGAAGCAGCTGTTGCTGGCCCCTGTAGAACATGGGCCCTGCCCGGGGTGCTCCACTGGCCTGACTCAGCCTGGCCGTTCCTGGGCTTTAGTTTGTCAGCAGAGACAAACCCGCCCCCTCTAGACCTGCCCTTGAGCTTTCTCTCCCGTAGCCTCCTCTGCTGGGCTGGGGGGGAAGCTCCTGTGCCCAGGGCCAGCTGTCTGCAAATGCCTGGGGAGCCCCAAGTGCCAGGCAGTAGCTGGCTGTGGGACGACCACCGGCCTCAGGCTACCCCTTGGCTGTCAGTCCCCAGCAACGCTCTGCCCCAGTCCAAGGAGAGAAGAGCCCCTTGAGGTGGGTAAGGCCTGGGACCCACTGAGCTCGCACACCACAGGGTTTTCCCTGGCCCTGTTGCAGTGCCTCTGACCCACGGCGGTGGGTCCCAGGAGGCCGGAGTTTGATTTAACCAGCTTTGGCTTTGGACGCTGTGTTTCACTGGAGACGTTCAGGGAATTTCTTGCCGTGACGGCTCCGCAGACCTGACTCCATGGTTTATCCACAGAGCGGGTCCAGTCCGCTGCACTGCCAGTGCCTCAAACCAACTGTCCTGAGCTCTAGGGGTAGCTCCTTCTGCAGCCCTTGACCTCTCAGCTGAGCCTGAGAACCAGGAAAGCCCACCAGAGCCCACTGGGGAGGGGGACTTGCACACACCCAATGCTTAAAAGCTCTTTAGTGGGCCGGCTGGTCTCAGCCTGTTCCATGGCAGGACCCCTCTGTCATGCAGCAGGATGGCTGTGGCCCCTGACGGTGGCCAAGGCCCCCGGCAGCCTGGAGCCGTGCGGCTGAGGGAGAACGCTCTGCAGCTCTTTGCGGGCGCGACGGCGCAGAATGGGCGGTTTTATGTTTCTCTTCCCCCAGCTGCTCTGCTGCGTGTGTTTTTGCTGCTTGCTTCTCCCATCACGTTGCACGTGTGGTGTTTGTTTGCACAGAGGAGATGCTCCTCCCCCGTATGGGCAGCTGGGGATGCTAGTCAGGAACAGCTGACGTGCGGCTTGCAAGCCGGGACGGACGGACGGACAGCCAGATAGTCCTGCGGTCTGTGACTGAAGCCCCTCTCAGCGTTGCCCCTTCTCCCTTAACGCATGAACATGAGGCGCTTGCAGAGCGCTGGCAACACGGGGCAGCTGTGCACTTGCGGTGCCGCTTCCGAGCTCCTGTGACCGTGTGGTTTGGCACATGAGGTGCAGCAAGCGGTGGCTGCAGTCCTGTCACGAGTGCGTGTGTGTGATGGCCGAGATCTCACTGCCCCTTGCTGGCTGTGTAGCTTCAGAGGCCGGCCGCTCAACAAGCACACACACGGAAGCCCTCGCACTATGGGACCAGCGCAGGCGAACAGTTGTTAGTTGGCCGGCAGCCTATCCAGGACCCACCTGGGGCTGCTCCAGATCCCGCTGGGTTGGAACTAGGAGTGAACAGGAAGGTCAGAACTTCCAAGCAGCCAGGCTCCCTGGCACACGCTGGGACCCTGTGCTTTGAGCAGAGAATTTGCTCGTCTTTTGCTGCTGCCCAGTTGGACCCATTGTGCAAACCCGGGACGAGCGACCCCGTCCTCAGCGTTGTACAAGTGAAGGCCTGTCCTGGCGTGTGCCGGTTTGGGCGTCCACTTTTGTGAAATGCCAGCAGTGAGACCTTCCCTTCTCCTAACTGGTCTGAGCACAGAGCTTCCCCAGCCTGTCTTCCAGGGTAACATGAGCTACGCTCTGGAGAGCTGGCTTGGAACACCTGGCTGGCTCCGGCTGGACAGAGACCACAGAGCTGTGCCTAATACTCAGAGCAGCTGGGCCAAAGTGACTAGTCAATGGTCTGTTGGCAGCGGGTAGAGCGGAGAGGAAGGGTGGGAGCTGGTGTCGGGGTCCCAGACCGCTGCACCTTCTCTGCACGACTGGGGCCCTGAGCATGCTCTCTGTTTGCCTTGCAGGCATCTACGTGCAGGAGATGGCAGATGCCAGCACGGCCAAGCTGTATGCAGGCCTCCTTGGAGTGGGGGATGAGATCCTGGAGGTGAACGGTGCCAAGGTCACCAGCCTCGGCCTGGCCCACATCAATGAGCTGCTGCTACGGGCCGACGCCCTGTCTCTCCGAGTGCTCAAGCAGAGACCGACCAGGCGGTAGCACGGAGGAGTCCTGGGGGCAGGATGCTCTGCCATGATTGGTGGCCTCACTGAACCAGGAGGGACCTAAGCATTGGTGATGCCCTCTGCAGGGATGGAGTCCTTGGCACAGAGCCCAACTCCTGCTGCTGGGACAGGCCTTTGTGATGGGACAGAGGCCTGACCCCAATGGTAGCACTGCCTCCTGGTCTCCCGGGCCCTTCTGTGCTGAATAGTGAGTGGGCTGGACGCCATGGCTCCCCGGCTATAGCCAAGGCACTGCCAGGGTGATGACTGCTGCACACCCTGGGTCTGTCTCCATTGGTGGCTGGTGCGCCAAGCAGCTGACACGCTCTATGCTGGGAGCAATCACAGGGTCAGCTGCAGGCTCTGCCTGGGCGCTCTGCTCCCTTGCAGGGTGTGTGTGGAGCAGTGTCCTGGGCCAGACTGTCGGTGCGATACTTTCTTCCCCGACATGCCAGCTCGAGGCAGGCGGGGGCCTTAATTCTGCCCTCCTCATTCTCTGCACCTGAGCTATTGGCTCAGTCCCTGCTGCTCCCAGTGCCAAACAGCAGGGGGTGCTGCCTGACCAGTATATCTGATGGTGGGAACCTGCAGCACCCTATCTTCCGCTGTGGAGGCGGCCTGGCAGCTGTGCCACTCGGCCTTTGTGCTCAGGGTGCAGGCCGTCCCTCTCTGGTCACCGAGCCCCAGAGCTTACCCACCGGCTCCTGGGTGCCAGCCTGAGATCAGGGCACCGTCATTCCTGAGCTAACGCCTGCCAGACGTACAGGGTGAGACACAGACCCGGGCACTTGCCAGAGGTGTGGAAGGGACCCGTTCGGCCTGGCAAGGGGCTCGCTGAAACCTCTGTACAGTCAACATTAAGTTATTAAACTCCGCTGGAAACTCCCCCAGCCTGTACCTGAGTTACTTGAGCAGGTGCGGGGGGGAGAGCCCCCCCCGAGAGCAGTGTTCCCTGTAAACTGAACGCTTGGGCGGCTGCCCAGGAGAGATTCAGGTGCTGCCCCGGCGGGTGGCAGAGCTCCCACAGCCGGCAGCGTGTGCGTCTATTGGTGGTGCACACGGTGCACGTAAGAAAATGTGTTCTGCTCATGGATGGGAAAAGTTCGAGGGAACCCCACCTGCAAGCATCAGCGGGCTGTGCTCGGAGGCTGGCTCTGTCAGAAGTTGCTAGCTGCTGGGATGGGGTGCTGCCAGGGGCTGGTGCCCAGGAGGGGCAGGCAGATTGGTGGGGAGAAGGGAGCTGGTGTTGGTCGGCACACATGGTCCTGGGAGAGGAGATGGGCCACAGGGAGGAGCAGCCAGGCTGGGTGCTCATCAAAAAAGCCATCCCTTGGCTGAGGAGGGCCCTGGTCGGGGGTGGTTGGGAAGCCGGGGGCCAGAGACCTGGAGGAAGGGGAGCAGGACTGCTGAGTTTGGCTGGGGGTCTGGAGCAGCAGGAAGGTTAAGTCACTTGTAGGGGGATGTGGGCTGTGGAGTGAGGCTGTTTAGGGGGCAACAGACTTGTCTGCAGTGCCTCGGTGCTGGGCATTTAGCTCCCTCTGTCACGTTCATGTCGAGAAACCTGAGTCCTATCAGAGCTGGGGGCTGCGTTGGTGCAAGTCCTGGAGAGAGGCCGGGTGATCCGCAGCTCCGTGTGCCAGGGGACTGAGCCTCCTCAGCTTGCAGAGCCCAGACGGGCCGGCCCCCTGTGCCAGGAACTTCCTGGTGGTGGTAGTCGTGTGGATGTGATGGCTCTGCCGGGGACACTAGAGCCAGCAAAATAGGGTCCCTGGGCTGAGCCATGGGAAGGGGCCCAGAGTGAAGAATGGGCTGCTGGACGCTGTGACCTGATTTCATGTCAGCCGGGCCAGAGTGGAGGAGGAACCAGCCCACGAAAGGGACCTGGTGGTGGACAGCCAGGAAACGGGAAGTGTGTCGGGGCGGGGAGTCCTCGGCAGCTGGTGAAGTGGAGCCTTGGGGAAAGAGGGGAGGTTCTAAGCAAATTGGGCCTTCTAATTTTCACTCTGCCCCCGCCCTGCCCCTGCCTGCAGCACCCCCGCAGGCAGAGCACGCTCCATCTGACGTGCAACTCCCACTCTGGCTGGCCTACGTGTTCTGGGGCCTTCGCTCTCCTCACCACATCCAGGGCCTCTGCCCTGCTGGGGCCACTTCTGCCCCTCCTCCCTAATAGGCGTTTTCAGTAACTGTTACGGGGGAGCAGGCAGGGCTGCCGGACTGACCAGCTGGGGCCAGCCGCAGCTGCCCCTAAGACCCTTCCCTGCAGCACCGGGGAGGGGATGACGCTTTGCCCCCCAGGCCCTGTCTGATAATGCCTGACGCATTACTGCCGGCTGGCTGGCTCGGCGGCTGGGCCGGTTCGTACTGGACAATCTTCCCCCTCACACCTCCCTGGGGGGAGAAGCCAAAAGTGGGCTGTGCCTGGAGGCTGCACCCCTTCACGCTGGGTTGGTGGTGGCCCAGAGCTTCTGCTGCTCTGTATTGGACTGCAGGGCCCGGCTGAGGTGGCACCTTTGCTACATGTATTAAATAACTACAATAGCCTCCCTGGCAAAACAGTGTCAGCAGCTCCCTCCGCAGCAGAGACCACATGAGCCCTTCATCTCTTCCCTCCAAAAAACGCTGATCAGCATCGTGAGGCGAGCGCGAGGGAGACGGCTGTCGGAGGTCAGGTCACAGCCGGATGCTGGTGGGCAGCAGATGGCTAGCTCTGGGCTCCAGGTGCTGCCTCCTGAAAGGACGCACTGTGCGGCTCTGTAGCCAGGGAGGGCCGCCGGGTTTAACCCTAGTGCTGCCTGCACAGGAGAGCTGAGCTGAGCGGTTTATGCAGGCCAGCAGCGTGGCTTCTGCGTGGTAACAGCTGCTCTGCCATGTCGTGTGTCCTCGCAGCTGTGTGTTCCCAGCCAGGCAGACTGGGTTCAGGTGACCTGCAAAGGAAGAGCTGTTAAAATGGGGGTTGTGCTGCTCTGGTTGCATCTGGAGTAGTTCCCTCAGGACACCGGAGAGGCAGCGTCTGGGGTTTTTGCTCGCGGTCTGGTTGGAGAGAACAGGGCAGCTGAATCACTAACAGCAAAGTCCCCAGGGGCTGGAGATGTGACCGCAAATGGAGATTCGCATCCTGCTCAGTTGCTCAGCTTTCATCTGTACCGATGCTCTGCACCCCACTGAGTCTTCCTGAATGTCTGAGGCCACCCACTTCCTCCCCGCCCACAGGCCCTACCCCCGGAGAAGGAGGGAAACCCCCTTGTATGCTGCCTTTATCTCTCACAAAGAAGGGTGTGCGGCCATTTCTTTTTCCACTGCAGGTCAATTTTCCAGGGGCTGCCAGTCTCACGGGGGAGGGGAAGGACAGCTGGCAGGAGCCCAGGGTGGAGTTGCTGGAATGAGAGGCAAGCTCATCCCCGAGGTACGGTCGCCTTGTGAGAGGTGCTGCTGTACGCGGGGGAGGCGCCAGGGCGCCCTGCTTCAGCACAGCCCCACCTCCGCTTCGCTGACGGGTCAGCGGGCACTGGGTGATGCATGCAGCCTGCCTCCAGCGCTTTATAGCAGGCGGGGGGTGGGAGCTCCCTTGCTGGCCACTGGGCCGGGCTCCTTGAGGTTGGTCAGCGCTGGGTTTGTTTTGGCTCCAGCGAACGTACACGGTGGAGACAAGCGGCTGTGCCCATCCAGGCAGTGTGCCCTGGGGGTGCTCTCCGTACAAATGAAGCCCCCTGTGCTGTGGCGGGAAAGCTAGTCACAGCCAGCAGCAGGGCTGTTCTGGATTCATTCCAGCCTGTAGACATCCCATGCAGCCCTGCAGGAGGAGAACGGGGGAAGAACAGGAACAACCTCTCCTGGCTTCTTGCCCTTCAGGAGAAGCCGCCTGCCAGTTGCAGGGGCCCAGTCTGTCCTTGACACACACAAGAAGCACTGCAAAGGGCAACTGCTTCCAGCCCTTTGGGGGACAGGGCTTTGCAAAAATGTCATTACCTAGCACTTAGCTTGAACTTGATGCTGCCGAACTGCTGCCCACCCATTAACTAGCCAGCCCCACGGCCTCCCTGGGAGGTGGGTAAGTATGAATAGTTGCATCTGGCAAACGAGGGAAGTGGGACATGGAGGCAAAAAGAATTGCCTGGGGCTACCCAGGATGTCAGTGGCAGAGGGAAGACGAAAAGTCAGCAGTTCCTGGTCCCCAACCTGTGCTCAGTGCTCTGGGCCCTGCTGCCCTCTAACTGTCTCAGTGCACCCTGAAGTGCCAGCAAGCCCGAGAGCTGTTCATCCCAGATCCCAGGGCAGCAGGGCTGGGGCCAGAGGCGGGAGTGAGCAGGATGCTCTGCACAGGCCAGCTAATCCTATGGAGTGGGAGGAGTCAGAGGGCCAGCTTGGCCTGGCCAGAGCGCATTAGGTTGCTGGGGTGGGGAGAGCATTGATCTGGAGATGGTGCTGCGCTGATGGTGCATTGGGAACAAGCATACTACAGCCGGGAGGTGGGAGCGGGGAGCATGTGTGTGTCAGTCTCAGCCTACGTGTGGCCATAGTTCCTGGCCAGAGGCTGCTTTCTGTCCCAGCAGCCCCCTCCCCGCTGAGTGTGACAGCTGGCCTTGGCCAGCCCCCTCACGAGTGGACTCCTCTCCTCTGTGCCAACTTTCCATGCAGCCCCACGGAGCCTGGGCACAGGAGCACTCCCCTCCTCCCCACACACAGCAGGGCTCAGCTGCTGTCTTCCACCTTCATGGCAGCTGGAGAGAACCTGTTCAGTTTGGGCAAGCCCCACAACCCCGCTGTCTCTGTTCCTCCAGTGACAGGAGGTCCCCCAGCATCAGCATCAAGCCCCTCGGCCCTGCTCACACCCACTGCAGGCTTCCAACAGCTCTGGGACAGCAGCCAAGGAACCAAGACACCTGCCCAGCTCCGGCCCTGCCCCTGCTCCTTGGATGAGTAATTCAGCTTTTGTTCTCCAGCCCCCGGAGAGTTTATATTCCAATGCTAATGACTCCAGGGAGTCGGGACAGATTGCCTGGCTGTTCTTCACTGGGAGGGAGGGATCTTGGCTGCTTGCAGAGCTTTTCTTCTAAAGAAAGCACCTGTGAAGTATAACAAATCACCTCTGCCTCTCTCCAGCGCAGCATCAGGCTGCTACAAAATCCCCAGGCAGAGGGGGCCACCCCCTTCAAATGCCACCTCTGGGGCCAATCTGAAACCGGCTTTCAGCAAAAAAAAAAAAAAAACAGACAGAAAAACAAATCCTAGCAGGCAAATCAGATTAGCTGGGGCTTAAAAATACGAACCAAAATAAAGGCCCTGTCAGCAGCAGACTGGAGCCGTTCTCGGTGTGGGAGAGATCACAGCAGTTTAGGGAAAAACAGTTCTTCACGTCTTTACTGTGCAGGCTCCTTTGCTGTTCCTCCTGGTAGAACACAGCTCCGGCCAGGAACTGTTTGCAGGGGGGAGAGATGAGATTCTGACCGCCGGATCTCAGTCCGCAGCGATGCCAACTGCAGGAAGTGCTGGTGTCTGGAAGGCACGCATACTGTACTGCCAACACCGCTTCTTTAGAAATAAGGAGAGTTTTTAACGAAGGTGTTCTTTGGATTTGCCTTCTGTTTCCTGAACCTTTCAGTTTTGTCAAGTCCAGCTTTTGTCTTCGGGCACAAAAAATCTTTAGGCTGAGAATCTCTTGTAAGAACCAACCCCCAAAGCTGGGACTTTACAAGCACCACCAAAAACTGTGAGGCTGGTGCTGAAGTTAGAGTTGCCAACACTCACATAAACAGGAACCTGCCTCTTGCTGCAAAGTAAGACGGAGAACACTGATTTCCTCTTAGAAAGCATTGGACAGCGCAAGTTCCATTGTTCTGAAAAACAAAACCACCCGTGCCTCTGAGGGACGTGACCCACAAAATAGAGGCTAACAGGGCAGCTGTTACTCAGAACAAGACAATTGTGGCAATTTTAAAGCATTATTCTCGACAGGGTTTGCACCCCAGACTTTGTGGCATGGAGCCGGTGCATGCAATTTGGTGACCTCACTTGCTCAGCTGAACCCCAAAGAGCATTAAACACTGCGTCCGTTAAAATGTAAAGAATCAAGAATTTCCCTCTTGGGGTGGGTGGCGGGGGTGGGGGGGAGGTGAATTGACATGTCACAGTTCTCGGCACCTGATGCTAGATGGGGGTGTTGGGGGGAGCACCTTTACTGCAAGCTCAGGTCTGGATTTTGCCTCTGCCCATTTCCAGCAAACTGTCTAGTTTCTATAGTAACCGAGAGGAGGCCGTGCTAGTCTATATACTAGCAAAATAAAAAAAAAAGCAGTCAAGTAGCACTTTAAAAGACTAACAATTAAGTGAGCTTTCGTGGGACAGACCTGCGACAGACCCTTCTTGGTCCGAAGAAGTGGGTCTGTCCCACGAAAGCTCACTTAACACATTATTTTGTTAGTCTTTAAAGTGCGACTTGACTGCTCTTTTTGTTTTGTCTAGTTTCTGGGGGAGAACTCCAGCTCATGCCACTGATGGACAGTGGGAAGCTCTCCAGCCTGCCTCCTGGTGCTGTTCTGCCCTGCATTCACCATCTCACCTGGAAGTGGTGCAAGTGCAGCAGTTCCTGCTCTCTGGCTTCCAGGCCCCACAGCTGGGAGCAGGATATGCTCATGAAATCAAAGTAAAAGTCAAGAGCATTTTCTAGGCCACCACAGCGCCTACAAACAAGGTCCTACCTGGAGCTGTGAAATGCCCGCAAAAAGAGACATTCACTAATGTGATTTCTTCTGCCTCTCCTTAGGAGTGACAATTTATACCCATACTGACACCGCATGGTTAGCCTGGTGATCTGTGCGCTCTCCAGGCTTCCCTGCTGCTGCACAGAACACCCATCCCATCCCTGCGTCAGACCGAGCCACGAGCAGGCATCTGGGATTTCTTTCCTTCGGCTTCAACAGGTGGGTAGTGAAGAGGGGGACGCAGAAACCTGTGGTGTGATGGCTACCTTGGCAGGAAGCTGCATCCTCTATTGTCTGATAGGCCAGACAGAATAAAATGAGGTGACTCTGGCTTTGTACCAAGTGGGTTACAGGCAGGGTCCAAGTGGCCCTAATTCCAACAAAAGGTCAGACGAACCTGGTAATGCGAGAGCCAAATGCTGGGCCACTCCTTCCCGATGCCAAATTCTGACATCCTGGATGGTCGTTGTCCTTTCATCTGCTGCAACAGGGACCACGGCTGTGTCAGAGAGTGGAAGAGAAATGTCTGCTTCTGGCACATCACTGTACCTTTGATCTCAGCCGAGAAAGCCTCCCCTTGCTCCAGCTCATTCCTGGGGTGCTTGTGCTCATGCTTGGGATGATAAAACAAGGAACAGAAAGACCCAAACAACTCACTTTCTTCACTTTAATCCTTTGTCTCTCTGCTAAAGGATGGAGCCAGCAGTAGTATCATTTGTCATCCTACGAACTAGGCTAAGTGCTCAATGAGGAAACACTTCCGTTTTGAATTTCCAAGCTAGGCTGTGAGTGCTGCTAAGGGATGGCTGCACTGGCCCTTCTCGTCTTAAGGGTCACAACCAGAGTGGTGGGTTGCTCAGGGGAGAGGGCTGTGAGGACATCATCCCTCCTTTTTCATTGAAGGGAGGCTGCTAGCTACTTCCCCAGCAGCTGAACCTTCGACGGGGGGATACCTGACACCATGCTCCCTTCCCCCACCACCCCAGGGAACTAGCACCTGCTTAGAGAGGGCTGGTTTGGCAACACCCCACTCGGCAAAGAGCTCACTGTTCCTTCCGAGAAGGTCAACAGGCTCCAAAGGGCAGGAAGTCACTTCCCCACCCCTTCAATTTCCAGCTGTTGGCAATTGGTCCCACGGATTGCGATGCTGCTCGCATGAGCTGACCTGCCAATGGGACGGCAACATCTCCAGTGCAAAGTGCATCCCAGGCACATCCTTGGGGGTACCGTCCTCTCCGTGAAATCAAGCAAGTGGCTGCAAAATGAATTCCAGGCACTTGGCAGCAACCACTTAGCACCAGCTCTGCAGACAGAATCTCTCCTGTCTGTGGGCCTTGGGGAAGTATTCAATTTACTTCCACCTGGTTTGACAACGAGCTGATTCAGGGGATTAGTAACAGGAGACAGTGTTTCTCCAGGCTTGTTGAAATACAGACTAGGTGAGTGGCTGCCCATAGCTGAGGCTATCCTCTGACATGGTGACGACCGGCGTTAGCCAGCTCGCCACAGTACAGAAGCCATTAGTATTAGCTCCTTTGGTAGCACGGTGAGCCCAAAGCTACAGGCTTTTGGGCATGAAGACCCAATTGCTCAGTCAGAGCTAGAGAAGGGCACTCCATGTCAGTCAGAGCAGAGGTCCAGTGCAGGAAGGACTCTGTTTATCCAGGTGCCCTTGATCTTTGCTTTTGCTGCTTAATTCATGGTCACTAATAGGATCACAGTAGTCCAGGTCTAATCGTGGCTGAGGCACCTGATTCTGCATCTGTTAGCAGGACCTTGCTGGCTGATTCAACTGGCCCTACTGGTGTGGGCTTAGCAAGGCTATGACTACACTAGACACAGCAGTCAACAACTGATACACGATCTTAGCTGCGCTAATTGCATAGCTAAAATCAACTGTTCAGCCATTGACTTCTAGCCCTGTCGACCTTCCGTAATCCTCACAGCTTGCGAGGAACCGTGGGATCTACGCTGACCTCAAAGGGCTGTTTCAAGCATGCACAAAACAGCACCCTGGAAGATCGACCCTGAATGGTTGATTTTCCGTGGTAATGTAGATGTAGGCAAATTGCTTCTCTGGGCTGGTTAGCTACCACTGAGCACTACTGTCACTGGTAAAAGAGATGCACTGTTTTCAATTGTCTAGCTTTTGAGACATAACGCTTATGGTGGAAACTCTGGGGGAGAGCACAAAGGCTGTCATGTGGAAAGAGTTCAATATCAGGGCAGATATCCTATTGCCAGAGTTCAGACACTTCCATGCCTGTGCTCAGATACTTCTATCTACTGTGAACCACAGGGCTGGTGTTGGCTTCTTAAACTTTTCATCATTGCAGGGTGTATCAGTTACAGTCGGGGATTTCAATACTGACAGCCCCCTCACGCAACTCCTGTGCTCTACATGGGCCAAGGCAGTACACCACTAATGCCGCATGAGTTTGCCCACCATTTCCTCGGTGGGACTGATTTCTGGGCGGGCTTAAGCTGCCAACTATTCACCCAAACGGGAAACAATAAATAGATGAGACAGACATTCAGCAAATTTCCACTTTAATACTGTAGAAGGATGGAGGATTCTTTACATAACCATAACATGATTCCAACAGCAGAAGTAAACAGTTTGATACTTCCAAGTAACACTATTTTCAGATAGCTACTGCCATTCATCATCTAAAATGTTCACACAGGCTTTACACAGTTCAGCATCCCCACTCTCCACCTGCTACTACTACACTGTAATATCACACTGTTTCGTGGGAACAGTGGGCATGCGTTCTCACATTATACTTCACAGGAATGAATGACTGTCAGTCCTCGCCAAATGCTTCTGGAGAAAACAGACAGCAGGATCTCCCAGCCAGCTGTGCTGCAGGAATACAGCACATGGCTCATGAGTGCTAGAATGTACATACAGTGTAAAGGATCATCCAGAAGAGAGAACTGTAAGTTTTCCAGGATTAGCTTTGCCTCCTACTCAACTGGTGTCCACTTGTCTTGACCCTTACGTTCTTTAATGGCGGACCTGTTTTTTCCCTGCCTGTGTCTAGTTAAATAACTTCTCTACCCTCCATTAAAGATCAGTTCATAATTTCACACTAATTCCTTTAAGTTTTTGCCCAGCCAAACTCTTATCTCCCCTTCCCTATAACTAAATGTCCCTTTCTTTCTTTCACAGCTCATCGATGGGCTACTGGGAACCCAAGTCAGAAAACATGCTAGACAGAGTCGGCACCTGAGAGTTCAAATCGCAACCGCTTCAGCACCAAGCAAATATTCCAGAACCCTTTTTCCATTCATGCTTGTGTGGCTCCCAGGTCAGAGCAGCAGTTCTACTGTCACCTAAAACACTCAGTGGAGTAGCAGCAGAGGAATGGTAATCAATTACTCCGATCCAGAGGAGAGGGAAAAGGAAAGAGAACAGGAAAATTACTTCTGCCTTTGGTAAGTCAGAGTCTTTTACAAAATCGCCCCCCCCACCTCCCCCAATGAACTGTCCTTGTGAGCATCTCCATGGAGAGCAGCCAATGCATCCAAATGGAACAAGCAGCTGCTGCACTGTGGCAGCGCTCACGTCAGACAGAGCTGCTAGAGCACCCTGCTGCATTTAAATACTGAAACAATGGAACATTGTTCTGGATGAATGACTGTTAGGGAAAAAAAATAAGCAATGGATGGGCAGCTGTTTGTTATGCGTTACGGCCCTGCATGGCACCAGCTGTATCTGAGCCTGGGAGGGGAAATGAAGCAGTAAGAAGGGATTCCCAATCTTAGTGCATTTGGCTTGGTGGAGGGGGGCATTTGGTTGTGTTGAGGAGGGTTACTGCTGGAGAGGTGTGCATTTGGTTGTGTTGAGGAGGGTTACTGCTGGAGAGGTGTGCATTTGGTTGTGTTGAGGAGGGTTACTGCTGGAGAGGTGTGCATTTGCTGGATATAAAGCTACAGGAGTTTTTCTATAGTGCTATGGAATAATTCCAAACATTCAGTCCTGCGGCATCGTGCCCAGTACACCCAGACACCCTGAACTGTTCTTGCCAGGCCAACCGATTTGCACACCTTAGATTTTTACTGTACCATCACTGGTAATCATGAGGATGAAGGAGAAACTCAGACTGAATCTCCTATTGGGAAGTGAGCTAATACCTCCAGCTACTCTACATGACATCTCTTGGTGGGTTTTTTTTAATCAGTACTTTGAGGTTACTCAATTACTTTGGCTTCAGGACTCTCTTGAGGCTAGCATTAGCTCTAGCAGTATTTATGTGGAGTCCTGTGGCACTTTACAGACTGACAAATTAATGTGACTAAGTTTTTGTGTGTAAAGCCCATTTAATCAGATGCACAGTGTTTTTGCAGATACAGAATACTGGGGCTACCCCTCAGACTTGTCTCACAATATTGGCAGCTCTAGGCCTTGACTGCTGTGATCAAGGCTCTGTCAGCCTATTTCCACTGACCACACACACAAATATAGGGGATGAATCAACATTTTACCAATATGACTATTTGGCACAAGGGCCAGCAGTGTTGCGGTAGGTCCCTTTGAGTTGTAATAGTCAAATCCAAATTGACACATTCAGCAAAAATGTCTAGGGCTGAAATAATCCACTCCCCTGTGTGCCTAGACTGGGACTTCTTCACCAAGGGGAAGTTTGTGCTCCTGTAGTGTTCATTTGGAATGATTCAGAAAGACTGCTACAAAGCACCTCCTTCCCTAACCCCGACCCTTTTTTCTTTTACCTCAGAAATATTAAGCCTTGCCTGCCCTACTTTTGCTGGAAACTGTTAGTGAGGCATGCTTGAAGCCTGTAGAACAGTGGGAGACCGTTTACTTGTCCCACCACTTTCATTAACCTGAGAGGTGCGTCTAAGGTTTCAGCTTCATGCAAAGATCTTTCTATAGTAAGCAAGGAAGGTCCACTAATCCTGAAGTGAAAATGAGCATAATTCCTTTAAAACAGTGGCTGTACACAGCCCGCAACTGTTCTCTTTATAAAATAAGTCACAGCATAGTCACAGTACATTAGTGCATTAAGGCAATAGTTTCCAAAGCATGTCTGCGCTGCAGTTCCTTTTAACGAAAGGTAAATGCAGATGACACCATCATCTAATGCTGCTGGACAATCAGTTCTGTGGTTCTCTTAGCACTTGTGAGGTTGCTATCTCAATAACAAACAGGGCAGAAGCCATCTTGGGTGACGATTACATGGAACTGAGGTATAGTCATGGAAGGAGAAAAAACTGGGAAACTGTCTCATCCACTGTCCCACTGCCAACCAACTGCAACAACATTGCCTGGGCTTCTAGACAATTCACATTTGTACACTGCAAGTACTAGGATACACACCTCCCAAGCCCACTTAGCGTGGGATGCACATAGCAGCAATGCACATAAATGTGCATTGAACTCCCTGCACACATGGGCTATATGATCTCAGATGCACTAGTAGTTCCTCTAAAAACGCGTACGGAGGGAAGAGGCGACAGATGGAAAGGGCTCACAGGATGTACGATCTATCCCTCCCCTGCCTATATGAGAAGGCAAGAAGTTGCTATATAAACTTACTAAATGCAATTTTTGGCAGTCTGCCTCGAAGTTAATGGAAGGAAAAACAGATGAACAGATTTCAGTTACCACGGTGGCTGACAACATTTCCCCTCAGTCTTACAGTCTGGTGATACCTAGAGGTGACCATGTGCCCCAGGTTACCACAAAAGAACAACCCCAACTTGACCAAACCTGCTCCGATTGTGGAATGTAAGTCCAGGTGTGAATGTTTCAGATTCAGAGCATGGTAGCCACTTCTCTATTACAATGTGGAGCGCAACAGAAAGAAATGGCACGGTTCTAGCCTTAAGCCAAATAAAATTGGTGAGGACTGTCAAATTCTTCTCTGAGGAAAATTCAATTAAAACACAACCACCAGTTTAGCAGCTCTTCTAAATGGAGGAAAAATGGTAGTGTTGACAGTTTGAAGATAAGCCCCAGTTAGCCATTTCAGATACCACAGTGATTAAGTACAAGTGAGATCTTTCACAGTGTTCAGCCATAAGGGATGGTCAAAAAACTTCCTCAGAGGCCACCAGCTTCACTAAGGCATGAAGTCAAACTCAGCAGTCAGCTACCCACAACCTCTTCATTACAGATTCGTGAGGATGCTATAAAGCATGGGTGTCCAACCTTTTGGCTCGCCTAGGCCACACTGAGTGAAGAGGAATTGTCTTGGGCCGCAGACAAAATATATAATATAGTTAATGTATATAAATCACATAATAATGTGAAAAGTTTACGATCTTGTGGGGCCGCATTACTAGCTGTCCAGGGCCGCATGCGGCCCGCGGGCTGGACACGCCTGCTATAAAGGTTTTGACCACCAACAAGATAAATCTGCCACCCTGTTGATTTGATAAGGATCTTTCCCATAGTTCAGAAAGTGCTGCATTTTGATTAATGCTGTATGCAAGCGCTCTAGTCTGGACAATGTTCACAGAAAATTTAGGAAAAGTCTGAATTTTCAAATGTAACATTGTACCAGACTCCCTCTCTCCTGGTACACTTACACTTCTAACGAAAGATTATTTAAAAAAATATTTCCAGTACCTGGATTCATTTGGTGATGCCACAGTCCATTATATGACAATTAAACAAAAAGGCAACAGGAACAAGCAGATTTACAAAGAGAACAGGACTAAATACACTGAATTTGCTGTCTAGCAACACCATCCTCTAGACCAAAATACTTAAGCAGAGCAGTTTTACAGGCTTCTAGTAACATGTTACAGTCTAAAATTTTCTTACGTATAGGAGCAGTTCTGTACAACTCATTTAAGAAGAATTCTTTGGAGAACACACAACACAGCAGACTGAAGTGTAAGTGTGGCACTGAATGTGCAACTATCAGTGAATAAGACATCTCCGGTCACACGTTCTACAATGAAAAACTCACCCTGAGCCCTATGCTAAACTTACAGTACCAGGAAGTTAGAGAGAATTAGAAGTGGGGAGTCTTCCTTCCCCTACTGAATGAAAATGACACCACTGGTTTTTCTATCTAGGCTCAAGCTTTCTGATGTGTCTAAAGTTAGTCATTTCACAGGATGTTGTTCCAAATATAAAACAAGTTAGTAGATTCTCCAGTGACAGGACACAGCAGCAGTGAATGCATATTCCTCAACCCCGTGTTACAGCAACACTGACTAGGGTCAAGCACTGAAAGGTACAGGATGAGGTCCACACAGGTTCCTATTAAACCTGAAGTGGTTAGCTTCCAGAATCTCCCACTGGAAAGTTATGTCTGAAGATATACTACATGCAAATGTAATTATGATGGATTAAGTCAACATTGCTTCCCATAT
Source organism: Carettochelys insculpta (assembly GCF_033958435.1). Taxonomy (NCBI): domain Eukaryota; kingdom Metazoa; phylum Chordata; order Testudines; family Carettochelyidae; genus Carettochelys; species Carettochelys insculpta. The sequence goes on along the minus strand of NC_134145.1, from coordinate 58,024,038 downwards.
GCACAGCAAAACTAACGTCCTAGAGAAAGGAGGGAATTTATTTAGCACACCAATGATAAACTTAACTTATTATTGGCATCCTACATCAAGGAATATTTCAGAGCTTGACTACAGTTTCAAAGTGGGTTACGTTAAACAGAAGGAAAGCAGTCTTGTCCCATAATAAGGGCTCAGACATGGAGTTAGTCAGAAATAGGAAGTGTGCTCTAGAGTTGCAATCTTATTCTGCATTAGCTTTCCAGCATAGACAAACCCTCAGTTAAAGGAGATCTGCATGTTTATTTTTAAATACAAAAGGCCTGAATGGCGTAAGCTCACCCACAATAGAGATAAGGGCACACTAAACAAATACATGTCCCATTTAAGGGTGAAGGACTGTCATCCAAAAATTAGGGGGCAGTTCTCCTGCACTCTGCAGCTGTTAAAGGGCATACGGTACAGGCTTACTTCCCATATGTTACAACTTAAGTGTTCTATGTACAAATTCACTTTTCTTTGCATAGATGGGTAATTGTAATTTGGTCTGAGTCACATTACTGCCATGCAGAAGAAAGTCGAGTGAGAATTAAAATCTATTTCTGTGTTCAACAAAGACTCATAAAAGCTGAAATCTCACTTTCAAATAGATTGACTGCATTGCCCTATGGGAAATAATGGGACACCGGCCTCCAGGGACGAAGGCTGCTGCTCCAGGGTGAGGCACCAGGGATGGAGGCTCTGCAGCCTCCAAAGAGGAGGGCTCCAGGGATGTAGGGGAGTGGAGGATGGGGGCTCCAGAACCACCTGGTGATGGTGGGGGTGTTCCAAAGCCTGCCAGCATGGGGGCCAGGGAATGAAGCAGGAGCTGCCTCCCTGACGCCTGGGTGGCCGGGAACCGGGCAGCAGTCGTGAGGGGCTCCCTGGCAGCGGAAGCTGCCTCCCATAAGTGTAGGGCACCATGGAACAAGGCAGCCACCCCCGATGGAATTCACCAGGAGTGTGGGCTGCCACCATGGGGTGTTAGGGAATGGGGCTGCTGTCCCGCAGAGGAGCTCCCCTGCAGCGGGAGTTGCTGCCCCTATGTGTAGAGCTCCAGGGAACAGGGCATCCACCTAGTAGAGGCGCTCCCTAGCAGAAGAGGCAGCCAGCCCAAGACACAGGTTACCAGGGAACAGGAGCCCTGCAAAATATGGGACAATTTGCCTATTTTCTTAAAGTCAGTAAGCTTGTGAGACAGCTTAAATAAGGGACTGTCCCGGTAAAAACAGGATGGATGCTCACCTTACTTTCAAGGGTATCCTGAGGAAGAAACCCACTGAATGGGCTTGTATTTGAGCAACGTACAGTTTTAGCTATCAAGATTTGCTGTGTATGAGTGCTAATTAACTCCCAAATTTGGGGCTTGACAAAATTATTTTTTAAAAAGAAAAAAGTCAGGTTGTCAAACTTAATCTGAGTCAGAAGGACAGGAGGAACAATTTAAAAAGCCCATTTTCCTTTAATCAGTTTTGCAGTATAGAGTAGCTATGTGGACATATTTGTCCCCACAGATACGATTCCAGTTTGAGCCCTTCTAGACCAAGTTTCTGTACTAATAGCTTTTAGCAACACTTAAATAAAACAGTGATTCACTGTCTGATTTCCAATTCACTGTGAAAAAACTAGGCTTAAATAACAAACTTGTGAAACAAAACTGAAGGCCAGGCAATTCAGAGATAACGTAATGATTAGGGAAACAATAATTGTCTCTTAACTGGGTTTTTTGGCTTGTTGTTTGTCTCAGTGTTTAAAGTTTCTAAAAAATACTGGCAGAGGAAAAATTAAATCATCCTATTTTTACATGTGGGTTTGTGTGCACTTAGGGTACAAGCTCTAGGCCATATTCTACCCAGCTCATGTATTGTCAATGGATGTGACATATCCAAGGAGAGAATATGGCCCTAATCATTCATATTAAATATATTTGAAGTTTATTTATCAAAATATTGTATGTTACTTTAAAAAATGACAAATCACTTGCCAGCTGGATATAGCAGTTAAACAGCAGCAGTCATTCAGTTACAGAACAGCAAAAAAGCATCACTCAGTGGGCTTGAGGCTTGTATAATGAAGATACTTTGAAGAGCTTTAGAAAAAGTTTACCCTCAGCCTAAAGTGTGTCAGACTAAAGTGAAAAGTTAAAGCATTGCAGTCTACAACTTCAGCTGCCTCTAGCAGGGCAGCACAATCCTGTTATAGTTCACAAATATACAGTATACAAGATTCTGCTGAGAGGTCCTGCAAGTTTGTTTTGCTCATGATTCTAACTCGTTCAAGCTACTTAACTGTACAAAACCCAATCAATACCACCGTTATGAGCAGGTTAGCACACAGCACCGGCAGCCTCTCTGCCACAGTTAGGTGCGGACCCAGGCTCACTTTGGTTTTCAAGTCAGCCATTATGAGCTGTAGCTCCCCATTTATTAATCCCATAGGGTTCAAGACCTTGCTGCTCCCAACATTTAGTATTTTCAAAAGCAGAATGCATATGCACTCTTAAAAAGCAATCTTTATCTCTGCACATCTGTCTTTTATGGTTCTGCACTGGAGTGGTGATAGCCAGAGTATGAATTAATGCATTTCCTGGTATCACTGTTACTCCTTCTGTGTCTTCTTTCCTTCCCAGTGACCAACTTTTATTAGCTTGGAAGTGATGCACTGTTGGCTGGTGATCATCTTCCAGCAGTCGATGAAATACTGTCCCAAAGAACCGTTACTCTGTTTAAAATTGACAAGAGTGGCATTTGACAAAGGGAATATGTGGCAGCTTAGGATATTTCCAGGCTTCGTATGGTTCACACCTGTACTGGATGGAAATATTAACAGTGGTGAACACCTTCTGAATTGCCTTTTCACTCTGAGATCTAGGCCACTCCGTGTAGGATGAAGAGGGAAGGCAGCCTGTTGTCCTGGGATCACATCAGTCCTCCATACTTTCCTCAGGCAAGCTGATGAGGCTTAGAATCAGACAATGAAGATGATGCAAGAGTCACGCCCTGGGCGTTAATCCACAGATGAGAACAGTAAGGTCCAGGTGCAAGTTTTCATGACAGGAATCTCTGAGAATGGAGGGAAATGGTAACTAAGTTTCATTTCCCCATATTTTATTGGGGGGCCAGGAGGAAATGACTTCAAGGGAGGTTAGTTCATCACAGCACAAAAAACAGGATAAGCACCACCAGTAAGATAACAAAGAGAATGATGATTGCACACCACTGCCGTCGATCTGGAAGAAAAAGGAAACATTAGTTTTCTGCCTCCATGGGCAGAGAGAGAGGAAGAAAGCTCCCCCCACTGCACTACTGAGGCCATAATTTAAGCCAGAAAGAAGCTGTAGGAAAAGAAGCCTATTAAACTCGATCTACATGAGGACCAATTCAGCCAGACTTGCCTTAGAATCCCAAGAAACAGATTTCATTATATGTAAGACATTGTGCCTTGTACTGGAAGATTTTGGACAGGAGATCCCCTCACCACTACCCTAAGGGCTTTTTGGACACTGGAAATATCAGCAAAAGACTGGCTACCTCCAGGAAGGTGAGACTAACCCTTAAAGTAACACTCCGCAGCAAGAGTTAAACCTGTGGTGCTGCTTTTAAAAAGCATCAGGATGACTTTGGTCTCTCTATTTTGGCTCACCCTGGCCTGAAAAATATCTGGTACTAACTTCCTTGTTTGCTGGGGCTTTGGCAAGATCTTAAAGGGGTACAGATGGTGACCACATAGTTTGACACTAGAGCTGCAGCTGAATGGAGGAAGGACGCTGGTGTCTTACAAGCAGACGATGTTGAAGGTCTGGAAAGAAGGCTGGAGGCTCTCCATCTACCTGTTGTTACAGCAGGTCCTGGAAAGGTCTGTGGTATGCAGTGCACTTTTAAAGGATGAAGGAAAGACTGAGTCCTGGGGAATTCTACAACTGTCGCAATCAGAGCTACAGTAACATTTCAGAATTCCCCCAGGACTGAAAGATGATTACCCTCCTGAGGGAGCTCTCCACAGGCTGTATATGCATGGCCAAAACTAGGCCAGACTTCACCACTAGCGCAGCTCCACAGGAGGGAGCAATGGTCGAAGCAGCAGAGAGCGTTATTTATCATTCACTTAGCTACCACAGCTTCCCACTGTTGCTATAGCCGGCAGAGCTGCACCAGTGGAGAACCACTTTTCACAACTTTACCAGAACTTGATCTGGGATACAAGTACTAATGGAAACCCTATCACGAGCCATCTTCTCTAAAAATGTCAGTCTTTCACAACAATGGAAGGAAACTGACGTTTATCTTCTGATCATTAAACCAGCATCTGGGAGGCAACACTGAAGTGAGTTGTTTGCCAGCTAAGTGATATGTCACTTCAGTTGTCTGTTCCCAATGCTGCATTTATGTGATGGTTTGTACATGGCTGGAAGCACTTCTCACCATGTGAATCTGTGATGCTTACTGCTAATGGACAGTGATCCACCAAACATCAGTTTTCAAAGGTAACCCAGTGTTGATGGTCAATGGATCCCCAAAAGAGCAGGCATATAGTGTTTTTTCTGACCCATATATCCCTGCTTCTTGGGATACATGAAACAACCATACAAGAGAAGGTAATACATTTAGGAAGACAAAGTACACGTTTATAAATAAAAATAACTGTGATGAATAACACTTCTCGGAAGTCAGAAGGCATCCCACACAATCATATTGCTGGTTTTTATTAACCTTGTCCCCTGCCAGGTCTGAGAAATCCTCCTGTCCCCTTTCAGGGTTCAAGCACCAACTTTTTTTGCCTTGTAAGGGACACCTGCCCAGACACCATCTTCACACTTGTTGATGGAAAGGAGCTTTTTGTCTGGCACTGTTCCAGCTAAGAGTTAAGATAAGCTTGTTCCTAGAGGCTTTGCTCTGAACACAGAGGCCTAGGGCAAGAGCTGGAGCATGAATTGCACAATGTGATTCATTAGAGCATTTTTCATTCACTTCTTGTTGCATTTAGAGAAATTAACCTGATGTCTTTCAGTTTTCAGGTGAGAATTTCACCAAATGCATGCATAAGCTCACTGGTGGCTTCAAGCATTCAAGACAGAGGTGAGTCATGACTAAGTCCATAAATGGTGAGATGCCAGTTGTTACAACAATAATTCTGAGGGTTTTTTTGGCAGATTATTTAATAAGCTATTAGAAACTTTCAAAAACCTCTCCCCCACACACATGGGGGGGTGGGACCTTTGGTCCATGGTCTGGATCCAACACCCTGCTTAGCTTGATCCAGCCTATGGCAAGTCTCTGCTGCTGAGGGAAGCCCTGAGCCTCAGAGGGCATAGAGCAGAATGCGTCCGCGTGCCACACCCCTCCCCACTGGCATCTCTGATCTAAAATTAGGCTTTTTGCTTTGGTACTTTGAGATTTACAGTCCACAGCCTTTGGGTGGTGAGAGATGCTAACACTCCTGTGGCTGGGTGTAGTTCCCCAGCCTGAAGTAACGATTCAAGCTGGGTTTTGTTTCATTCACAAAAAGACTCCACAATGCCAGACTTCACACCAGAAGTCCATTGTCAGCAGCTACTGCTTGGACTTCACACCAGGGAAAAGTTCATCCTCCCAGCCTGTAGGCAACCTACAGGAAAACTGGGAAGTGGGATGATGCAAAAGCTTTTAAAGGTGCAGCCCCAAGGTTCACTGTCGCACTATCTTGGTGACAAATGATAGAAAAATCCACAGGTGAAAAAAGACTGAGGAACAGGCTAAAAAGAGGACAGTCCCTGCATGAACTATAAGTTGCCAGACTCTACACAAGTAGTCTTAGATTATCCTTCCCTGGCTATTTATAAAATGAGCTGCTTCCTGTCTTGCCGTACTTGCAAAAACCATTTCAATCTGAGAGAATCTACTAGCTCCAGGAAACAACCCAGCACATTCCAGAACTCAGATCAATGCAGCTTTCAATTGCTGGTTTAGGAGTCAGATTCCCATTTTCTGTCACCTACCACTGGTCATGTGGGACACTTTTGCAAGCTTCTTCATAACATTATCGAGCCGTGACTGAGTGCTGTCTAACTCATGAGAGAAGTCATCCAACATCCTGGGGACAAAAAAGAAGGCAGCCGTCAGAAGAACATCCTAAGCAACTCATCCAATGTATGATTAGCTAGTGAGGTGTCAAGGACTTCACTACATCCACATACAAGACTGTCACACACCTAAAAAATAACCCAGTCCCCTTGCAAGTACAAAAAACACATCAGGGCCTTGTTTGAATAGGGTCAAAGCAGAAAGTTGCTCAAGCAGCAGTTTTATTCTTGTGATATAATAAATCATTTATAGAATAATTTTTTAAGTGCCTTGCCTGGTTTGTAATGTCAATATGTAAGATGGCTCTGGTGAGCTCTGTAAGGTGAGCGGCAGCTGATAAACATACTTCTTACAGAAGAACAACAGATCCAAAATTATTAGAACATGTATATATTTAAAAGTATTTAAGGTCCAAAATGTCACTAACTGTGAAGACTTTTGTAGCATAAGCTGAAGACTTGATGTAAATAATGTATCATGAGGGAATGTGATAGGAACTACTGTTAAGTAGCCAACCCTTTTGGTTTTAGATGCTGTAGGAAAGCTACTAAACCTTTCTGGAGCTGTTTCATCATTGTCAAGAATCTATCTTGAGAGAGAAATGCGTCCAGGATAAACCCATCCCTTATTTTTGAACAGGTGAAATTTTAAAGCTTCCTTTGACCAGTTGCTTTCCTTTTAAAAGCATTAACTCTCTTTTCTCCCTGTCACCCATCATTTTTGCATGCTGCGTCCTCACAAAGTAGAAAATATTTCTTCCCACTCTGTGTTCTGTTCTTTCCTACCCCACCAATCTCTTTTTAACAGAACACAAGCCATCATTGCTTTGCCTTGTTTACCAGTATGTAGCATGATGTTGTCACTGTAGTTCTGGAGTCCATGGTGTTAATTTGTGATCTGGGAGCTGACTTGGTGTTAGCACAGTAACACACTATCAAGCTTCTCAGTAACAATTAAACACCACAATGCAAATCTAGAGGACACGCTTTGCCTCCCAAGAACAGGGAGCTTTAGATCTGAACCACTAGGCTTAATATTATTGAAATTACTATTTGTCAATATAAACTGCAGATATGCTATTTGATTAGAGGTACATACCTGGAAAGAAAAAGCTTACTTCTATATAAATGTGTGGATAAAAACTGCTGCTGGGTGCTCCCTTTTAATCCTTGCTATGGGCAGAACTTTTCAGCTTTGGCGGAATAGCATTTGAGTTCTTCTGTGATGCTAACTGAGCTGGCTATTCCAAAGCCACCATCAGCCAAATAGTTACATTTTAGTGTTACCAGCAGCCCTTTCCCATGTCTTATCCCTGGGTTTGTTTCTCAGCACTCACACTGCTTGTTCCTCCAGCTCCCCACCAATGCGCTGGGACATGTTCTTCAACACCCCAATGCTGCCAGAGACCAGCTCCAATTGCTCATCCTGCTGCTCTACAATCAGCTGGGGACAGAAAGAATGGAAAGAAGCAATTAAAATCCTCGTTTGTCCCAGTAACTCCTGATCAAGTGTTTGTTTGACATGCTACTTTAGCATGGACTTAAAATCAAGAGGGGTTCTTACCATTTTGTGTATCACCAGTAGACTAGGGAAGGCCTGGTGTGAGATTTGTGCAATCCCATTATCTTTAATGTATGGAAGATATGGGAACTTAATAGCAAGTCTGGTGATAGAGAAGAATCCAGCCTGCACTGCAGAGCTAGTACAGGTAAGAGTTAACCTAGGTACAAAACCTAGTCACCAAAACGATCAGATAAAGGTGAAACACAGATGGTGTGATATTTACCAAAGGTGGTTTTTAGTGTACTGGGCAACAACAGATAGTCCCAGTTTAAAGCATTTTCTCTTTTTAAAACTTTCCTTAAGGTACGTGTTACACTTCTGTATTCAAGTTGTGGTTTCCTCAGGTACATTTAGGGCTTTACAAAGAAGTAAAATTGTAATGTAACTGTGCTATTGAACATTTATATTTGCTATCTTCTCAAGGCAGCTACGTAATATTGAAAACTGAAATAATTCAATGTATCTAAACCAGTTGAAAACATTGATTTACAAGAATATGACAATAAGGCAGAGTTGAAGGCTTGAAGCATGAAGCCTAAAAATGCAGACATCCGGTCCAAGTCAAGTTAATCATGTAGCATTCAGTAGCAGAAGACCAACTTTGATGTTGTGGATAGGCCTGTTTTGAATAGATGTCCCCTGAGTTTGGAAAAAATATTTGTTCCATGGTTGCTGAACTTGGACACAAACCAGTATTTACTAGCAACTTAAGTTCCCCCTAAGCTGCGCAGCTTCCCATTAAGCCCCAAACATGAGCTCAGAGCTGCAGTGGGGAACGATATCCCTCCCCAAGCCTGGAGCCTGCCATGCTGGGAAGAGGAAGGTAGCAACTCCCCACCATCTTCAGGTAAGCCCAACTTCTTGTCCCACCTTGAGCTCCCGCAGTCGTAAACCACCCTCCTGCACCTCAACTTCCAGCCCAGAGCCCCCCAAACCCTCCTGCCCAGTCCTACCTCAGCATCTGCACCCTCAAACAGAGCCCTTGCACCCCAATCCTCTCCCAGCTGAGTCCCTCAGCTCCAACCCCATCTTACAGCCTGTGCCCCCAGCCCTCTAACAGACCTGAGCCCCTGCGCATACTCAGAACCCTTTGGCCCCAGTCTCGCCACATGAATTTTGTTATGTGCCACGACACAAGATATTTAAAAAAATATGGGACTTCCTTGTAGTGAGCACAGATGATGGCTCATGGCTTAATGTACTCGGGATGTTTGAAGGTTTTGCTTCTTACTGAGGGGAGGGATGTCTTGGTGGTTTGAGCATTGGTCTGCTAAACCCAGGGTTGCAAGTTCAATCCTTAAGTGGGCCATTTAGGTATGTGGGGCAAATAAGAGTTTTAAAAAAAAAAAAAGTCAGGGATGGTGATAGGTCATGCTGTGAGGGCAGGGGCCTGGACTTGACCTCTCAAGGTCCCTTCCAGTTCCATAAGATTTATCTCCAAAACATCTGTACCACCATCTCCTTGCACACCCATTAGCAAGGACTCCACATGTACGGTCATGCACAAGATACTATACCTGCTGCTGAGCCTGCTGCTCCTCAATGAAGTGTGAATTTGCTAACTGCAGCTCTCGATTCAAGTGGCCATATTTATCTGACCCAGCATTCCAACTCTGACCTCCACTTTCTCCCAGCAGTGCCTGTGTGTATAAACACACACACACACACACAAAGAATTGAATCAGTAAGACACTAATATACACTCAAATGTCCAAACCAAATTCCAGATGGAAGCAGGACAGCAGTATTGAAATTCCGCTTTTTACCCAGAGAACCACACACACAACAGGCCATTTTCCGTCTGTTTCAGCAGCACACTGCTGCAGGTGCTGACCCCTTAACGTCAGAATGGATGCAATCAGCAGGGGTAATAGCCGGGGCAAGATGTATGTGGGGGGAACCAGCTCCAGCTCGCTGGAAGGTGTGGCGCCTCAGGAAGAAGGGGCAGAGCCAAGGGTAGCCAGCCTTTCGTACCACCCAGAGCATGGCATTAGGTGTGTTCCCTCCCCAAGTCCCCAGAAGCTGCATGGAGTGCCACTCCCATGGCATTTCAAAGGGGCCCAGGATTCCCAGCTACCACCGCTGCCACATTAATGGTGGTGGCCAGGAGCACCAGACCCCTATGTCATTGTCCTCCTTACTGCCCCTGCCTGTGGGCTTGGAATGTTAGGGTCAGAAGGTTCTGTGATCGCTGCAGTTGGAAGGAAGAAACAAATATGAAGAGTGGGGCTGGACCCATTTGGTGAGGACAGAAGAGGACTAGGCACTAAACAAAAGTGAACAGGTGTCAAGTAAAGTGCGAGCATGAAACAAGGTCAGGGAGGGAGGAAAACCAGAAGAGAATAAATACTATCCCAAAAAGGTTGAGTACCTGGCCGGTCCTTCTAGTAACTAAGAAATTAGTTCTGACTAGGACTTCCTGGTTCGGGGTGGAAAGTGTCAACCCCAATGTTATTTAACGTGTTATTAAAGTGCAGGATGCTGCTATAACTTCTGGGATAAACGTTTCAGGGTCTTCCAACCTCAGTTACTCAGGAAAGCAAACAAACAAAAATAAATGCCACTTAGAGGTCAGCTGTCATTTAGAATTACTGCTATCACCACACATGGAACATGCAGTATTGTAGCTATAGTCCAGATCGCCAAAAAACTATTTCTAATGTGGCAGTATTTAGGAGAACTCACTTACAGCATAATGCTAATGTGCCAATAGCGACTTGCTAGCAGTCACTGCTCTCCTAAGCTCTTTCAGACTAAAAAGGGGTTCAGGAAAAAAGAAACTCCAAAAAACAAATGGCAAAATTCTGCAGCTTCCTTCAAAGTTATCAGCGCTAAGTCTGGGTCATACTGTTCTCTCTCAGCTGCACTGTTACCCCTGGCACCATCCAGATACAGAGGGAGTAGGGAAATGAAGCAAGGAGTAGGCTAAACAAAGCTGTAAGGGAAGGTGTAAGTGAATATACTTTAAATTTTTAACAAGAAGTTGCACCAACCACATAATAACTAAGGATCAGGCCTGCCTTCTCCTTGCCAGCCTGTATGAAAGTTTGATTTATTTAACTTTGATGAATCTACTGAAAAGACAAATGTACCCGCCGTATTAAGTGATCTGTGCCTGCAGAGGCAGCTCTAGGGGTCATTCTGCAATTCATTGCAACTCTCCTGTCAACGTAAGTCATGTTGACTTACATTATAAGCATAAACAAGTTGATAACCACAACCCTTACAACAACCCTTTTCTGACTCTTAACTACATTGAGGCCTGGTTGTTTTTACACATTCAAATACTCACCTGATGAAGCAGGTCTTTGCCCACAAAAGTTTATGCTCCAAAATATGTTAGTCTATCAGGTGCCACAGGACTTATTATTGTTTTTTTAAGACAAACTAATTTGGCTACCCCTCTTTTATTTGTCACATTCAAGCAGATATTGCTAAGCACAGGACTAGAAGCCACATATGCTAGAATTACAGTCCTCGATCAAAGCCTTGCCATGGAATGGAATAAGGAAATAAACAAAAACAATCAAATCTCCATTCTCAAATTCCTCCTCTGAAAAATGGAGATATTCCCTTTCCTCTTAGGAGCGATGCAAGACTGGATGGTGGATAAGCAGTTTTGGAGGCACAAAAAAAAATAACTTGTCACATTAATGAGAGAGGTTTCGAAAGCAATCAGAGCAAACTGTGCCTGCAAGAATAAGTGCTCTAACTGGTTACAAGCCACAAAACAGATCAGAAAATAAATTTGTTTCCAGTAGAAGATATTGTTTAAGAAAAAGCTGCTAGTGGAAATAGAGTAAGGTGCATGCTTGCAGTAAGGTGTTTAAACAAGCATTTATTTTGTTTACATAAAAGGTATATGAGCCCCTTAGCATGCGACTGTACTTGCATCTAACATTAAGCATAAGATAGCAGCTACTACACTTGAAACATTAGGAGTTATCTACCGTCTCGAAGGCTGCTTGTAGCTATGGTTCTCACCTGCCTGTTTTTCCTTTCAGCCAATGCTTGCACAGAGGAGTTTGACATCTGATCCTTCATTTCCTGTTTATTCAAGAAAAAGGTCTATGATCAAATTTTAAATTATAGCTATTATTTTAACAAACTGATATGATTAAATACACATAGCAATTTTTATGTAGGACCAAAAAGCCCTTTATACTTAGACATATGCTTTTTAAAGAGTACTGGGACAATTCACAGTTGCACAAATGCTCAGAAAAAAATGTAAATGAAGCCTAGGCACTTCTGTGGCAGAATATTTTGAAAACGTTATGATTTACTTCTGGTTTTGCTCCTCCCCATTCTCCACGGCTGCAACAATGCTTGACTTGTGTAGCTGATTGAAAGAATATTGTTCCCTAAATGGAATGTATGAGGGACTGTGCTCTAGCTGTTGGAAGTCAGGTCTGCATTCTCCCTCATGAAGTGCCACTTTGGACAAGCCACTTTCTGTGCTTGCATTTCTCCCCTAAGAAATGGGTATCATTTGTAACTCACTATGCCAGCACACAGAAGTCTTCCTTAAATCAACACTTAAGGCCTGCTTTCAGCTCCTTAGATGAAAACCACTACAAACAGCAGATAACTATGAAGTTTAGTCACATGCAGAACAGTCTATACTAAAAGTGAGGCCACTTGCTACCACGGACATATAAAAAAGTGAAGTAGTAGCCAAATATGATACAACTGCCGTTGCTGATCATCTCAAGATGGGCTCAAATGTTAGATATCTTGCTCCAGCGAATGATAAAAGCCCCATAAGCCATTCTAAATACACTAGGACTGCTCCAAAGAATTATTTTTCAAAAGGGAGCAGTTGAGTAAATCTGTTTAGAAATGCTAACTAAAGCTGCAGAATCAACTATGTGAATTAAAATAATGTCTAATAAAAATAAACACCGGTCAAAAATAAGGCCATGCTTGCAATTTAGGGTAAGAGTTGTCCTTGAGCTGGTTTATTTTCATGTTAGTCAGACTGCAGTCTGGACAAAAGAACACAGTGTGAGTTTGCCTGATCTATTCTCAAGACAAACGACAGAGCAAGGCAGCCGCATAAGCATGTATTCCTTACCTTTGTCAGACAGTTCCAGGATTAGTTCCCTAGAAAGCAGACTTCTACTTTTGGAAGAATTGCAACTAGATAACAATAGTGCAAACAGGATAAGAACTCAGTTTCCAACCAGAACACAATTTGGTGGCTTGCTAGGAATATCAACTAAGAATCTTGTCAGAATAAGTAGAAATTATGGTTTGGGTTAAAATAATAAGCAAAGGGGAAAACCTTAAATCCAATCAGGAGAGAATTTATTAACCATTTGCTTATCAGATGTTAATACTGAAACACTGAAGAAGAGAGAAAACTTCAATTAACATCTGGCAGTTAAAACCCCTCCCAACTACATATGAATCTATCTACTCATTCAAGCTCAAGTCAACTGAGCTGACCTTTTCTTCATACTTACAGTAGTCACTGCTCCTCTCATTATATTTGACTACATTTCCATTCTAACCCTTTTCTCAGGTATCTAAAGCTTTCTGAAAATTATCTTTTGGATCAAAATCTTCTTCAGACATGTTTTCCTCAAGATGAGCTTTTTAAAATCCAAGCAAGAACTCAGCTATTGTTGAATAAACCCTTCAATTCTCCCACAATCTGCTAAGCACTAGTAACCTTTACCAGCTGGAATGCCAGAGCAACTGAGGGTATAAAGTATGCCTGATAGGTAAATAGTACGACATGCATTTGAACAGTTCAGCGAAAGCTGGTTTTGATCTGAGTCGCTGGAAGTTTGCACTTGAAATATGCACAGCACAATTAAACAGTGTTCAAAGCTAGACTCATTTCCTCTCCTTCCCTTAGTGTAGTGGAGGTAGTTATGTTGATTCTTCATTTCCAGGGGCTTCTACAGGCTCCAGACTGTTCACTTCAAAGAGAAACCTGGAGACTTGCTGTAGCAGCTGGATGGGAGGAAAGCCAGTAGTCAAATCCAACCAGCACTTTGCAGACTGCAAGCACTTCATAGACCACTGCTTGGGAACCCTTATCAGAGGGTTTATGGCAGGTATGGGGGTGAAAAATTAGGTAACCATTTGATATTGGAGTGACACAGGAAACTAACTGCCAGAACTTGGAAGGGGCAGCGGGCTTTTACACACGATCACTGAAAATAGCTTCACAAACAACAAGGGCACAAGTTCCTTACCCTGACCACCTGCCGTGTGCTTGTGATGAAGGCTTTTCTTACACCCAGCTCTGTTGCATCCAGGTTGAATTTCCGAGGATTTGCTTCAACAATACGTAAATAAGTCAAGGAACTGCTATTCCACATTTGAGAAGATCTAGACAACCCTGCGGCCATAATTCGTAAGCAACTAGATCTTTACAAGATTTTGGTAAGCAAAGTACTGGATAGGAAAATAATCTATCATTGCAACCACTTAGGATCTGATCTTTACTGTGTGGAACTTTCAGAAGTTTGAACTTAAAATGTGGGAAAAGAGATGATTTTGGAAGGACGTTACTCTAATATAAGCTTGATTGCATGAATTAAGTTTATCCATAGAAGGGGCTTTGGCCAACAGAACATTTCAAGTCAAACTGCATGTTACAGGGAGAAAAAAAAATAAGGAGCACATTTGCCTGAAAGTACTTTAAGTTATTGTTTGAAATACGAAAAGTTGGAATACAACTGACTGTTCTGCCTAAACTAAACTGTACATAATGCAGTCTAATACAATTAGTAACTCCAATGAGAAATTTATGTTGAGTGTGATGCATGTGTAACATAGGAACCATACTGATCTGTTGGCTAGCCATTACGTAGGTTCAGATCTGGTTTTCCACAGGCCTTCATCAGCCCTACAGAAAGGATATTAATAGTTTCATCTAAATCTTCCAGGTCCCACTCAATGCTCCGTAGGTTATTCCTGAGCTCATTGGTGGTCCAGTCAATTTCTTCTCTTGTGGCTGTGGAGGGATCTTGCAGGAGGTCTGACCATCTCTGGAACAGCCCCTGCGCAGTGTTAACTGCTTTTTGTACCTCCCTGCAATTGAGAAAAGGAGAAGGCAAATGATAATTAGCATGTATTCTTTGTATTGACAAGACTCTTCATCACACAGGCAGTGTCTATACTAACCCCTTCCTTTCGGAAGGGGCACGGTAATGAGCGAGTTGGGAAGATGCTAATGAGATGTGCATATTTATGGCAGTGCCTCATTAGCATCTTCCCAACTTGCTCATTACCATGTCCCTTCCAAAAGGAGGGGGTTAATATAGACCTAGCCATACGGTGGAGGTGAAACAGTGACTATCTCATCTCCACCCGTATAATGTGGTAATTTCTACCACACTAAAGTTATCACAGCAATCACATTTATTGAAGGGACCCAATTCTTCAGACTTCTTCAACCAAAACAACTAAAGCTTCACACATTGCCCACGTAGTTACGCTGCTTGTCTATGCTCTTATCTGGATGGAGAAAATAGACTACACTTTACATCTTTCATCCCAGGACTGAGAAGTGTCTAGGTAACACTGCAGTATCAAGAATGTGTACACACACACTCACTCACTCTCTCTCCCTCCCTCCCCCCCGCCCCACTGCCCCCAATAATAGGCAAAGGGCAATAAGAATTGCAGGAATTGTCCTCACACAATTTTCACATGGATTTGCATTCAGATGATTTTGGAAGGGATGTCACTCTAACATAAGCTTGACTGCATGAACTAAGTTTATCCCATGGAAGGGGCTTTAGCAAACAGAACATTTCAAGTCAAACAATGTTACAGGGAGGAAAAAAAATAAGGGGCACATTTGCCTGAAAGTACTTAGTTATTGTTTGAAATATGAAAAGTTGGAATACAACTGACTGTTCTGCCTAAACAAGACTGTACATAATGCAGTCTAATACAATTAGTAACTCCAATGAGAAATTTATATTGAGTGTGATGCATGTGTAACGTGGGAACCATACTGATCTGTTGGCTAGCCATTATGTAGGTCCAGATGATTTTACTGTTACCACTCAAATATGTCATCTTATTAAGCTGAACTGCTTTCACTGCGGTCACGAACTTCACAGGGAAAAAATGCATTCAACTTATATCATGAAATTCACGTTTTTCTGATGGCACTGTGACTACCAGTTAATTCTCTCGAGTTAGAGGAGAAATACCAAATATCTACCAGCAAATACAGTGGAATAGCCATTCAATTAATGAGCTGTCAGGATAGGACAGGCAGGACCAGTTATACAATATACATCCCTTTTTCTTCTCCTCTTGTCTGTCGTCTCTCAAATGGGCTCACATATTTTGGGGCACTAAGAGTACAGTACAAGTTGTTTGCTTTCCTCAGTTATAAATAAACTCTGTTAATGGAAGTTCAGGTTTCTTTATTTTGTACCCAAGCATATTTGTAAGGTACCAAAAACTGAAGTTTTCCAGGTTGGATGTTCATCTGTAAGAAGAGGTATAGTTAAAAGAAAATTTTCTTAAATATAAGTTGAAAGGCTACCCTCAGAACTAAACTGGGAGAGGAGAAAAGCGGAATTAGTGTAAAAGGGTGCAGCATGAGAGAAGCTACAACTCCTTTCACGCAGCATCAGAGAGTCTCCACATCCCTGGACAGACTCTAAAGTTTGACTAGACCAGGGCTCTGCAAACTGTGGCTCTGGAGCCAAAAGGAATTCTTTGTGGCTCCCAACCATATACTTGCAAAGTGTGTTGTGGGGGGGCAGGGTTGTGTGTGGAAGCCTCTTGAATATTTTTTGATAAACAGTGGATGTCTAAAAGCCCAACAATGAACAGCACATCTAAGTAGCAAATGATATGATCTCAAAATGCTGGATAACTCCCCCTTTCATATGTGCAGTGCACTGTGGGGCATAATACTGTATCTGTGTTTTTGATTCTGTTGCAATGAAGTCTTGATTTTGAAAAGGAAGCTTGTGGCCTTCCTGATGGGAACAGCAACATGCATTTCAAGAAAACTGAAATTAAATGAAGTAAAATTGGTATAATTAAAGTGGGTTCAGAAGTGAAAGTCAGGAAGGTAGTGGTACACACACGCACATGTGAAGTGTGAAGAAAGAGAATATGTAACATCCTTCAGCAAATGTGCTGCATTATAAATTATTGTGTACGCGCTGTTCTTAAAATAAGGGTTACAAAAAATATGGTTTGACATTTATTAAGGACCATCTCGTATTCACATGCATTGAGGCTTTTGAATTATTGAGTTTCTACCCAATTTAAGGAAAAAAAAAAAAGCTCTTGCTGTTTTGGATGCCTACCTCTGGACTAGACATAGCTCAGTTCCCAACTGAGAGCATTTTGATCTCTCCCTCCCCCATAATACCATGTCATCTTTGAAACAAGTTTCAGTTTCCACCATCCAGGTTGGCGAACTCTTGCCCTCTCCACACCTCTCATTACTCACAACTGATTCTTCCTTTGCTTCCCTGCATATCTCAATCGCCTGCTCAGCTTGTTATGATTTCATTAGGACTTCAAATTAATGTAAGTAAACTGAAAACTTGCACTGGAAAACGTTAACCCCTTGGCAATCGCATACAAGTCATGCCACATCCACGGCTCGTACACAATTTCAGTATGCTATCAGCTCCCCCTCTATTTGGTTTCCTTCTTTCTATTTTTGCTATATTAACCTCCATTTAAATGCACTTTGAAATCTGTGGTCCTCAGCATTCATGAAGCCACCACACTAACGTCATATCACTTATATCCCTTTAGCATCTCCTGAACTCCAAGAGACCGTTCCTTCCATCTGCCTACTTGTCTCTTTAGGATAGAGCAGTGGCTCTCCACCTTTCCAAGCTACCGTTCCTTCTTTAGGAGTCTGATTTACCTTGTGAACTCCAAACTTCACTTTGCTTACAAAAACAAAACAAAACAAAAACAGATGATAACTGCAAGCCTCAGAGTACACTATTACTGAAAAATTGTTTCATTTTTACCATACAATTATAAATCAATGTATTTCAGTGTACAATGTATACAGCATTCTAAACAAGTCATTGTCTTTATGAAGTTTTAGTTTGTATTGACTTTATTGGTGTTTTTTGTGTATCCTTTTGTAAAACCAGGCAAATGCCTAAATGAATTTGTCCCTCCCAGGAAGACCTCTGTGTCCCCCCAGAGGTATGGATACCCTGGCTGAGAACTACTCAGACAGAGAATTCTAACCTGCCTCTCCCCACCTTGCCTACCATAACACGTCTCCACTCATCTCAAGCAAAAATATATTCTAAATGCAAGGCCATTCATAGATACAATAAATGCATGCAACCCCTTCAATGCCAAACTTTTGACAATATTATAAACCACAATAAACTGGTAACTCATTAGACTGGGTTCCAAAATTTGTATAACTGTTTTCCTCTGAAAGTCACTGCTTCTGGTCACAGGACTGTAGAATTTTTCTGCTCTAACTAGGGCTAAGCCAACTTAAGTGGTCATGCCCAAATAACTCTGCAATGAAGAACTCCTCCCCCAATCTTATTTTCTAACCATCTATTATTGTTTGTGTACATAGATTGTTTTTATCCCGAGTTCAGCTGATTGCCTATTAATTCAAAAAAGGTAACAGGTTTATAAACGATAGTTGGGACAATCCCTACACCTTTGTGCTACGTTAACCATTTCTCCATAACCTCCATGCTTTTCCCAGACTGAAAGGGGTCACAAACACTTTTATCCTGTTTGGGAAGTGGACAGAGTATCCTTTACAAACATCAGCTACCTCAGGTTATTAGGCAATTTACTTAAGTATATACACCCTCTGGTGGACTAGGGCATAGTCCATTTAATTCCATGGGAGCAGGTCTGGGTCCAGAAGCATGACCACCCATCCCACACGCACCCTCGGGAGAGAACATCAGGCAGGTGGGACCAGAAGCCCTTACAACAAGTTCATTTTTCTTTGGCAAATAAGGGGAAGAGAGAGACTGAGCAGTGGGGGGGAGTCCACCACAGTAGACAAAAGAGGGGAACAAGAATTTCTCCACTCCAGAGATTATCTCGTGCCCTGCAAAAGCGTAACCAGCACGAACTAATACAGCGGATCCCCGCCACTTCTCATTCACCTCCACTGATCCCTCCCATCTTCTCCAGCACCCCTGCCAGACAGCCCCCTCAGCATTAACCCTCCCTCTGCCAGTCACCTTCAGCCCCCCACTCCGACATAACCCTGCCCCCATTCTCCTCAGCCCTCCCCACTCACCCGGACAGAACCCTGCCCCCACCTCCTCTCAGCCCCACCCACCTACTCACCCCCCGGACAGAATCCTGCCCCCATTTCCCCTCAGCCGCCCCAACCCGGACATAACCCTGCCGCCCCCCCAAACCCGACATAACCCTGCCCCCACCTCCCCTCAGCCCCTTAAATCTCCCCGATCTCAGCCGCCCCTCCCCCCACTCACCCCTTCACCACGAAGAAGGGGTCCTCCATGGACATGGCCGGCGGGGCCCCTCCCTGCAGCCCGGGGCGCCTCGCTCTCCCTGCTGCGGTGGCCTCCCGCTCCCGCAGCACTTGGCGCCCCGAAGCCAACGAGCCCGCACAAGCGCCTCAATCGCCACCCTCCTGCTGCGGGAGCCCGCCCACTCTGCCGTCACGTGACGGAGGACGGCGCCCGCCTGGCCTCGGGGCCGTTTCCGCAAGGGCGGGGCGGGGTGTTCCGCTGTCACGTGACAGGCGAACGCCGCGGTGCGCGGAAAGGGGCGTGGGGCGCTGCGCTGTCACGTGACAGGAGAGCGCTCTTCCGCCCCCTCTCTCGGTGCGTTCCACCGTTATGTGGGTGGTGCGACCCTCCCCCACTCTGTGCCCCCTGGGGGAGGGGCGGCCGGGCGGCCTCGCGCCCTCAGGCTGAGGGGCGGTGCAGTGTCCCCTCCGCCCCCCAGAGCCCCATCCTGGGCTGCCGCGGTGAGGGCAGAGGTGGCGCCTCCCAGCCCCTGGTTGTAGCCTGGCAACAGGGCCCGAGTCTGCAGAGAGCCCGGTGCACGAGCTGAGGTGACCGGCCCCTGTGTCTGAATGGAGGGTGTGTGTCCGGGGTGGGGTGAGGGGGGGGGGTCCTGCAAGGTGCCAGGAGAGGAGAGCGACTGGTCCAGGCCATCGGCCCCTCGAATTTTTCCACCCATGGGCAGAATACCTTTTATTTGGACCAAGGCATGTGCGGATGTCCACCGCCAGTGGGGGTGGCACCCAGATCCCTTCCCAGATGGGCGTCCAAGTGCAGAAGGGACAGGGAATGCTGAACACCCTTAGGTTTCTCCTGGTGATTTGTCCCTTGGCCAGTACTGAGACAAAGACTGAGCAAGGTGTTGTTCAATAACAGGCACGGAGGACATTTTGTATAGAGTGCCTCTTAGGTTATGAGCTGGCCTGCGCTGTGCAGCTGAGGTCGCGCTGGTTGAGGCAGGGCACCATGGCCTTCAAAATGGCTTACTCTCTGAGGCATGACTTTGCACACATGCGTCATACTGGCTTGGTTTTCTGGAGGTACCGGTATGTCCAGAATTCTGGCTCCTTTGGTCACTGCCCTATTCACCCACCGACTCAGGTACTTCCTGGCTTCTGGATTTCTTAGGACATTCAGGGAACCCCTGTTTTTCTTGAGGGAGAATCTGCTACCACTCCTCAAGCCTCAGATTATTTTTCTTGCCTTTCAGAGGAAGTAAGTAGCTGTGGCATCACAACTCCAGGTGGGATCACAGTATGGGGGGACCATCCTATGGTGTCTAGGCCCCTAGATGACCTTATTCTGCCCCATATCAGAGAGAGAGCCATGTTAGTCTGTATCTTAGAGAACAACAAGAAGCCCTGTGGCACCTTATAGGCTAACAGATATTTTGGAGCATAAGCTTTCATGGGCAAAGACCCACTTCATGAGATACAACTGATGAAGCTGGTCTTCACGAAAGCTTATGCTCCAAAGTATCTGTTAGTCTATTAGCTGCCACAGGACTTCTTATTCTACCCAGTCTACCCTATTTTTTCCCCTTCATATGTCCTCTTATAGGTGGACTAGAACTGGTGGCAATTGAAGAGTCCCTAATACTTCCCATTACAACTCTCTTTTTTCAGTTGGTTACAGTTTGCCAAACTTTAATCATCTGGGTTAGAATCCTAGAATCCTAGGTCTAGAAGAGATCTCAGGAGGTCCCCTGCCCAAAGCAGGACCAAGCCTAAGTAAATCATCCCAGCCAGGACTTTGTTATTGAAATTTGTAGGGGTGAGATTTTCCATGTCAGGTATCTGCCTGAGGCTGAATTTTGTTGGGAGCTTTTGCAAAAACAGTGTAGCCGTGTCCAAGAATGAGGTTGGACAATGTTTGAAAACAAAAATAACCCCTCCCTACTTTACAGACATGTATTTAAGAAGTTCTAGTGCCTTCATGTTTTGGAGTAGCGGCTTGAGTTGTGAGGGAGCCCTGGGTGCTGCGAGGTGCCTTTCACTGTCCCTGCAAAAATCCATCCAAATTTGGCAGTTCTGAAGAGGCAAAAGTCTTCTTATATTCCAGCCCTACTGTGTTCTCTAGGCAGAACTCTCAACAATAATGCATTGAATAAGTACATCCTGTGTTAGGCTGGTTCAGCTTTTTTGTCCTGCCTCACTGCATTCCCAGCTGGTCTACGGAACAAAGTTTGCCTGCTCTTTGGTTCCCTGTTGCTGCACTCCTCTCTCAGGAGCAAAGTGAGGCTTTGGGTGAAAGGAAGAGATCTGTCTGAGAGTCAGAAAGGATCTTTTGTGGTCTGAGTGGTGGGGGGACAGGGCAAAGGGGAAGTTCTGGGCTGACACATTATTGTGGAAAACAGGAAGGGGAAGAATAAGGGGAGTTAGATTTGCTGGGCTCTTTCTGCTTACTCTTACCTCCTTGTGACTACATCTACAATAGAGAGTTTTGTTGACACAACTTATGGAACATCCCCATTACAAATGTATTCTGTCGACAGTAAATTATCAGAACATGGTACTGGCGGCAGCATTCTGCTGTTCCCCCAGGATGCAGAATGCCTTTCTTGACAGAATCTGTCCACAGAAAGTCAGTATGGATGCTGTGGGGGTGGGGGGGCCCCTCTGTCAACAGACAGGGATTCCAGGACACCAGGCAGCCCTGTCTGCTGTGCTTCCGGTTGGCTGTTCTGTTGAGAGAGCAGCCAAGCAGTCTGGTCAACAGAACAGCCTGAAAGAGTGATCTGCTTTTGTGTGTGGCCACAATCTGTTGACAAAAGCTTTGTCAGAACATATCTTTGGACAGTAATTTCTGTTGACGGATCACTGGAGGTGCAGCCTGTGAAAAAATTGTTCCACTTCAGCCCTTTCCTACCTTAAATCTCTCATTGGCTCTTACATAGCTTCTCTCAGAGGTCTCTCTGCTCCTCAGACAAGAGAAAGGTAGAGGAGCAAGAGGCTAGGAGCAGCGGGAAGTCCCTGGGCCCTAGGAGGACTACATTGTTGGGTGCGGCCCACAGTAATTGACAAAAGATGCATTTGCTGTGTGCATGGCAGTACTCTATGGTCAGGGAGGGTGCTCTTGAGTGGCGATGGGCATGTACCTGTATATGAATATATGTGTGGAACTGCATTCATTAAATCTGGGGAGATCATAGACCGGGGGGGGATCACACTACATTTGTCCGCATTACCAAAATGTGCCATCTCCATGCTATTTCCAAGTTGTGCCACAAATAACAGCTTATGCTTGTTTTAAGGATGCTTCCTCACCAAGGAAACATATAAAACTTTGATTGTGTTTGTGATGCAACATGCAGTTGCACAGGAAATACACATTTTGGCCATTTGTTGCACTGTTCTTCGTTAGTTGCAGTGTATATGCTCTGTCCAGAGCTGTCAGCTGTGGCAAGGCACTGCGGAAAAGAATTTAAATACTGAAGTCAACATTAACGTACCTGTTAAGAGGAAAGTTGTCTGAAGTGACGTAGTCTGATGTAACATTGATAACTTTACTCCTATTAATCTTTTGTTCCTACCAATTTCCTGTGAACTAACCAGTTAGTTCCAATTATGTCATTGTCCTCAAACCTCTGAGCTCAAAAAACAAAGAGCATGTATGTTAATTGACAAATGCCCCATTCATTTTTAAAAACATCCTTATTTTCAGAATGTTAAACAGAATTTCACATCTTAGTTGTGAGCCTCAAATATACACTCAGTATTTTGATGCTAAACACAATACCAAAATGGCAAACCAGTATCAAAAGGTAACCCTTGCTCTTAAAGCAACAAGAGTCAACATGTTCCTCAACTAACATCATACATGCCATCATGTGCCAACAACGCCCAGATGCTTTGTATATTGGACAGACTTTAAATTCTCTCAAGAGTCACATATTAGTAATACATGTTTAATGCTCTACTTCCTGGTCAAATGAATGCACACTAGTACTGCAGACAGAAAGGACTGGAATTCTCCTATCTGGAGCCACCACCCCAGTTCAAGCTCTTTTTCCTCCCGACATATTTCCAGGGAACAAGGCCGAACCATTTGGCCACCATCCCATCTTTTATATCCTTAGTCCATGTGCCTGGAAGACAGTTGTCTCAGTAAGTTATGGAAGATTCCCCTTGAGACCTCCTTTGAGCAGTCTCCCTGGTGTGGCCTTGGAGAATGGGGCCATGGGTCAAGCAGTTTCCGCTGTGTGGTGGTTGTGCAACTGTCCTTGAAATGTAAATCTCATGATTACCATTCCCCTGCTTGTTGCTGGCTGTTGGTTACATTCTGTCATTGAATACCATCCTGTGAGTAGTTTGTTCTGTTTGGATGACACAAGCAAACTTCCAATATATTTCAGTAACAGCCATGCAGTAAATCCTAGATTTAATGGACTAATGGGGAGGGATGAGTGTCTATTAATGCCAAAAGTCCATTATATCCAAATGGTTATGCTGTATAATGATGCACTGACCTGCCCAGCCCAGCACATCACTGACTCCTGTCCTCTGCATCCCCCCTTCTCTTCCCCATTCTTCCCCTCACACCTGCACCTCCCTCTCCCAGTTACCTGGAGAGGAACTGAACACCAGCCTGGTTCCTTCCACCTCCAGCTCTCCGCACTGTGGCTCCTCCATCCCCTGGTTCTGAGCCGCCCACACAAAAGTAGAGAATGGCTTCCCATAGCCTGCCAGTGAGCAGCAGCCTCCAGCACCACGGCTGCTGCTCATCGCCATTGCAGGCAGCAGTGGCTGGGCACCAACAGGCTCCATGCACACAGGGCTGGGGGGAGGGGAGAGCTCCTGTGCCCCGCCACCATCCCCCTCCCCAGCTCCTCTGGCCCTGGTACCCCCAGCTGCTGTGGTAGCCCCTCCAGCCCCGGTGGCCCAAACCACTCCAGCAACTCCCCCAGCCCCGGTGGCAGCTCTGGTGAGTCTCCAGCATTTATATGGGATGTGGGGGTTGGGGGTGGGTTGGCAGACAGTGTCCATTGTATCCAAAGTCTGTTGTATCAGGATCTGTTAAACCGAGGGTTTACTGTACCGCAAACTTTCAGAATGTGATAGACACTAACAATACACGTATCTGGACAGAATTATGAGTTTTAGCAGATCATGTCTTTTCATATGAGTATCTTACATGGTGGGCTTTGTACGAAACATAACATTATATGACAGGAGTGAATGTGGGATTCCAGGGTGTAGCTTAGGCGTACAGAGTGCCACAACAATTTTCACTTTTTGTAACACTGCTGGGAGCCTGTACAAACTAACATTACTGCTGGTGCTAGTAATAGTTAGTCAAGTCTTAAAATGGAAGATAAGATTATATGATGGGCCGGTAATTTCTCAGAAGCTCTCGAAAGTAAGACTGTATCAGAAACAGGAGACATGTTTTCTCTATTTGCTATCATTTCTTTCCCCATTTGTGTTTTTTTCTCTGTCTTAACAGGAATAAATTCTGATTTCCTCAATAACTCAAAACCATTCAAACTGATTTTGCCTTCTTTTACCCCAAAACAGACAGCTAACCCTACTTCCTTAATACTAGCTAAACCCTGTCAAATTGGATTTTCTTTAGAAAAGATTGCACAACTAAAGAAAGGCAACAAGAGAGAGAAGTTAAATTACTTTACTAGATTCAAATGCTGTATCTGTTTCAACTTATTTTTCATGTGTGTGTTTTCGTAAAATATTTTAAAGGTTTTCTATGGTGCGAATAAGCCAGCAATAATTTAACAAAACAAAAAAGCAGTCAGGTAGCACTTTAACATTATATAAAGCTAGGTCAGCGGTCTACAACCTGAGGCTCTGGAGTCACATGTGTCTCTTTAAGGAAATTTTTGTGATGCCTAACATTATAAATGCAAAGTTAAAAAAAAAAAACAACCTTCTGATTATTTTTGATAAATGGTGAATGTTTAAAAGCCCAAAATGAACAACTCATATATAAACAGCAAACGACGTATGATCTCAAAATGTTTGATAAATCCTACTTTAATATGTGCGGTGCACTGTGGGATATGGTACTGTATCTGTGTTTTGATCACATTGCTAATAAAGTCTTGAGTTCAAAACAGAAAAGGAAGCTTGTGGCATTTCTGCTTTGAAGGGCAACATGCATTTTAAGAAAAAACCCTGAAATTAAGCGGTAAGTAAAATTGGCAGAATTAAAGTGGGGTTGGAATGGCTTCAAAAAACAGGAAAATTGAAGATGAAAACAGAAAATTTCAAACTGAATGGACCCAGTCTTTCGCATTTATATCAAGATCAGCTGGGGGCCTCTTATGTCTCCTTTGCAATGAGAAATTCGCCAACAACAGAAAATCCAGCCTCAAGAGAATATGTAAAAAGTTTGTGAATGTCTTGCAGTAAACTCGTATTGAATTACAAATCATTGTGTGGACTGGTAACAGAGAGTAAGCCATGCTAGTCTATACACTATCAAAACAAAAAGCAGTCAAGTAGCACTTTAAAGACTAGCAAAATAGTTTATTAGGTGAGCTTTCGTGGGACAGACCCACTTCTTCAGACCATAGCCAGACCAGAACAGTCTGGCTATGGTCTGAAGAAGTGGGTCTGTCCCACGAAAGCTCACCTAATAAACTATTTTGCTAGTCTTTAAAGTGCTACTTGACTGCTTTTTGTTTTGATTGTGTGGACTGTTCTTAAAATAGGGCTTACAAAAGTATGGTTTGACATTATTTATGAAGGACTGTCTTGTATTCATGTGCATTGCAGCTCTTGAATTATTGAGTTTTTACTGAATTTGAAAAAATGGCTCTTCTTGCTATTTTGGTTGCCGACTCTACCTTAGGTTATACAGTAATTAATTTTCCTATGTTTTAACAGTCAACAAGTGTTTTAATAGCATCTCGTCTCTTGCAGGGACATCTCAGACATCTCAGAACTGACTTCTCTTATCCAGCAGTTGCAGAAGACATTTTATGATGGGGGACAGAACACACTTTCTGAGGGAGGTAAGCGTGGGCGATGATTTCTCATGCACCATGAATATTACCCTAAGAGAGGTGGTTACGTGTGAGTGATGAAGAGAGGCTGTGGTGATGCGGGATTCAATCTTTAGAACTTTCAGTTGCCTGTAAATAGGGATCATGAGAATTGTTTGGTGACTGGCTTGTAGCATACAAAGGAAACTGGTAGCATGAGATTTCTCATTACTCTGGTTGTGCTGCACATTGGTACCAGTGACAAAGGGGGACACAGGTCCTGAAACGTAAATGTAGTTTGCTAGAAAGAAGGCTCATATATACAGGGCTTTTGTGGACATGTCCTCTGAAATGCTTCCGGTTCCACACTCTGGACAACTAGACAGGAAAGCTGTAATGAGGAGGATTCAGGTCAGGTAGAGACCCATAGATAGGTGTCAGTAATGCAAAGGTATCTCTACATGCAAGTAGGATACATAATACATCAGAGCTGGAGCAAAGTATGGTAAAGATCAGAGGTAACTGCTGTTCAGTCAACATGGTGTCAGATGAAGGAATTAAATAAAAATAGGGGCAGTCAAAATAAACTGGAAAGGTCTAGCTAAAATATAAGAAGCTTAGTAGAGGGAATACTTTTTCACATAAAGCACAATTGGTCTGTGAAACTTATTTCCATGGGATATCACTGAGGCCAAGATCTTAGCAGTCTTCAAAAAAAAAAAAGGAATTATTAATATGGATAATGAGAGGAGTCAGATTTGTTATATACAAAAGGTAACCAAGCTAATCCCTCTTGGTTTGGGCCTCAAATCAAACTAACTACTGGAGGATTTAGGAGGACAATTCTCTGGGCCAAGTTAATCTGTAATCATGCTAAGGATTGTAGTTTCCCTTGCCCTGGCTCCTAAGCAGTTACCTGAATTTTTACAAGAATAGTCATGGAGTCAGTTCATGAAATGGAAAATAGAAAAACTACATAAAATGGGAAAACTACAGCACAAGAGGATGCTGATAGAGTAGTGAAAGGGCAGGAACTCATAATCAGGGAGTGATGGTCCTGTGGCTAGCGTGCTGCCTTAGGTGGTGTGGGGCTGAGGTTTAATTCTTTTCTCTGGCATGGACGTTCTGCGTGACCTGGCATGTCATGTTGTCTCTCTGTGCCTCGGTAAAATGCGGATGATAACACTTTCCTACATTGTAGGGTGTTGTGAGGCTAAAGACAAGTGTGAAGCCATCTGAGATCTATTGATGAAAAGCATTATAGACATTCTGAGCAGGAAGAGCAACTCCTGGTGCTTGGTGTGGATCAGGGCAGCTCAACAAGTAATTGCTGGTCCCAGAGGGTAAATGGATAAATGAGGAAAGGGGGCTTTTATTTGCTCTGAAAGTGGAAGCGTGGAGCCACTGGGGAGTGTTGGAAGGAGGACCATTATCACTGAAGACAAAAGGGGAATTTTACTGGGACCAGAATTTCCAAGCTGGAATCTGGTTAAGACACCTGAGTTCACACCCTCATGTGTGAGCAAAAGGGATCAAAAGTTCCATAGAATTTTTAATTTGCCCATGCACATACCACATAACACCTTGGTTTTGCATCTCATTGTATAAGCACAGACTTGTTTATTTTACTAGAGACTTATGCTTCTGAAAGAGGATTACGGTATGACGATACTGTACCGTGCCCGTTGTGCTCTTCTGGCTGTGATTGATATAGAGACCTGCCTGTTGGCTTTCTTCCAGACTTACTTTGGAGCTTGCCTGAGTATCGATGATTCTTATCAAGAATCATAAAACAAACAAACAGACACAAATATCTTCTGATATTTATTGTTGCAGTCCTTCAAATTCTTCTATCAGCCTTCAAATGGTTGTGGGAGGTCAGGGCAACCTAAGTACAGTGCACTGGCATATAGCTACAGAGACTATATCTATACTAGACATAGACTGCATCTACACTTACCTGGAAGGCTGACAGCTGCTGTGCAATTTTTGGTATGCCACAGCAGAAGGTCAATGGGAGTGCTCCTCCTGTTGACCTTCCTTAATACCATGCTGCTCAAAAGAAGTTCTGGGGTCGACATTCACCCTGGAACGTGCCATTTTGTGCATGTGTGAAATGGCACCCCAGAAGATCAAACATAAGCCTTCGATCTTCTACAGCGAGTATAGACCCAGCCATAGAAGTCAACCACTGATATGCAATTTTAGCTACGCCAGTTGCATAGCGAAAATCAATTTATCAGCAGTCAGCTGCTAGGGCTGGGTTCATGGAAGGTCAACAGGAGCATTTCTTCTATCAACCTTCCGTAATCATCACTGCTCGTGAGGAGTTCTGAGGTCAACACTGATCCCAGAAAGCGCCATTTCATGCATGCACAAAACAAAACCATGGAAGGGGGCTGGAACACATGCCCTGTGAGGAGAGGTTGAGAGATTTGGGCTTATTTTGTTCTCAGAAGAGAAGACTGAGGGGCAATTTGATAGCAGCCTTCAACTTTCCGAAAGAGGGCTCTAAAGAGGATGGAGAGAGACTGTTCTCAATGGTGACAGATGGCAGAACAAGGAGCAATTGTTTGAAGTTACAGAGGGAGAGGTGTAGGTTGGATATTAGGAAAAACTGTTTTACCAGGAGGGTGGTGAAGCTCTGGAATACATTACCAGGAGAGGTGGTGGAATCTGCAGCCCAAGAGATTTTTAAGTCTGAGGTTAACATAGTCATGGCTGAGATGATTTAGTTGGGATTGATCTTGCTTTAGGCAGGGGACTTGACTAGATGGCCTCCTGAGATCCCTTCCAGTCCTAGAATGCTGTGATTCTATGATTAAGACTGACATCTGAGCAGGTTGCTTTTCTGCAGTAGTGTGGAAACTGGCTTAGTGTTGCTACACAGCTACAACAGAACCATTTTGAGAAATTGGGAGAAAACACAGATAAAAGAAAGTTAATAAGACCTATAAAACAACCAAAAAAGCTCCCTAGATTTACTGTTGCACAGTCCTTGTTGAGAGTTAGATGCTTACGCACTTTTGACAACCACCTTAAGCAATTATCTGCATTGTAGATGCCTAAATACCTTCGAAATCTGTCTCAGAGAGTTAGGTGTGTTAGTCTGTAGCTTCACAAAACAAAACAAAAAGTTAGTCTTTGAGGTGCTACACAACTGCTTTTTTATTTTTTGAAATCTGGTGATTATCAGGTTGCTCTAATAAGATCCTTTCTTGAGTTTTCCCAATCAGATATATTAACACTAAGTTGCATTTAGAAGTTGAGCTAGTAACTTTCTAGCATTTTGTTGTAGGTTTTTATTTATTATTTATTTGTAATTCTAGTTTAGATCTGTACCAGTTTAGTAAATCTACGTGAACTTTTTAGTTGGACATCATTCCAGACTCTATAAAGCAGCATTTCCTTTTTGTTTCATTTTTAGAATAATCAGAATCATTCTAACTTTGCATTTAAAATGAATAAAACAACGTTCAGAATGGAAAAGAATTTTGAAGCATTTTTGATCAGTGCAGGACTGCTGCAGTCTCAGATGAGTGGGACCTAGTAGTAGGTCATCCTGCCCATCTCCTGCATAGATAATACAGATTGAACCCCTCTAATCAGGCACCCTCAGGACCTGACTGGTGCCAGATGAGAAAATTTGCTGGACCTTGGGAGATCAACATTGTCTAGCAGCATTACCAACACTTCCACTGCTTACTGGGTTCTTAGAAGATATTTAAGGGTAAATTACAGCTAAATAACAGCACAGAACAATGAGAACCAGGACTCACGGCTGTAAACAAACTTTATGGGACCACAGAAAACTTGACTACACCCATGATAAGTGGTCATTCAGCTAACTAAAGTCATGCCAGATTACAAATGTTGCTGCACAAGACAGTTCTGGATCAGAGAGGTTCAACCTGTATATAGTCCCCAGAGAGATGATGTACAGGTTGGTACACTTAAGCTGTGCCAAAGGAGCAAAAAAGAACCAATGCTTCTGTTCATCTTGATAGCATTAATGTACCTGTGGCCCTATCTATATGCTATAGAAGTGTTCTTAAACTTCTCCACCATTGCTAACAGCATAGGTTCAGTTCAATGGGTGGTTGCTAACAGCACAGGTTCAGTTCTACCAGTGTGCATTGGGCATCCTAGTGTGAATTGTTCACTAGCTCCCATGGGCATTTTCAACTTTGTATTATTAACTCTACTCACACAGTGTATCTAACTGTGGCTATATTAACAATACCGGCAGCCCATGCATGCCAGAGCATCTTAACGCTAGTTGATAGGAAATGGTATTAGCATGGGGGCGGGGGGGCTCCTTTGGGGTGCATTTGTGTTTTCAAGAAAGTAGGGAGGACTTACTTTGAGGGTGTGTTTCCCAGCCAAGGGGTGATGTCATGTTCAATGAGCCTCATGATGGTAAAGCTAAGGTCTCCTTCACTGAATGATAAACACCTTAGTCGTTTGCACTGCAAACGATGCACCAGTCTGAGGGTTTTATTTTTTTATCTTGTATCGTTTTTCCTTCCAGGTGCGGCTCTGACTCCCTGCTAATTTAATCTTTTAGGTTTCCCTTCTCCATCATCGCCTGCTGCAGCGATTTCCATGTCATGTTGCTTGCAAAAAAGACTACTTTTATCTGAGAGCCCTTCCCCCTCCCTCTGTCGAGGAGCTATTTTGGGAACCAGCAGCTGAGCTAGAGGATTGTTAATTGTTTGTCAAACCTTTCCAGGCTGGTTAGATCACATGCGGAGATTACAGTGCGTAGTCGCACCCTTTCCTCCGCCTCCTTTTACTATCCCGCTGTGACCACGGAGGAAGGGGGGGATGCCCCTTTTCCAGGCAGGGAAAGAGAGGCACAGAAGACCACGCTGACACACAGTCATAAACAAAAGAAAAAAAAATTCTATAGTGAATCACAGCTGCAATGACAACACTGACACATGTTCACAACAGAGATGCACATTATCCAGCCAGTCCAATTTCAATGAGACCCTGCTGCACATCTAGAAACACAGCACACTCTAACCAATCACAGCAGTGGCTCTGAAACAGAGAA
The DNA here is from genome assembly GCF_033958435.1 of Carettochelys insculpta. NCBI lineage: Eukaryota > Metazoa > Chordata > Testudines > Carettochelyidae > Carettochelys > Carettochelys insculpta. The sequence goes on along the minus strand of NC_134145.1, from coordinate 57,992,913 downwards.
ACACTCTACAACCAATCACAAGCCAGAGAGAAACACCCGCACACATCCACATTCCCTCTAATGAAAGCAGACTCTTCTCACACACATACAACCACAACCCAGAGACAAGCAGACAGACAACAAAGCCACCCAGGGCTCTGACCTCAAAAGCCACCATGTGACTCTGTCTGAAACTTAGTGCATTACATCAGCCTGGGAAAGAAAGACAAGCTCAGGGACCAAAATATTGTCCTTCTTAAAAGGGCAACCGCACCGATGCTTTTAAGGAGGACTGGACTGTTTCGTAGAGTGCTATTCCCCTCTGTCTTCTTGCCTTACTTGCAGGTATCATAGAGCTGCGGGAAGAGCATGCCTAAAGAAAAAAAGTTTATTTTTGTGACGTCCTACAAATACAGGACCCATTTAGATCGTGACATAGATGCTGAGGTAGAACTGGGTGATCCTTTGTGTAGGCTGGAAATAGAGTAGGCCAAACACTGGACAGCTGTGATAATTGTTTGCATGTAGAAGACATTGGAAATATAAATATATTATTTAATCACTGTTACAGTTAAGGCTACATGACAGTTGACATTCTGTAGCACATCACCTGCAAGGATTTCACAGTGCTTTATGAGGAGTGATGAATTTTGCCTCTCCCCTCTACTTGACTAATGATGTTATGGGAATTTTAGAAATGGAAAGTCAGACGAAGTTAAGACCAACTTTTTCAAAAGTGGCCGCTGACTTACGACACCATAATTTTGACTGTCCAACTTAGTACACAAAATTGGTGCCCACTTTTGAAAATATAGCTGTTAGTGACTAGCCCAAGGTTGGTCAACAAATCTGGTAAAACCAGGAATATCGGACTGGGAACCCTGTCTCTGTATCCCAGGCTGTGAAGCAGTAGATGGTGCTTTCTCTCCAAATACCTTTCAGATTTTCCCTGCTTCCTCCATTTTTCTGTTGCTCTGCATACAGCTTGTTGCTGCATGGTAGCATTGGGCCATCAGAGGCAAGTTGCTCCTTCGCTTTTTCTTCTCTCATCTCTTCTTTCCAGTGAGGAAGTCACCGCGGGAAGTCAGTATTGTCTAGCACATTACCAACACTTCTACTGCTTACTGGGCTCTTAAAAGACATTTGGAGGTAAATTACAGCTAAATAACAGCACAGAACACTGAGGGTCAGGACTAGTGGCTGTAAACAAACTTTATGGGACCACAGAAAACTTGGCCACACCCAGGATAAGTGATATTCCAGCTAACTAAAATCACTCCAGATTACGGATGTTGCCAGATGAGAGCGTTCTGGATTACCGAGGTTCAACCTGTATAACTAAATCTCTGGAATAGTTTCTCTGAAGCCAGTCACATTAAATCAGAGATGAAAATGGCCGTAGAATTTAAATTAGCTTGTGACAGCAAAGCAAGATACTAAGTGAAATCGTGGGCTTACTATTTATACGTCCAGGCAAATCAGTAGTCATTGTTATGTAAGACAAAGAAGAATTGGTTCTGCAAACTGAATCTATAAGGATTAGAGAGAGTCCGAAGCTGCAAACTTCAGGTGTACTGATAATTGAGGGGAATCAGAAGTGTATGCCAAGCTCCTTATTAATAAAATCGACCCTTGTTCCTTATAAAGAATTTCAGTTTACTATTTGTTGCGTAAAAGAAAGACTTGCACTCTTTTCCTTGGGAAGTGAAATACATACCCACACAAACTGCTTGCTAAGGCTGAAAGGAATGTGCAGCTGGGCTCCACTTCTGCAGCAAGAGGCTGGAGGTAGAACCTAAAGGTTTTTCCCCAGGTGCATGCACCATATACAGTTTTTAAAGGAGATGAGTCAGTTTAGTTTGGCTGGTATCCCACAAAATCATCTCACTAGCTTTCTCCAAAATCTTATTTTGAACTTAGCCATGTGACAGTTGTCTACAGAAATTGGTTATTGGTAAAAGGTGATAATAAGTTAGTTGAGGGAGTTGCCTGGAGAGAGGGGTCTGTACCCAGGGAATATCACTTTCCTTGGTCACTGAGGGAGAAAATATCTGTGGCAGTGCATCACTGTTGGATATGTCTCCAGCTTCAAGGGATGGGGAGGTTTTATATCAAAGTCTTGGCCCTGCTGTAATGTTACCTTATTTTAGGGTATGTCTGTGTTGCAACTGGACAGCCATGGCTGGCCCATGTCGATTGGTTCAGGCTATGGGGCTGTTTAGTTGAAATGTAGATTTCAGATTTGTTCTGGAGTCTGGGCTGTGGGACCCCACACCCCAACCCCAAATATCCATAATGAAAAAGCCTCTTAACCGGAGCCCCACAAGACCAGTCAGATGGCCTGGGCCAGCCATGGTGGTTGTCTAACTTCAGTGTAGACATACCTTTAAAGTCTTTAGAGGAGTCACTTGGTGACAACTGAAATAAGTAATTCATTAAAAAGGACTGGATCCAGTGCCCTTGAGGCAGATGAAGGTGCCACTGAAAGTCTTCTCTAGGCATCTTTGGGATTCTGAGGTAAAGGAATCGCATTCCTACCAACACTAATTGCTTCATGTGTCAGGTATATCAACATGCATCAGGAAATCAACAGGATTTTTGTCTGAATAAATACCATAAAATCAAGTCTAATTATTTTAATCAGAATCATCTCTTTGAATGACATCACAGCCTCAGCTCCTGGAGGCTCCAGAATCTGAATGTGGTGTCATTACAAGTATTTAAATTAGCTCGTGACAGCAAAGCAAGATACCACATCACACACTTATTTCAAGGTGTCATAGAGAGACAAATAAGGCTGTTATGTATAAACAGCAGCAACACAACCCCCAAACATCTAGACCTAGAGTCAGCTTTGATAATTAAACCCTGACTGAAATGGTTACACCATAGAAGCTGTAGATTTCCAAGGCATGGGATCAGGACACTGAATCAGATTCTGTGGGTCTGGGAATTTAAGCCAATTCTTTTTCTTTAGGCTGTCATTTTTCTTCACTATTATTTTCTCCCTTCCAGTTTTCCAGAGAGCAAATTTGGGGCACAGAACTCATGTGAGCGTCTCTGTAGCTTTGTCTACGTTGCAAGGTTCTGTTGTCAAAAGCTGCCTGTTACTGACAAAACAATCAGACCCTACACACTGCAATGTGACTTTTGTTGGAAAAAACCCCAGTTTAGGTGACAAAAACTTTCAACACTACCAGAGACTATTTCTTTTCCCCTCCCTTTATTGTTAACAGATCCTGCTGCGTGTTCGTCAACAGAACTGGCTTCCACCAGTATCCCGCAGTATGGCTGTGTCTACACTAGAGAATTTTGTTGACAGAAGGGGCCTTCTGTCGACGTGACTCCAGGAACATCTATGCACACAAACCATTCTGTCGACAGAGTCTATACAGAACTCTGCATTTGTCTCAACAGTATTATCCCTCAAAAATTTGAGGAATAATGCTTCTGTTGACAGAGTTCTGTTGATAGAAGTGCTGTATAGACATTTCTGTCAATAGAGAAGCTTCCAGTTCACCGGGAAACCCTATCTGCAGATGTTACTGTTGACACGAGCTTCTAGTGTAGACATAGCCTACCTGCCCTGATGTCTCTGCTCAGTTTTTTTATGTCTGCCACCCTTTCAGGCCTGTGTACTTCCCCTTTATAAGCTCCCCAGATTGTCTGACAGGAGTGTGCTGCTCCTACTCTGCCCTGAACTAGGAACGCAGTGGCAAGCGGATTCCTGCTGTGGGGATGGGGAGTCAGGTTGCTGTGCTGCTTTGACGTTCCTCAGCATGGAGAGCTCACAGAGCTACTTACAATACAGCTCCCAGCAGCCGAGGAGGCTGTAGAAGATGCATAGGGATCAGCTTTTCCTTATCCCAACCTGCAAGGTGGGGTACATACCTGCAGGGCATGGGAACAGCCACTCACTCTACTGGTCCCTCAGTAAAGTCCCTGCCATGTTCCTCCTGTTGGCCAACAGCCGCTGCCCCCGCACTCCTAGTCCTGTTTTCAGCCAGTACTGGCTGCTTGCTGTGGAGGCTGGTGAGTACAGCGAGACAGTGGCTGATTATGAGTTGCCTCTGTTGCTTACTTATCGTCCTTTTACATGCTTGCCAAGTCAGTGGCCTCTCTCTGCTCTGCCCCTTCATCCCTCAGTCTTGTTGCTCCTTGTCCACTTCCCACCCCCAGCAGGAGACATCCTGCTCAGCACTGTGTGACGAGCCAGCCCCTTGTTGGATCATTCATTTCACCAGTAGCTTGTTTGGCTAGCTCCTTCCTCCCCCCATTGCCTCTGGCTAAGCTGGCCCCATGGAAAGCTCAAGCCCTCTGGCCCAGGACGCTGGCCAGGAGGAGCCAAGCCCACCATGTGCCAAAACCCAAAACAGCACTGGCATAAGAAAGCTTCTTTGCCCCTAATCTAAACTCTGGAGTTGTGGGGAGGAAGCTATTTCCAACCTATTTGCATCCTAGCCGTGCAGACGCTGCAGCAACCTGGCAGGGCTTAAAACTCTTCTTCTCATGCCATCTCGATGCTGGGTCCTGCTCCAGGCACCGTGGGGCTGGTCTGGCCCTGAGGCACCATTCCCTGTTGAGCCACTTCTCTGGCCAGGTTTTCTGAAGCTCCAGCAGCCATGTTTCTGGGCCCTTGTGCAGAAATGCATCCTTAGGGATTAGCTCTTCCTACCCATGCCGAAGCCAGGGCACAAGAGGTGGCTGGGTTATGCCAGTGGCCTGAAGCTGCTTGGAGATGTTAGTTGCCCTTCTATAGGCAAGATGAGACAAGCTGCTTCTAACCACAGGAGATGGGGTGAGAGGAGGGAAAAGGTGGTCTCTGCAAAGCCGTGCACAGTAACAAAAGTTTGCTGTGCCAGGTGCTTGGAGAGGCAGGTCCATCCTGGGAGCCCAACTAGGTATGGAGGGTGGCAAGTCCTGGGCAGGGAGGGTTGGGTCAAGTCAGTTGGCCACCCCCATCCTTTTGTGTGTGTGTGTGTGTGTGAGACCTCTCCCCAGGCAACCCTTAAAATAAGAAGGTAAATAAAGTCCAGCTACTTATTATTTCTTTTAACAGGGGCTCAATCAACTTGACATTAATTTGAATGTTCATACTACATAGTTCTGATTCATTGCTATTAAACTTGCTTGAATACAAATAATGTTACCAAGTGTCCCATATTCAGTATAGGGAAATATGATCACCCTACCTATAGCACATTGCTCGCACAGTTGATGATAGTACTCTGAGTGTGGACATGATCTGTCGACAAGAGGGAACAAGTATGGACATCCTCTGGCAATTTTTGTTTTGTTGGCTTATGGGTGTCAGTATGAGCTTTGCTGACAAAATTTGGTAGTGCAGACATACTCTAAAACTCAAGAAGGGCTGGAGGCACAAAAGAGTTGGAAATAATTTCCACATTACGAAAGAGTTTTTTGTATCCTTGTAGATGTCACAGATTGCCCATTTTGAGGCTATTATGCTATAATCACGGGCAGGAGGAATTGTGTCAAGTTTGCGGAAAGGAGAGAAAATGTGATGCCGAACCATAAAGTGTGCTTTGTTTAGAAGATAGGTCTATTGTTGTCAGGAAGAAAGTCTCACAGAGCAGTAATTTGGACTTCCGTTATAGAGTTGATGAGGTAGAGGAGAACATGCAGTTGTGGGTCTTTTGTTTAGACTTCTCCAGTGTCAGATGCTTTATGATGTATTTATGATTTATTCATCCCTTGATTTTTGTTACTGTCAGAATCAACAAGCAGTTCTGTGGCACCTTAGAGACAAACAAATGTAGTAAGTTTTGTGGGTAAAACCCACGTCCCCAGAATAATCCCACTCCATTCATCTGAGGAAGTAGATTTTACCCATGAACATTCATGACTGAATAGATTTGGTAGTCTCTGAGATATCACATGACTGCTTGTTATTTTTGAGGCTACAGGCTAACATGGTCACCCCTCTGAGACTATTTACTTTACCACGTCAGAATCAAGTGCACCTTCAGGAAGCCAGAATTTGGTGGCAGTTCCTGTTGCCAGTGAACATCAGGCTCAGGAGAGGAGTCACTGGTGTGGGAAGGCTGACATTTTGTGTACAACTTGGAAGGGTGGGAACGCAATTAAAGGAATGGAAATGAATTCAGTAAATAATGGGGAGTTCACACATGGGACTTGCATTGTGGAGAAATTTCATCAGTGCCACATCTGCTTATGTAGGAAGGACAAATCCCTCATTTTCAGCTGAATAGCGACACTCATTCTCCATTCCATTCCTCTGAAAAGCTCTCCTTGTCCATTGCACTTCAATCCCCAGATGTTCCTATTCCCACCCCCAGATGACTCCATTTATAGCCTCCATATGCTGGTGAGGGTGACATTTGAGGGTGGGAAAATGCTTAGGAATCCAGGGACAAGTCTGAAATACTTCAGAAAACATCAGTTCCCCTTCTGCCTTTCTCTGACTAGCATGAGAAAACAGAGTCATTTTTAAAAACCCCAAGTGTGTGACAAATAGTGCTCATTAAGCGTGATTTGTCAAAATTATCAGGTGAGAGAGTTAGGGGAGAATGTGAAAGAACAGAGTTTTGGAAGAATGAGAAGAGTTTGTCAATAAGTAACTATAGAGGAATGCATAATATATCAGACAATAATAGACAATATATTGTAAACCAATGGTCTCTAATGGAGGACAAGCTGTTACATGAAATATTACATTTTAAAGACTTACTTTAAAAGAATGACAAGATTGCAAAACTGAGCACTCAAATGCTAAGGAATATCAGAATTAACACTGCTTGTGCAATCTTAATTTACTCTCTTTGTGCATATGCATTATGATATAGTCTTTAAACATATGATTGCATTCTGTGTTTTCCACAGCACCTTTGCTTCATTCAGTACTTAGAATGGACAGTGCCCAGTGAATGGGGAAAACCATTCAATAGTTCTTTTTATCTTCGTCATAGAATTTGTGGACTCAGTCTCTATTCATTAAAGAGCATCCAAATGCAACATTATACATAATCAGACTTATAATTCATTATGGGATTTTCTGTGATGTTCTTGTGATGCTAAGAGCCCCTTTATGCCAGCTGGCAAAGGGCACACTCAAAAGGCTATTGTCAGAATATTTAACCAGGGTCTTGTTAGGTGTCAGATAGAAAATTGTGTGGTATATTTATGTGTCATATATAAAAAGTTAAGTATCGGAGGGGTAGCCATGTTAGTCTGGATCTGTAACAGCAACGAAGGGTCCTGTGGCACCTTATAGACTAACAGAAAAGTTTTGAGCATGAGCTTTCGAGTCTGTGCTCATGAATGCTCATGCTCAAAACTTTTCTGTTAGTCTATAAGGTGCCACAGGACCCTTCGTTGCTATATAAAAAGTTGTGTGTGTATGTGCTGGAAATATGTTTTTAACCTATGTCTTGGTGGTAGACAAAGAAATGTAGGTTTACTTGGCTGCCGGGCTTGGTTACAAAGGACAATTAAGGTATATTTATGTGTAAGGTAAAGAAAATGGTCAAGCTAAGAAGTGGCAGAGTCAAAAAAGCATGGTGAGCATACCACCAAGAGAGATTCTGGAGTCCAAATGCCCTTATGGTCTTCCTGGCACTTGAAACAAAGAAATAGGTTTTTGGAATTGTAAAAGGAGCCAAAAGACATTTTAGTTGTTTGTCACTAGGGAATAAAGGCATTGGCACCCTCTGATTATGTGAATGTTGAATACTCTTGTTTGAGGGCTAGAGAGGATGGTAATTTGAAGTGAGAAAGCTGCTCAAGCACAGATTAAAACTTACTGCTCTAGTCACTAAGAATTGTTTTTTGTTTTTTTTTGTAAAATGCTTCAATCTTTCATTATTACTTATCACTTAAATGTGTGTTCTTGATTAATAAACTTATACTTGTTGTATTACTAACCCATCTCAGTGCCATGTACTAAGGTGAAATGTGGGACATCTGCGAAACGGACTGGCATGCATGCCCACTGCCCACTTTTATGGAACTTTGCAAATTGATTTTCCCTGCCCTGAGTCACTATAATAGCAGAATGAGACCTGCTCTGACAGTTGAGACGTGAGTGGCAGTAGCCCTGTGGAAGCTAGCAACACCAGACCTCTACCAGTCCATTGTGAATCATTTCAGAGAGGGTTAATACGCAGTGGAGGTGCTGTGATCCAAGTAGCCAGGGTAAGTGACTCTGGGAAATGTGCAGGACATAGTGGATGGTTTTGCCTCGCTGGGGCTTCCTAAGTGCAGTGGGGCAATAGATGGAACACACATCCCTATCTTGGTACCTGACCACCTTGCCACAGAATACATAAACCACAAGGAGTATTTCTCCATGATATTGCAGCATTGGTGGATCACAAGGGCCATTTCACCAACATCAACATGGGATGGTCAAGAAAGTTGCATGATTTGCACATCTTTAGGAACTCCAGTCTCTTCAGAAAGCTGCAGGATGGAACCTTCCACATCTCTAATAATTTTTGTTTTCCTTTTCTGTACCTTTTCCAGTTCCAGCATATCTTTTTTTGAGATGGGGCACCCACATCTGTGTGCAGTAATCAAGATGTGGTCATAGTATGGATTTATCAAGAGACAATGTAATATTTTCTGTCCTGTTTTCCGAGATGGCTCCTAAAAATCATTGCATCAATGCTGGTGACTTTAGCTTCAGTGAGGATGCTGGCCATCATGTGGCTATCTTACCACTTGATGCTAAGCCAGCCATTCCCCATACAGCCCTCAGACACACCCAGAACATGCCACACAGGGCTCCAGCAGTGATTTAAAGGGCCTGGGGCTCCAGCCCCTGCTGATGCAGTGGTGGTGACAGCCAGGAGTCCTGGTCCCTTTTGAATTGCAGGGCCCCAGGGCAGCTGCCTTTCCCCCCAAGAGTGGGCTTATCAGGAGGTTGCTAATGTTTTGCATCCATAGAGGGGAGTAGGGATGACAACTCTCTTATAGACCTGAATTTTGCTGTCTGTGGAAATGCACTGGAACAATTTCCCAAAGGAAGCAGTTGCACACTGGATCCTCTGCTAGACCTCAGCATCGTGTTTTTATTTATTTTTCTTTATTTTGAGAGAGTTGGCTACCAACCTAAAAGAAGTGCTCAAATGCCTTCAGCATCTGTACCTTCCCTCAGTGGTAATTTGTGGTGTGTCACGTGCAAAGCCTGAAGCACGGAGATAGAGCATTTTAGTCTTCTTGGTATTGAAAGTCCTAGGCTTCAGTATGCTTGTGCAAAAATATCCAGCATGGACTGAAGGTCATTCCCAGTATGCATGAGGATGGCACAGTCTTCAGCTTACTGACAATGAGTAATGGATGCCCTGGGGACTTTAGACTTTAACTGGAAACATCAAAGGTTAAAAAAATAACCCATCCATTCTGTATTGAATGTAAACTCCAGTGAGGAGGCTGTCTTTAATGAAGATCAGAACAACTGCTAACAGCTGACGAACAGAGTTGGAACAAAAATGCATTCTTCCCTAGTCCCAGTTCCGATGATGAAAGGGTCCGTGTCCAAGCCATAACAGAGAACAATGGTACTCATCTGGTTGTGAAGAAGCCTTAGCACTTTAATAAATTTTGGAAGGCAGCCAAATCTGGGCAGAACTTTCCATGGGGCTTCAGCTGACAGCATTGAAGCTTTTGTCAAATCAATGAAGGTCATGAACAAGTCCTGATTTTGTTCCTGAGATTTTTCCTGGATTTGACAGACAATAAAGATCATGTCAGGATGGTCTCTGATGAAGCAGGTCTTTGCCCATGAAAACTTATGGTCCAAAATATCTGTTAGGCTATAAGGTGCCACAAGACTTCTTGTTGTTCTCGAAGCTACAGACTAACATGGCTACCTCTCTGATACTTGAGACAGAACTGAGATTTTGGCAGTATTTCTTCAGCAAGGGAAAGTGATTGGTTTAAGGGGATACAAAGAAGAATTTTCCTTGCTGTGGATAGCAAGACAATGACCTATATAATTTTGATACTCCAACTTGTTTCCTTTCTTAACAATTGTAACAATGTTGGTGTTTCTCAAGTCTTCCAGAATCTTCTCATTATACGAAATTTGAAGAAAAAGTTTGTGGAGCTTCTTAACCAGTTCTTCACCTCCAGACTTACAGACTTCAGCTGGCATGCCATATGGTCCCGCTGCCTGGTTCTTCTTGGTCTGCATGATGACTCATGTTATTTCTTTGAAGTGGCTTGGCCTTAGGGCAAGGCAAGCAAGGCAGTTGCCTCGGGCCCCTCACTCTAGTTGAATATAGCATCCTCGACCTACTGGCCAGGCCCTGCTGTCAGTATGCTGCATTGGGCCCTACATCAGATAGGCTCTGCTTGGGGCTGGCTCTGTGTTTGAAGGTGAGGGGATAAGCAAGAGATTCTCTCTTACGTCACTGAGGTGTGCATTTGGTAGTAGTGCCAGAAAGGTAACTCAGGGTTCAGAACTGACTTTAGAGCTGAAATTTCCTAGGAGAATGGGTATGACCCTTGACTATGCAAGCTGCACTCACGCCTTTGACTCCAGTGTAGACAGATCCACAGAGAAGCTCAGTTGGAATATGGCACTTTTCAGCAGCACCCAATTCACAAAGGGGCACAAGGAAATCTGGGACACCTTTCAGATGGGGTATGGCGGGGCGGGTGCCTGGGCCCAGCACCAGGGGTGTTGTTTGGGGTGAGCAGCCAGGAGTTTGTGTGGCTTCCTTTGCCTGTGCGACTGCCTAGGTGCTGAACGGGAGGAGGCTCGGGCCCGGCCGGGTGACAAGGGCTCTAACGCAGGATCGGAGGCTGCATCACTCTGGGTAGCCTCTCGCTGCTCTGCATACTGCTCGCGCCTCTCGCCGACCACGGCCCCCTCCCTCTCTGTCATTGCCCCTTTAAGAGCCTTCTCCGCGGGGCTAGCGTTCGAACCCTCTTCCTCTCTCCCTATTGGTCAGAGCGGGCGCGCGGGGGGAGGTGAGGGAGAACCAGTCGGTAGTTCGCGCGGCCGGCGGGGCGCTCCTATTGGCCGCTGAGCGGGGTCGCTATTTAAAGCGGGCCGGGCGCGTGGGCTCGCTTCAGTCGGCGGCGCGAGCGGGTAGCGCGCGGCCAGGGTGGGCGGCGGCGGCGCTATGGAGTTCCGCCTGGAGGCGCACCGCATCGTCAGCATCTCGCTGGGCAAGATCTACAGCGCGCGGGGCCAGCGCGGCGGCCTCAAGCTGCACAAGAACCTGCTGGTGTCGCTGGTGCTGCGCAGCGCCCGCCGCGTCTACCTGGGCGAGCCCGGCGGCGAGCCCGCCCTGCCGCCCCGCCCAGGCCCGCCGCCGCCACCCCCGGACTGCGAGAGGCTGCGGCGCGGCTGCGGCTGCCGCCCGCTGGGCTTGGAGGCGGCGCGGGGGCGGCCTGAGTGCCCGGCCGACACCCCCCGCAAGCGGAGCGCGGCCGAGCGCGGCCCGGCGGGCGGCTCCCCGGGCAAGAAGCCGCGGCGGGAGGTGGAGCCGACCCAGGCGCAGGAGGATATGGAGACCGGCAACGTGGCTAGCCTCATCAGCATCTTCGGCTCCGGCTTCTCTGGGCTGCTGGGCAAGGAGCGCGGCGCGGCGGAGGCTGCCGAGCCGGGGCAGGTCTGCTGCGAGCAGCCGGTGCTGCGAAGCCTCAACCCCTGGAGCACGGCCATCGTTGCCTTCTGAGCGCCCTGCCCCGCGGCACCGTCGGGTGCAGGGCCAGGACCGGCTTCCTCTAAAGCGGGCAGGAAACTCGGAGCCACGCCGAGGACTCCTGGACCCTGCCTGCCCCGCCGCACTGGAACCTGAGCGGCGCAGCCCTTCACCTCTCCGTGACTTGTGATCTCCTTTCCCCGGCCGAAAGTCTTGCACCCTGGGCTCCCTGCGTTCTTTGCCTGTGCGGCTCCTTCCTGTCGTCCCATGTGGCCGCTTCCCTTCCAGCTCTAAGCGACTCCCTGAATCCCGAGCCCCCCGGGGCTGTTCCACTGGGAGCACTCCCCCAGATAACACTTAAAGGGTGAAGTGGATTGGACGCTTCTATTATGACGCGCTGGAAGTCGGAACTCTAACGTGGTGCTTTAAAGCAAAAGTGATTTATTAAGTGAACGAACGAGTTTACAGACTGATTTGGGAAGTCGTTGTGGCTTTTGGGCCGGGCTTGGTCACTTCTGGCCTTTGTTCTATAAAGGCTTGGGGAGCTGGTGGGGCTCTTGTACAGTATTCTCTTCTCCACTGATGTATTTTGGTTTTGTATAAATGTTAACTCTACGTGTGTAACACGTATTAAATATTTTGCAGCTGTTTAAGTGTAGTCCTATTTTTGTAGCCACTTTTCTAGAGGGAGGGTGAGGACTGGGTAGACTGCAATGGAGTGGGTGTAGTTTACTGTATGGCTGAGCAGTAGAGGCTAGGATGGCTTTGGTTCCGGTTCTTCTGAGCGGTGTATAAAAGAACATTAAGCGGAAAATGGCTAAAATCTTGGGCGGGCTTTCTACCAAGTCATCTGAACTACCTCTTGCTGCAATCTGTTCTGTGTTCAGTGCAGTACTTGGGCAAACTGCCCTTGGAATTTTTAGTGAGGTTTTACAGAGGAGGAAGTGGTGAATGACTTTCCAGTTCTCTTTATTTATAACACATGCTCATTGGCCCAGAGACTTAGTAATGTACTTCTGAGTGGGATGGGGTGTAGCAGTTTGACTCTCCTCTGAATAAGCACTTAATGTGCAAAGTTGTTACCTTCATGCATTCAGAACAGCTGTTCATTGTCAAAACAGCCCGAGTACCACTATTCATTTCTAACTTTTTTCATTAAACAGTGTTCTGCGTAGTGCTAACAATTGACTGCAAAAATCTGAGAGCTGGGTAAGGATATCTAATTCAACCTGCTTTCATGCCTCAGGCTCCTATTCCTCAGAACAGGCTCACCTACTACTGCAGTAGGTACCTGCTCTGAGAGCTTAAAGTAATTCTATAGAAGAATTCTTCTGTGTAGTTTAGCTTTCCAAAGCTGTGCTAATTAAAACAAAACTATAGAAACAACAAAAACCCCTTAACTTTAAACACCTTCAGGTTACAATTAAAGGGGACATGCAGAGGGAGAAAATGGGTGAGGAATATTAATTCATAATGCATAGAGGACTTTTTTGCAAAGGAAAGTCCTGTTGTGCTGGAAGACTTATTGATCTCTGCTGGGTAGTGGGAGTCTTTTTTTTTTTCCCTTTCAGCCTGTAACTGATAAAATAAGGATTTAAAGCCTCAATCCCGTGGTAATGGTTCATGCCTTCTTTTGCTATTTTTTTCCTATAAAACAGCCTGAAACACTTTTTTTTTAGTCCCTTTTTATTTAAAAATACAAATAAAGGTCTAGTCAGTCTTTGAAGACTGGCAACTAGCAAAATGGTATCATAAGTGAAAGTTAAGCAATTAAGAGAAGGGATTTTTGTAGCAATCTACACTGCTTTTGGTGGTGGTGTATGTACCAGCTTGTGTCATTTAGTTACATCATTAGGAACTGAGTTTGTTAACCCTTTCCTTTTATGGAGGGAGGAAAGGGAACCTTTCACAAATTTGTACATCCAGAAAAAGGTCCAAACAAATGTGCTCCCTTTCCCTTATCAGGTCATCTACTGAAACAGGGCTGTCAACAGGCATGTGAACAAAATTGAACTTGGTGGGAAGAAACCCTGCTGGATTCAGGGGCATTTTAATATTGCTTTAATCTAACCCCCTCCCCCCAAAATGGTGCAGATTCAGGTGTAACTGTACTAGTCTGTAGCATTACAAATAACAAGCAGTCCTGTAGCACATGAAAGACTAACATGTTTTAGGTCATGAACTTACGTGGTAAGACCCCCTTCCTCTGATTGGGAGTGCTGGTTAGAATGCTCCCTCTGGCTGTTCCCTTTCCATTGTTTCACTGGGAGAGGGTTTTTTGGTTGGGGGGAGGGTGGCTGAGAGAACACACCCTTCTTGAAATGTGGATCATAAGTAGGGCCCTACCAAATTTATGGCCATGAAAAATGCATCATGGGCTGTGAAATCTTGTTTGCTTTTATTCACCACTATATAGATTTAGTGGGAAAGACCAGCATTTCTCAAAATATGGCTCCTGACCCAAAAGTTATAGGGGGTCAGTTATTTTAGGGGGTTGTTTGCAATATTGCCACCCTCATTGCTGCACTGCCTTCATAGCAGGGGGGCCAGGATGTGCCCAGCTCTGAAGGCAGTACCCTACCAGCAGCAGAACAGATGTATGGGTAGTAGTACTGCAACCTCCCTAGACTAACATGGCTACTCTACTGAAGGTTATTTCTGCAATAATGAGGGGTCCTGTGGCACTTGAACAGACTTATTTGCCCATAAGTTTTATGGGCAACAACCTCTGTCATCAGATGCGTTAACATTGTCATTCCCCATCCACAAACTCTCTTTTGGGTCAGGATCTCTCCAATTGCAACATCATGACACTTCTGACTTTTTAAAAAGTCAGAACTTTAAAATTTCAGGGCTATGAAATTGACCAACATCAATTTGCTAGGGTCCTAATCATAAGATCAGGGTCTCTCTTTTCCAGTCAGGTTTCTTATTCAAATCTCTTGAGTTAGCAGCTTCTACTTCTTCCACATTCTTATCTTTGGGTAGCTGTTTAGAAACAGCTTGGAGCTACTCTAAAGCATTGCCTTAATTTTGTGTGGACACGCTTCTGGAAAATGTGGGATAGTGGTGTGTGCTATTAAAAAGCAGTGAAGGAAGGTTTTTTAAAAACATCTGGGCAGAGAGTACTGAATCTGTCGGTGTAGTAAAGAAGCCATAATTTCCTTTCAGCACAGTGCTTGGTACTGGTTCTATATCTAATCTCCACAGGAGATATGTAGTTGGTGTCCAACAAAATGGTGGTGGTTGGCAGCATCTGAAATACCAGAACTAAAGGCTATTCTGATATCTCAATTCCGCCTCTAATATCAGAGAGCAATCCAGGTCTCATTTGAATTTTGATTTCTCCTCTATCAAATCCTAAGTAGCTGTCCCATGACAAAGAGCACAATCCAACTTTACAGGTTGCCATTTAAATGTCTCCTGGGTTAGGCCATGCAAGTAATGGACTTCAGTGCAATTTCATAGATGTGATAGTGCATTGGGCTAGACCACCTCAATGAAATGCATCCACAGGTGGGGTGGTGGGTAGCAGCTAACCAGCATTCTTTTCTATCCAGTAGGAAGCAGAGCTGAACTAATGGGTAAATGGAAACAAAAGTTGGTTTTATCAGTACTTGGAAACAAAAATACTAGGAGGTTTGAGATTTTTTTTGAGGTTATTTAATGTCTATGCTGCTTGGGAAAAACAGCCAGGCTGGGTCTAGACTAGCTCCGAACTTTGAAGGGGGCATGGTAATTAGGATGTTGGGAGATTACTAATGAAGTGCTGTGGTGCAAATGCAGCACTTCGTTAGTCAAAGTCTCTCCTGCAGCAACTTCATTCTAGCGTGGGCACTTCGAAGTACCCCTGGCTACATGCAATCTGGCACTTTGAAGTCCCTTTGCTCCTCAAAATTTTGACTTGGATGTAGCGCAGGCACTCTGAAGTACCCATGGCTGCATGCAAGCCAGCACTTCGAAGTTGCTGTGGGGGAGATTCTGACTAATGAAGTGCTGCATATGCACTGCAGCACTTCATTAGTCATCTCCTGACACCCCAATCACCATGCCCCCTCAGAAGTACAGGGCTAGTCTAGACACTGCCTAAGAGTGGGGCATCATAGCAAAGGAGAGACTGCTCTTTCCTTTGAGCTGTGGTAGGATCAGCTGAACTAGTTGCTTAGCTCAGTGGTTGGTGCACACTGACTGCATGCAGCTTCTCACTTGAGGCAGTGCTATGTATTTTGTGACTGTTTCAATTGAAAGTTATTTAAAGACTCACCTTCGGAGAAGTGACTCTTTTTTTCCCCTCTCCTGCCCCAGAGAAAACTTTGGCTTCCATTTGCTACTGGGCTTGTGATCTGTGCAGTAACATATAAACTCTTCTAGCAAATGCATAAGAAAGGTGTAAAGGATCAGCCTTCGACTGTGGAAATAGCTGCAAACAGTAAGAATAGTGATAGTATAGCAAACAGGGCCTGCATGTAAGACAACGGCCTCACTGACGCTTCATGGCAAATGGTCCCGTGTCCAGAAACCAGTGTCAGATTTTCTGTGTGTGTGTGTGTGTGTGTGTGTGTGTGTGTGTGTGTGTGTGTGTGTGTGTGTGTGTGTGTGTGTGTGTGTGTGTGTGTGTGTGTGTGTGTGTGTGTGTGTGTTGATGCTATGGACATGGGCAAAATAGCAGGATCTATGACCTGGGTCTTCCAAGACATTGAGGTGCTAAAATCCCATTGAAATCTAAGTCTCTGGGCCTATTTTCCTTGGTTAATCTGATCTACCTTCTGATTCTTTCTCCTGACTTTCTTCTGTTGATGGCAGTGCATTTAGGTGGTGATGGCACAAACACAATTGAGTCGGGGAAGAAGAAACATGATGACTATGCTCTCAAATCCAAATAGGACTTATGTGCAAATGGGCACTGAGGAAAGAGATGCCCATCTAAGGAACCACATGCAAATAAAAATTTGTCGCTTGAAAGATGTCTTATGCTAGCTACGTAACAAGGCCTGGAAGGCTGTGACTAGTAGTAATACAGCATAATCCTTGCCTTCCTAGAATAGCAACGGAGATTGAAAAGTTATTAGGAAGACAAGCTAAAGCAGAACAAGGAGGCTTGTCTTCTCGTCTCACCTGTGCATGGACATGCATGTAACCTTACCATCACCCTGCTTAATTTCTCTAATTGTAGTAAGTGGGGATAAGAGTAACCTGTCAGGGCTGTTGTGAAGTTAATGTTTGTAAAGGCTTTGAGGGCCTGAGAGGAAGATGCTACCAAAATCTCCTCTCTCACTATTAGAAGAGGGTGGTAACTGCTTGGAGGAAGTGGGCTGGAATGAGGTATGAAATCACTTCTCCCAGGGTGGAGGTATAGCCTGAGAGAAGTGGAAATTCATTTGCTTTCACCTTTCTTAGCTCATTAGCAATTAGAGTATATCTCCAATTTCCACCTCTATGAGCTATTGCTCTAATTAGGGATGCCTTCTGGAGAGGAAATCATCGAAAACATTTAATACTCCCTTACCATTAATGTTAGTCATCTCCTTTAATCGGATGAATAAATATGTATTTCTCCAGATGTCAGCCAATGTTCCCATCCAAGATAGTGGACAAAACAGGTTTGGGTGGGGGAAAAGGTGAACAGGGATCCTGGATTTGGCTTTTAATGTCCCCTCTCTCATTTGGCACACCCTAGATGACCCCTGGAGGACCATACCCCAAGATGACCCTGTTTACGCATCCCTGTGCCTGCCCTGGGGATCCTAGACTCATTGCTGCTACATCTCTGGGACTTGTCTCAGCACTCTGGAATCTAGTGAGCTGCTGGGAGGGAGCGCACGCAAGAAATCTCTGGGGGCTGCATTCTTGAGACAGCCTTTCCCTTGCCCAGAGAGCAGCAGCTGGTGGCTGCCCACTTCAGGGAGAGTGGGAGCTGCAGTAACACTTGGGCGGTGAGAGGAAAGCACTGGAGAGATTTAAATAGTAGACCAGTGCCCTAAAGGAATGGAAAAATGGATGTGGGAGGGCTTTGAAAAAGCTCCCTGCATTGTATGTGGGTGGGAAAGAAGGGAAGGTGGTACTATATAAAAAACATTCCGTACTGCCCCCATATAGACTCCAAAAGTTGACTGAAGGGGGGAACCTGATTTCCCCCAGCTCCTTAGAAGCCCTGTGGGATCTGCCTGGCTGTATGGGACTGTGCATGCTTCTGTTAGAGAGATGTCAGTTAACCTGGGTACTGGAGGAATTTCCTCCCCTTTCAGGCTATGTCTAGACTGCAGGCTTCTGGTGAGAGACTGAAGGTCTCTTGGCAGAAGTTTGCCATGTTGGGAGCATTCTGCTAACATCCCTGTCTTCCTCCTTCCACGAGGAAAAGGGGATGTCTTGAGAGATGGGGTTTTCCTGACATTTGGCCCAGTGGGGACAGGCCAAATGTCCAGAAAGCCTCTCCTGAGAAAACTGTTGGGAAGAGATAGGTTAAGGTGTGCTTGAAAGTGGGGGATAGAGCTGGGGAGTGCTTCTGTCCCCAGCTGGCTCCTGCAGCTTTTGCTAGGGCAAAGAGGGCAGGGTTCTCCTCCTCCCCAGTCTTGGCCGCAAGCTTCTACTGCTGTTTCAGGGGGCAGGAGAGAGAGACAGGTCATGGGGAAAGAATGTGGTGGCCCAGGTGTGTTGCTCATGGAGAGAGGTAAAGATGGGTTGGGCTTTGGCTTTCTGACTGGCCTTTCAGAAAACACAGACTCTCTGCTGTCATGGAAATACTGCTGCTACTCCAGGTACAGGGCTGTCTTGGAAGCTCCTCAGCAGGGCAATGAGCATTGGATGGAAAAAGTGGGAAGCAGAAGTGGCAGTTGAACTGGGTGTACCTCTCTTTGTCAGAGCTATAAGCAGGTGACATGGCAGGTGCTGCTATGAAAATGTTCTTCACCACTTATGGGACCCTGCTGTTCAGCAGAGGGGAGGGCAGGGGCCCAGTCATGGGAATGCTACTGCCATACTGAACTGAGTCAATAAACAGCACAAGTTGGGGTCAGATCCAACCTCCAAGAAGGTGGTGTGATGACCATCCTTGCGGAGCTAGAACTGGATATGCTGCTTCATGGGGTAGAGATTGAAATGAGACACTGCTCTGGTTAGCAAATCCAAAAGACCATTTGAGTTTTGGTTCTCTTTAGCAACATACCTGGAACAGAGCCTCTCTTCTCTTACAAAGTGTGTGGCAATGTTTTGACTTGGATTGTGGCACAGGGTGTGATGTTACTTGCGGAGATGAACAGCTGTAGACCAGTCTTGGAGCTGCAGACTGAAACTGTGTCCTAATATACTTCCCATATAGTAATTCAAACTTCAGGGAGGAGGAGAAAGTGCATTCCTTGCCAGAGAAGTCATGGAAGAAAGGGTACTGAATAGATCAGTGGGCAGGAAGGGGAATTTTCCAGGCTTCCCACTTAGAAATAGTTCACAGCTTCCAAGATATTATTTAGTCTCAATACACATGGGGTGAGTTCAGGGCAGACTCACTTGGCCTCAATTTAGAATTTCCTGGCCATTGTCTATCTGGGTCACAACCTAGATTGCTTCACTTCCAAACTCATTTTTTTTATTTGGACCAGCTGGAGGGAGCTGTTTTGACTTGTGTTTAGGCAGGTGTTTGTGAAGAATGTGTAATAAGCTTGGGAAATGGGAACAGGTCCTCCGTTTTCTTTTAGTACGGTGCCAGGTTCCAACCTGGAGAAAATACTTTCTATAGTAGTGGTAGAAATTGCATAAAATAAGGGTTTTAAAAGGGAAATGCATCGCATAGCTGCTCTGGTTAGCAGCCTCTCTTCTACATTCCTGCAGCTGTAAAGATTGAGTTGGGGGCAGGATGGTGTGGTTCTTTTGCCAGTGTGAGAATGGAGCAGGTTGAGTGCATCCATGTTCTTTCTAGCTGTGCATTGGGCAGCATCTTCTGTTTCTACCTCTCTTCCAGAGGCTTGGTCAAGAGCTGATTGTTATGGACCCAGGGCTAGGGCCTAGCCTCGGGAGACATGACAAAGGCGGACTCTCGGCTTTCGTTTAAAAACAAAACTCCAGCAGCCGTGATGGAGAAAAGCCTGAAAATGTGACTTGTGTAGCTGTGTATGCCTCATCTTGCAGGCAGCTGGGAACAGTAGCTGTGATGGGCAATCTCTCCATATCATGATAGGGTGTTAACTCCAAGATCTGTTAATAGGGTGCGGGGGTTGTCAGTGGCACTGCAACAGGAGATGCATGTACAGCTGGAGAAGCAAGCAGTAGGCACGTTCAAGTTGTGGTGAGCCCTGTGTTGGGGAAGGGGGCGGGGTGAGCCCTGGCTGTGGACACCTGCATCTTTGCAGAGTTGGTGGGTGGTGGAAAATTATATCTGATTCTGTCTTGGGATCAGGTGTGGTGTGGTGGGACAAGCTACCCGGGAGCCCCAAGTTATGGTGAGTGTATTGCCCCAGATTGCCTTAATTTAGCCTGGCCCATACACTGACCTTTTTTTTTTTTTAGAAGAATAACCCTCTACCCTAATCTTTTATCCATGTCCTTTATGGTGCAGAAATAGCCCTGCTACCTTTCTCCAGGACCCTTGGCACTGCCAGCAACAAAGACTGCATGGGCTGTTTCTCAAGGTATCCTCTAACACTGGAGAGAATAATAGTATTGTCTCCCTGACATGAATGGAGCTGAATGGAGCCTCCCCAGGGGGAAGGTGATGGTTATGTCACAAGGATTTTAAGCTTTATTCCTGGTCTGTGAATCTGTGGAAGGTGCTGGGATGCAGTAACATGTTGTGGCTGCGCAGGCTGTGGGCTCTTGCCAGCAGTATTAACAGCCTCAAAGAAACAGGCACAGCTCTCTGTTGTTCATATTCGGGGCCCTGGTTTGGAACACGTGTGGTTTTCTGGGGAAAAGATTTCCTCCTCCTCCTTTCCTCAGCCAACAGTGTCTGACCTCAGCTGTCGTCTCTGGTGTTGTGTAGGGGATTAATCAGAGCCTAAGGACAGGTTCAGGCGTGTCCAATGCAGAGGGGAGCTTTGCACACAGCAGTGGGGAGGAGGACAATGAAGCATTCTATTGCAGCTGCACAAAGCAGCTGAGCCGAGCTGGAAGGAGAAATACTTGTACCAGTTGAAGATGGACCCAAACGCCACATCCATTTTCTCACCACTACAAGTAGTGAGGTGGTTCTTAATCCCCACTGAGAGCCAGATATGAATTCTGGAAGTGACTCCCATCTCTACAAGCTGAGCCCAAACCCCAGAGCTGATCATCTGTGGGCAGCAAGGTGTCCAGAATCCAGGGATTTAGAGGACTTCGTGGTCTGAAGTGTGCAGTTGGTGCCTGTCTCCAATAGCTCTGCCCAATATTTCTAGGGGCCTTGTCACTGTAATGCATAGACTTTAAGAACAGAGAGACTTTTGTAAGTCTCTAGTCCTGAACAATCTCTGGTCCGGTGGTTTTCAACCAGTGTGCTATGAGAACTGTGTAAGTGTGCCATGAAATTTCTCCAATTTCCACTCACTGTTGGGAAAATTGATAACCTCGTGCCAGTTGAGGCTGAAGCAGCAAGGCTGCCTGAGTCCCAGCTCGTGTGTTCCTCAATTTTCCCTCTCAGCAGCTCTGCAAAGAGCCATGTTAGGGAAGGGGAGAGCTGACAACCCTGTGCCAGCTTTGCTGACCGAGCTCCAGCTTGCACAAGGTTGGTCAATTTACCCCCACCACCCAAAGTGGCTCTTTCAGAGCTGCTGCAAGAGGAAATGTTGATCTGGAAGGAGCCCATTCATGCTGGGAGGCAGCTGAAATACTGTCTCCTGGCCCCAGTGGGCTGGTGGGGAGCCTGACCCCTCCCTGCTGTGGCAGGGAGGGTGGGAGTCTGTTGGAGCTGGGGCATGGTTTGAAAGCTGCGTCCCAGCTCCAACAGGCTGGTGGTAGGGGTTGACGTTTATGAGCAATTGATTCAGCTGAAAAGTGGCTGTGCTGTAGAATTTTGTCTCATTGGCACGTGCCCTGTTACTGAAAACCACTCCTCTAGTCCAGCCTTCTGCATAACACAGGCCAGAACTTGCCCCTTAATCTATGCCTTGAGCTCATAACTGCTGTACTAATGTAACACCAGAGTAGGGAGTCAATCGTGAAAACTTTCAGCGACTTGTCTGTAGTGGATTCCAGCTTTGCCTTGTTCAAGTCAGCAGCTCTTTCTGGTCCTAAGTGTGCTATGCTGAGGCTTGTGTTGAAGTCACATCAGCAAAATGACTTTGGAGATCAGTGAGAAAACAGGTGTGTAGGAATGGGGAGGACAGCAATGCAGGGAAGGTGAAAAGTGAACAAGGGGAAGTGGAGTGGAGTGAATCAGAGCTAGGCAGGGAGAGCAAAAAAGAAAAAGCAATAGAGACAGTTGAAATAGGAGATTGTGGCCACTCTGAGAGAGAGAGAGAGTGAGAGAGAGAGAGAGAGA
Source organism: Carettochelys insculpta (assembly GCF_033958435.1). Classification (NCBI taxonomy): domain Eukaryota; kingdom Metazoa; phylum Chordata; order Testudines; family Carettochelyidae; genus Carettochelys; species Carettochelys insculpta. The sequence goes on along the minus strand of NC_134145.1, from coordinate 57,970,851 downwards.
ATGGGGCAGAGAATCACTTGGGCTGTCTCTATTTGCTCAATAAAATTTTGTTGTTCACTCTGAACAACAAAGGTTTTGCCCTAACAATTGCCCACATGAATGCTGCTTTGCTGACTGCAGCACCTTCCAAAAAAGCATTTGCAAATACTGACTTTTAGCAATGGAACTGTGTGGCCACAGCCTTGTCATTTAAATCTCTGTAAATCTTCCCCAGCAGCCTGGAAAGAATAATAATCAGAGGCACATAAGGACAGGAAAGAGAGCAGACCTAGAAAAAGTGGGGAGACAGAGGCAAAAATGGGAACAGAAATTGGAATGTGCAGTTTCTCCTGCAACTTTGATGTTTTCTGCAGCCAGCAAGGGTTCTTCCTTTGACTTCCCAGAAATAAGCAAAGGCTCAGCTGCCACCTCTGTGCCTGTCCACCCTTTCCCCTGGGGCTTGAGGGCTTTCTGTGGTTTCCCACTCCTCCTCCACACAATAAAAAGCTCCAGACAACAGAGCAGGGCTGGCCAAAGAGAACTCAGACTGCCACACCCCCTTCTGTCACCAACTAGCTTCATATTCTGCAGCCACTGGGATGGAATTTCACTTGGCAAGATGAGGGAGGAAGGGACGTTCTTAGAGAAACTCCCAGTCTTCAGTCCCCAGACACTGGGAACAAATCCTCCTGCTGTGCCCTTTATACTTGTTAGCTCACCTCCACACACACTTTTCTTTAATTTGTGTGTTGTCTGCTTCTGTGCCACTGGGCTCCTGCTCATTTCAGCTTACTGTGCTTTTCAGCTGTGTTAAACAGGCTGGTTTCAGGGTGGTGGTGATCGGTGGGCAAGGCTTTCCAGGATAGTTCAAAGCCTGGCTTAGATAGAAAACTGACATGGGTTTTGTAGTCTGAACCTTGTCCTGAGTGGACATGTAGATGAATTGCTGTATCAGATGGCATGTGGGTGGTTGTGTTCTTCCATTAAATTCCCAGTAGTATAGCTAGCTGGTGGGGGTGGGAGAAGGCTAATAGGGATACTGGGTACTATTTTCAAGTGCCTAAGTGATTTAGGGGCTAAAGTGCTATTGGCTTTCAGTAAACCCAGGCTCCAAAATGCCTGTCATGTCTGAAAATGGGAATTAGGCTCCTAATAATTTGATTGCTTTTGCCAGTGTTACATTAGCATCTGAACATTTTTCTCCAAATGCTCCCCAGCCGCTTTGGGAGGTTCCCTTCAACCTGCCAGGAATCTGAGCACATATCCCAGCACCCACTTTCTGCTGTGCCTCCCATGTCCGAGCAAAGGCAAAACAGTCTGTCAATGACTTGAACAGTAGGTGTTTCTGCTGTTTGTGGTCAAAAGTTGTGTGGAGACCCAGGTCTGGGGGTATGATGGGTGAGGCTGTGGGTGCAGTGCAGGGATGCCATTTCAGATTTTGGTGCTGGGGGCTGACCTGTGCATGACATGATGGGGATGGGTGATGGAGCGCAGGGAAGAGTGAGAACATGGGGACCAGACTGAGAACAGCGGCTCCAGCAGTATTACTGAGCATCCTCAGTGCAAGCCAACCAGCAAATTGGGGCAACTGCCCCTATCCACCCTCCCCCACAAATGCATCACCTCTTTCCAGGGGCTGCTAAGGCAATGGAAAACTCTAGTTTGTTTGCTTTAAGCAAATAACTTGTCAATTAGCTGATGGGAGCTCTGTATCTACCTAATTCTGTAGAAAAAGAAAATTCAATATACGACCAACTCAGCTCTAATGCTAAAATAGTCTGACATCTTGCAACAAGCCACTTAAGGAACACTGATTAGCCTTAAAATGTTAATATACATTCTTACTTTGTTACTAACTGTGGGGAGAGCGAGCGAGCCCAGGAGTCCTGACAGTATCTCTGCTCTGGAAGGGGAGTAGGGTCTCGTGGGTTACAGCGGGGGGCAGATACATTTTGGCTCAATAGAAGAACATCAGAATGGGGACAATGGGTCAGACCAATGGTCTTTCTAGCCCACTGTCCACGGCCATTGCTAGGTGCTTCAGAAGGAGTAAACAGAAGAGGCAATCATCACCATCCTTCCCTGTTCTATTTTCACACACCAATCTTGATTTCCTAGACCTCTAACATATCCCCACACCCTCCAGTCATTTCTTTTCCAAGCTGAAAAGTGCTAGTCTTATTACTCTGTCCTCATATGGAAGCTATTCCTTACCCCATAACCTTTTAGTACCTTTATCAAATATTCTTTTTTAGTTGGTGTGACCAGCTCTGTATGCAGTTGCCCTCCTCCCGCAGCAGCAGACGAGGGTTTCTGTAGCCAGGCTAGAATGCCCCCTGCCTGCAGGGAGCCCCTCCGGGCTCCTGCCATTAAGGGTGAAGCTTAACGATTAACTGGTTAACCATTAACATCCATAGTTCAGACCTCATTTACTCTTAGGCCCTGATCCACAATGGTATTTTGGCTCCTAACTTCCACTGCAATAAGTTAGAAGCCTCAGTGCCATCGTGGTATTAGCAACTAGAATGTAGTTCCTTTTTTCTGATTTGGCTCTAATGCCTGCTGTGGAAAACTGTTGCATGGAAAGTGTCATTTTGTACAACAGCCATATTCCGCTAGCTTTGCTGATACTTATTACTGACCTTCTTGCTGCCTAGTGAGTATTTGCTTTGGTTCTTAGTGTTGCTCTTCCCTGGCTTAAGTTACTTTTCCATGATCCTTTTAATTGGATCCTTAAATACCTTGTTGCTGTGGTGTGTTTTAGTGCACATGGCACTTTGTACAGAGACAGAAAGGCCTCTTCAACTTTCAGGAATTTCAGAACGCTGGAATTCCCATTCCAGTTTTGTGGGAAACCGGCAGGTTGTCAGGACTGTATCTCCTTCTTGCCATAGCTGAACACTAATAAGTTTTCCTCTGGACTTCAGTCTGTTTATGCTGCTGTTTACTTATAAGTGTACAGCTGTGTTGTACAGCTGTCTCCAGCTGGTATTCATGTAAGCAGCACTGATGTTGTATGGCTGTTGATCTCAAAGGTGAAAGTGCTAAAGATGTTTATAAACTAAGTCTTTCTGTCCAGCACTAAGCAATGATGTGTGGGGTAGGTGTTATTTTTAGCACAGTTCTCAGTTCTCTCCATTACTTGGCCAGTGTTCACAAGCATTCATTCAAACTGAAAGATTATTGATTAAACACAAAAAAGAGCAAGATAAAAACCCAACATTTCTCTTGAGACTGTTTCACACACCCTCGCTATCAAACTTAGTCAGATCTTATCAGAGTCTCTCTCCTTTTGGAGTCAAACTGTCAGCGTCTCTTATTTTCAGAACAACCTTTTTCATGAAAAGGAAAAACTTAATTTCAGTTTCAGTCTTGCTGTGCAGAGAGCAGTCACTTAAGGAAGAGACAGACATAAGGCAGAGGAGAGACAGGATAGAAAAGGGGTGAAATATGACTTTTGCTTATGTTTCTGGCATACCGTGTAGTTACAAGGAGATGCTTTGGCTGGAAAGTCAATCACTGCCTGAACCCTAGTTAATTACATTCTAGTCAGGGTCCTCACCTAGCTGGGTCCTTTCTCCTTAGGGCAAGTTTGGGTGAATGCAGGATAGAGGGCATAAGGATTTGATGGACAGCCAAGAAATTCAGAGAGAACAGGAGGGAAGGAACAGGGGATTGGAAAATAACACAGCAAGGGAAGAGAATACATTACAGGATCTTACCTGCCTATGCAGCACTGGTAATTTGTTATCCCCACTGGTGGGTGGGGACTGGAGGTCACGTTAATGAGATGATGTTCAGCTCTCCCAGCTGAAAACAAAGATCCTTGAGCAAGGCCCTCCTCTCAGGAAAAAAGTCCTTTAGATGAATGGAGATGAAATGCAGAGCTGGCAGGCTGGCAGATCACCCAGGGGTGGAAGGGAAGGATGATTTATTTTTAACTAAAATCTTTTATTTAAAAAAAAAATTCTAAAAGAAGTAAAAATTGAAGGGGGGATGTTATTCTCAATACTTAATTGTCTGTCAATTAAATCCATTTCTGTAAGGCCAAATTTGGTATGGGTAAATTGGTTCTCGCATTTTCTTGTTTACCAACTATAATCTGGGTCCTTTATTTATATCAGTAGGCTGTTTTTTAATTCAATTTCTCCATCTGATTGGTTTGTGCACCTTTTATGAATTTTAACACTGTGAACAGCTGCCCCTGTTTTTCTGGATTATTATAACATTATGAACTGTCACACCCTTTTAGAGCTGATCCGAAGGTGATTGTGTAGGTCCAATAATCAGAGCAGACACTGGTTTAGAGAGGGGCTCAGGGCTTCAGTGTTACTGATGTGCCTAACTCCCTTTGATTTCAATGAGAATTAAGCAACTTTGAGAATCTGAACGGGGGCTCACAGATCTTAGCATGTGATGCACCCTTTGTTCCCAGAAGGCAGCAGTTCTTATGGTTCTCAGGAGCACATACTTCTGTTTTTTTGAACCAACACCGTGCTAGTTAGAGTTACACAGTCTAGTAGTGGGGACAAGAAACTGAGCAGAAGTTAGTACAGGGTAGTTCTGAGTTCCTCTCCAACTCACTGTGTGACCTCAGGAACATTACTTCATCTTTAGGTGTCCCCATTTCTCCACCAGATGAGAATAATGCTGGCTCTCCTTTGCAAAGCACCATGCGCTGCTTGGCTGAATAGTGCTACCAAAGAGCAAAATAGGGTGATGTTACATTGAAATGGCAGAAATGTTCAGAGGCCAGCCAGGGAAGGCCCTCGTTGTACTAGGTGCTGTACAGTTGTAAGATAAATTAAAGCCTCTTTGGGAAAGAGCTTACAATCTAAACCACAAAATCTTACAGGCAGTTGCAATAAACAAGCAGGTCAGATTAGGGATGTGAAGGAGACAGTGTTACAAAAAATTAATACAGTGCTTGCAATTCTCAGCCAGTTGGGTGCAACAGTCCCAATTCACCTTTGCTTGGCTGTTAGTAGATTGTAGTTATTGGAGCGCATTATATGGAATAGGTGAGCTTGGAAGAAGGACTTGAATGAGGGCAAGGGAGTGGCTGTGTGTAATTTGTCTGGAAGCTCTTCTTTCTTGCTGGGGCAGCATTGGATAGAGTGTGAAAGTGCTTGTGACCTGTGTGTGTGTGTGAGATCCACCATATGGAGGGTGGTGTTCCTGGGCCAGGATGATCCTGCTGTATCTCCATTAAAGTTGGAAGGAATTTGGTCCATTATCCCTACTCTCTGATGGAGCTGCTGATGTGGCTGGGTTAAGTGACTTGGCCAAGGCCAAAGTGAGAAGTAGTGCCTGTAAGTACAAGGGCTTGTGAGTTCCAGACTTCGTGCCGGGAGACAGACCATGCCTCTGTGTCTCTTGCTGCTCTTGTTGGGTTAGTGCCATGGCGTGTGTGGGGTCACTGCTGGAGAGGGCAGGCAGACAGATTTGCCAGCCTGTGTGCACATTTCATATTGCCAGCAGTGCCTGGCTGGCTAGGGTTCACCTTGCTAGGCAGAGGAGGAGGGTGAGGTGGAGCCAGTGGAAATATTATCACAGTGCTGCTGACTCCCTTCCACTTTCGAGAGCTCAGGGCTGGAGCTGGAGAGAGGATTTCCTGCACATGCCCCTGTGGCGCCGAGATTTTCCCTACCTTGAGTTCCGTGTGCAGCTGCCCTTGCTGCTCCAAGCAGCCCACTGACCTCAGCCTTGGGCTGTCCTAGCCAGAACGTGGGAGTGCAGCGGGACTGGCAGCCAGGGGAGTCGCTGGCTGGGTTTATGAGCTGCCCTTGCCAGCCGTGGACTCTGTTACCAGGGTAACTTGTGTGACAACTGGAGGAGAAAGCAGCCTGCTGTGCTGGCAGGAGGGCGGGAGAGACAGGGCCTGGGGAAGGAGTAGCTGTTTTGTCTCCATGGTAATGGTGCTGCTATTTTCAATGCAGGCGAGAGTCCAATGGCACCCTCCCAGGGTGTAATTCTATGGCAGGCCAGGACCAAGCGGCTGGGAAGCGCAACATAAACAAGCCGCTGCTTCCCTGCTGGGCACAGGGGTGGTGGTAGGGGGCGAAGACAGATCAAAGGAAGGGATGCAGCTGGTGCTGTGGTCCTGGAATAGGAGACTCAGCCCAAGGGGATGAGTTATCAGAGCCCCACCCATATTCACGGCAGACTCAGCCCCAAGCCCTGTGGATATGGGTGGGGCTCTGATAGCTCATGCTGATTCCTTGCCAGCTGTTTGGTGACACAGTTACTCTCATGCTCTTTCTATGTATCTTCCAGCCACTCTCTGGTCCTCGTTGTTTCTGCTGTTGCCCTCTACCTATAAACTTTGTCCTTTTGTTTTAAGTCCCCGCCCCGGTCCCGTTTCTAACCTCCCCCTTCCCTCTAGTCAGCTCTGTCTCTTGCCCCCTGCCAGAACTGTCTGTCTCTTCGTGATCCCCACCTACTGCAGTGAGAAGAGCACAGAATGCAGAGAGAAAGCAATTAAAGCCACAGCAGGCTAATCTCCTTCATGCCATGCCAGCGGTCTGTCCCTGGGCTGGGCTGGCAAGCTAAGCTTCCTAATGTACATCTGGTGCCTCAGAGGAGGCAGCTCCTGGACCCCTGGCTCAGCAAGGCACTAATGAGATGAACCATTCCCCGGCTGTTCCTCACCCCTGAGGCTGAGCTCTGACGAGCTGCTCTCTGTTCCCCTGTCTCACCTCCTCCGCCCAGTCGTGCTGTTTGTTCAGAAGGGGAATATTTGACCCTGGATGCCCTTGGCGGCAGAGAAGCTGGGAGGAGCGGTGTCCGCAGGAAAGCCGAGCGGAGAGACTCCCACAGGAAGGGAGGGAGCGAGGGAAGGAAGGAAGGGTCTAGTAGCAGAAAGAGGGGGAGTGGGGCAATTATTTTTTCGGGTGACTGAAAGTCAAACCGCAAGCTGGCTTCATGCAGAGTTACATCTAGCCCCATCTGTCTGGCTACTAGGTAACAGACCCTAGGGCCCAGGCTGCTTGAGCTGCTGGGTCTTTAAATGTGGACATGGGCACAGGGAGAGCCGCAGATGGTTTCTTTTCATGGAAGCATGTGGCAGGTGAAAATTCACCTGGTCCGAGGCTGGATGAGCGGCCAGGCTGTGCTGTGCCACATCAGAGTGATGCGTGACGCGTGATCTAGTCCTGGTGACATCCGCTGTTGGATGATGTTCCCCTTTGGAAGCCTCACGCTCTCACTGGTGAAATCACAGCTGATGAAAGGGGCTGACGAGAAAGGCCTCTAGTTTTTATCTGCAGAGCAATGGAAGCCATGGGCAGCAGCTCCCCCACCAACCTGCCTCACTCCTCTGCCAACTGGAAGGAGCACTTCCAATTGCCGGCTTCCTCTCCTTGCCCCGTTGTTTGCATCCACCTTTCTGCTGAGAATGTCAACTAGGGGGCCAGTTAGCATGCGTGGAGCATGGACACCTGTCCATTGGGAACCAGAGTGAGACCAGTTCATTGTACACCAAGCAGGACCAGAGCTGTCCTTACCCATAGGCAGACTACACAGTAGATGGGGCACCCATAGATTTGGGGCTCCACTAGGTCCTAATGTCTACCCATCTGCCTTTTCCTAGTCCTGTTCTGTGGCTCTGCTTCCTTCCCAGAGGATATAGCTAACAGTGAAAAACCCTGCCGAGCTATTAGCAGCGGAGGCTGTGAAAGAGCCTTTCAAGGGGTAATGAAGCCATTAAGAGGCATGTGCCTATCCCTGTCAGTTTCTGAATTTACCACATTAGTCAATAGGACCTGAGTTTAAAACAGGGCGGGGAACCTTTTTAAGGTCAGGGACCACTGACCCCAGGGCCTGGGGCCTCACACAAGTGAGAAGCAAAGTAAAACAAAACAAAGAACCGCCCCCCGCTGATCTGGCCCCAAAATGAGAAGGAAAAAAGCCAAAAAAGCCATCACGGACGTGGCCTCCAACTGGCTCTGCATCTCTCTACACCCAAGCTCCACCCCAGAGCTTAGGGAGACTGGGGCTAGCAGATTTTGTGGGGGTCCCCTAGGCTCTGGAGAGGAGCCAGAGATGAGGGGTTCAGTGCACAGGAGGGGCTGCCAGGAAGTTGGTTGGCATGGGGATGTGGGATCTAGGCAGGAGTTAGAGTACAGGAATAAGCTTGGGATGGGGGTGTGGGCAAGAGGTGCAGTGTAGAAGTGGTCTGGGAGTGAGAGTGCGGGGTCTGGGTGGGAAGAGGCAGGGGTACCGTTCAGCACCTCCCTGCTGCACCCATTGCTCCCATTGGCCAAACTGTGGCCAAAGCTGGGCAGGGGGCGCTGTGGGGGGATTGCTTGCCTGCTGTGTGCTGGAGCCACTACCTTCCCCGTGCCAGGCAGAGCCCATGGGCCAGTTTGGGTCCAGCTTGCCTGGATCGGACCCATGAGGCTCAGGACTCCCCTGCAGCAGGAGCTGGGGCTGGTATTCCAGCCACAGTGCCTTCCCACTGCCTGGCAGGAGCCCTGGTGCTTTGTACCCCCTGGGGGAGGGAGGGTGCCCCAAGCCTTACAGGCACTCTCTGGGCCTTAGGTTTCCTGCCCCACTTTAAAATTTGTTTTAAAAATATTTTATTAGCATGTTGCTGAAGGTTATAAAAATCACAGCTCTAAAAAATTGCCACCCTCTCTTTGGCTGCTGTTGGGCATAATGATACCAGTTTAACAGTACCACTTGGTACAGGTTGAACTTCTCTGATCCAGAACTCTCTTCTCTGGCAAACTCAGTAATCCAACATGATTTGAATTAGCTGCATGACTGCTTATCATGAGTATGGCCAAGTTTCCTGTGGTCCCATAAAGTTTGTTTCTAGCCACCAGTCCTGGCTCTCATTGTTCTGTGCTGTTGTTTAGCTGTAATTTACCCCTACATGTCTTCCAAGAACCCAGTATGCAGTGGAAGTGCTGGTAATGTGCTAGTAAATATTTACCTCCCGTGGTCTGGCAAATTCTCTCGTTTGGGCTCAGTCAGGTCCAGATGGCGCTGAATGAGGGAGGTTCAACTTGTAGTCGTAGTAAACCTCGTAGGGCCCTGTAAATCCTGAGGCCAGCCCTGGGGCAGACACAGCTAGCACAGGGTCTTCATTCCCAGCCATTAGCTCCCTGGGCTGATATGAGCCCAGAGGGAAAAGTCCAGACACGTTTCCTTGTGTAAGACTGAATCTGTTTTCTGTATCCCTGCCAGCTCAGATTGTCAGTATCTCCTCTTTCTGAACTGCTCCTGAGCTACTTTTCAAGGCCCGGCCCTTTGGAAGGGATACCAAGTTTTGCTTCTCTTGCGGTAGGACCTTTGGCTTTTGGAATAATGGTCCAGGTTACTGAGGTAAGATCCCAGCCTCTGAGGTCAGTGCACCAAAATCCTCTAGGTTACTGATGTATATTTGTCTGTCTTTGTATCTCCCCTAGCAGCTGTACTGCTTGTCACCCGACCCTAGCTGGCTTGGCTTGGCCACGCACTCTAGTCCCATGCACAGGGATCATATGCAGTTAGGGATGAGCCATTTCTCCTAAGAAGCCCAGTATTAACACTGCACTTTCATCCCCAATCAGGGCCCATATAACAAGTAGGGATCCCTTTGCAGCCTGCAAAATGCAGCCACTTTGGGGATAGAAAGCAGCAGCTGTTCAACAGTCTAGGACAGGACATGAAAACAAAGATCTCACATCCCACTGGAACAGCAGGGGGAATCCAGAGAGCAGTAAAGGACTCATTCTGCTGTTTGGTTAGAAGATGAGGTAGTATGTGTGTGTGGACGGAAAGCCTAATGTGTACTGGTGTGAGAACTGCAGGGGAACCTTTCATTGTAGCTTAACCCTTTTTCTTATTGCTGCAGGAGCCAGGGCTGTGGTTTGCAGCACAGGGCTCTCTTCCTCTGTGGATCGGTTCTGACTCAGAAGGAAGAGTGCCACGTGTTGAATCCCCAATAACACTTCCTGTGGCAACCTGGGTTTTCTCTAGTATGAGCTTCACCCTAGAGACAGCACAATAAAAAAGCTACAGAAGTCTGGTCTCCAGTTGGTGCCTGCCTAATCCATCTACTGGTGAAGCTTAGCCTGGCTGTGTTTAGCTTGGGTGAGGAGACAAGCTCACAGTCAGAGGTGGCATTGCTGCAGGGCCATCTTCCTGTGGTTGTACATCTTCATCTAGTTATCTAACACTCTCCTTGAAAGCTTCTTTCTGTTATCTGCTGCTATTGTTGACTTGGGTGGTCACAGTTCTTTTTGTGGGCATGAATTACCTGAGACAAGTGATTAATTCCTGAAGTTAATTGGCATACATTTTTTTGGCCTAATCCTTGGGCTGTAGCTCAATATTTTTTTAAAAAAAGATATGTTTTGATTAGACTTGTGGGCCTCTTTCCTAATGAGATGGGTGTAATTGTGGCAATTGAATCAACTAGGTGTATTTGTGCTTACAAGTAGCTGCCAGTATCTCATGCCATTTCCTTAATTTCTGCTAGTGGACAGTCTGGCTGCTCTATTCGTATGGTCACGGAAAGCAAACATCCAAGGGGTGGAAATCGTGTTCATAGAGACTTGGTTTAAAACTTCACTGGAGAGTCACAGAATCTCCTCTACCTCTGTGTGTCCTCAACTGCTGCTTTTTGTGTGGAGGACTTTGTGTCCGCAGCCATGGGGTCCTTCCTTTTATTTACGTTTGTGCTGCCTTTGCCCCGTGGATATACTTACTCTGGAAGGGGAGAAGTGCAGGCAGCTTCTCTCCCCACTCAAAGCCCTTTCCTTGTGGTGATGGCTTTTCCCCCAGGAAGCTCAAGACACAAGGCACCGATCCTCTCTGTCCACTTCCCCAAGGAGGGATTTGATCACCATTCCTAGAATACGGTTTCCTCAGCCTGACCACTAAAGCTGCTTTCCATGCAACTGGTTCTTCATGTGATACCTCCACCTCAGCGGAGTCAAGAGCCTCTCTAGCATTTTACATCTCCCATAAGACAACTACTACCCACCCATGCATGAGTGCAAGGATTCCTTCTCAGGCTATCATGGCAAGGCCAATAAAAGGTGGCGTTTACAGCAGGATAACTAACACCCATTAACTACTTTACCGGCAAAGCCAGGTAGAGACTAGACTTCTGTCGCTTTTATTGTGCTCTATCTAGGATGCAGTTCATACTAGAGCAATTGCATGATTTTCTCCCCCTGGTTGTGGACCGCTTGTGATTGGTGCTGTGGTAAAAATTCAGGCCATTTCTGCCCAGTCTGTGGTGTAATCCTTCGGGAAGTTAATCGGTGTGCATACTGGTAAGCAAGGGGCTAATGGCAGGACCCCTGTCAGTGGGGCCCCACAGCTGCGGTCGGCCAGGTGACAGGACCGAGGTGTAGATGCTTAACTGACTAAGTGCTAGCATATAACCAGTTAACCATTTTAACATCTCAAGTAATCCTTACATCAAATCTGCTTGCGCCCTGCATGTGTAAAGGTGGATTGTGAGCCCTTCTACCTACAGTGGGGTAAAATCTGACTGTACCTTGTGTTCGCTAGGATTTTGCATTATAGTAGCTCACGCACATTAGTTACCTTGCTGTACAGATCCACCCTTTTGGTTAGTGAAGACATGAGCTGAATGCCTCCCCGCCCGCCTGCCCATGGCTACATGGGTTCACACCTCAGAGCATGATGTGCTCAGCTTGCCACATCCCCACATCAAATGGCATTGGCTGAAAAGCTGTGGTATGACAGCCCAGTCTGGTCTTGATTTGCATAATGGTGTGAGAAGACAAATTAGTGCTGGCTTAGTGCAGAGACAATACCAGAAGGTATTGCCATGTAGGGCAGAGTGCACATCAAGGCAGAAGGTGTTCTGCAGAATGTGCCTGGGGAAGGGAGCAGCTGGCTGAATGGCAAACACTGGGAGGGAAGGGATGGAAAAAATAAATAGCTCCCACAGGTAATTAGATGTAAGGGGCAGGGACACCAGGCTGTGTTATTTCTCCAGCTCCTTCTCAGGGAGAGAGCTACTAGTGTTAAAATGCACAGGTTGAGAGAGACAGCTGTGATTGAGTGAGCTGAGCATGGGACTGGGTTGCAGGAGATCTGGACTCAGGTTACAACTCTGCTCTTTCGATGTAGGCAGATGCCCTCCATTTCTGTATCGGTGGGATGGTAGCGATCTTAATTATTTTATGCATTACAAGGGCAGTTTCTGCACCTTTGATATTCACGAGAATAGCACCCATCCCACTTAATTTAGTTCCTCCAGGGGTCCTATTAGTGACAGGTGGCCCAGCCTTCTTTTTCCAATCATGAAAGCTCATCACCTAAGAAATAAATTTCTTAGTCTTTAAGGTGCTACAGAACTGCTTGTTTTTTTGCAAAGCCACAGACTAACACAGTCACCCCTCTGGTACTCACCTGAGTAAAGCACTTAGCAATCGATGGCTGATATCTGATTATGCCAGGATTTCAGCTCTTCAAATAGAAGGGAGTTTCTACCATACATGGCTCAGAGACAGGCTTGAAAAATGCAATCCCTTGTAAGGCTTCAGCATGAAATGGCTGAGGAAAAAGACCACAGACATGAAAAAAGGTGTGATTTTTAAGCCAGGATCATGATTTTACCAGCCCCTGGCTTCTTACATATGAAGCACTTATGAGCTACGTCTATACATGAAGCCTACATCGAAGTAGCTTATTTCGATGTAGCGACATCAAAATAGGCTATTTCGATGAATAACGTCTACACGTCCTCCAGGGCTGGCAACGTCAACGTTCAACATCGACGTTGCGCAACACCACATCGAAATAGGCGCTGCGAGGGAACGTCTACATGCCAAAGTAGCACACATCAAAATAAGGGTGCCAGGCACAGCTGCAGACAGGGTCACAGGGCGGACTCAACAGCAAGCCGCTCCCTTAAAGGGCCCCTCCCAGACACAGTTGCACTAAACAACACAAGATCCACAGAGCCGACAACTGGTTGCAGACCCTGTGCATGCAGCATGGATCCCCAGCTGCAGCAGCAGCAGCCAGAAGCCCTGGGCTAAGGGCTGCTGCACACGGTGACCATAGAGCCCCGCAGGGGCTAGAGAGAGCGTCTCTCAACCCCTCAGCTGATGGCCACCATGGCAGACCCTGCTATTTCGATGCTGCGGAACGCGGATCATCTACACGTGCCCTACTTCGACGTTCAACTTCGAAGTAGGGCGCTATTCCCATCGCCTCATAGGGTTAGCGGCTTCAACGTCTCACCGCCTAATGTCGATGTTAACATCGAAATAGCGCCCACCACGTGTAGCCGTGACGGGTGCTATTTCAAAGTTAGTGCCGCTACTTTGAAGTAGCGTGCACATGTAGACACGGCTATGGGTGGCAAGACAGTCACAACTCAGGACACACTTGTCCAATGTGCATTGTGATCCTTCCCTTTGAATCTGCACTTGAGCTGAGGGCTAGTGGGCAGATTCAGACCTTTTGCTGATCTTCCCCACCAGACCGCCTTTTACCTTGCCCACTAATGGACATGTTCCAGGTTCTTCCCAAAGAGGGACAAGGAGCACATCTGTGGGGTTTCCCGTGGGTATCTCAAATGCCATTGTTTTCACAGAATCTGAATTACACCAGGAAACAGCTGCTGGGGAGCCAGAACTGGACTCTTGACCCACCTGGGAAAGGCAGCGGGTTTATTTCCTTGTAGGAGACTCTTAGCTGGAATTCTGTCCCCACCTAGAATGAACTCTGATTCAACCTTGGGCCTACCCCCTTTAATCTATTTCACACAGCTGCTGGAGAGGGGGTGTGGGTAACAGCTTCTGCTGGCGGCATCAGAGTATCTTGGGGGATGGGGAGAGGGTGCAAAGGGCAGCCCAAGGCAGAAGTCCAGATGGTGTGGACAAATCCCCACTGTGGCCTGGGGGTAAAATGCAGGCTCCTAGGTACTTTCCTCAGGAGTGAGCAAATTGGCTTCTGCCTGTGCACCTGATGCAGAGCTGCTGAGCCAAAGGCTGATGGCCTGACAGTGGGAGCTGAACAGTCAGGAGCCCTGAGCTAGAAGCTGACATCTGAACACACAGCCGCTGGGTCACATGTCTCTTGCACATGTTTGCATTTATAACTAGCCTCCCACTCCTAGGTACACAACAGCTCCTTTGTGTGGCTGTCCTCCGCCGCAAGGCTTTTGGTGTCTGTGATGGTTGTAGCGGGGGCAGCAGCATCCAGAGTCAGTTTCATTATCTGATGCATCCTCTTTTACACTAGGGGTTGCCTGAAATTAGTCATACCTACGAGTGGCATGATAGCACCATGGGTGGGCAATGGACTATGGACAGTTCAGCAGTAGCTCAGGCCAGCAGTAGGCAAAAGTCTTCAATAAATATGGGCTGTTTTATGGTCTATGGCAATGAGTTGAGGATCATGATCCAGTTCAATGGCCATATGGCTCCTCCACTCAACAGCCACCAGTAACGTCAGCGGGAGGCCGGGCTCCTCAGCACCCCGTTCCCGAGAAGTGGAAGGTCTTCTCTGCGGGGGTTCCCGTAGCTTGGGCTTGAGAGGTGAGAGCGAAGCCTGCAGGGCTGCTGCCCTTCTTCTATCTGTTCTGTGACTGAGGAGAAGATTGAGATCTCCAGGGCTGTATAGCCAGCAATGGAAAGATGTCCCATGCCTGTAGGGGTGACCAGCACTGTATGCAGGATTCTTCACGACCCTGGTCACTCTTCGCTGACCGCTAGTTCACCCCAGCTGCGCATCAGAACCTGCTGGGTCTGTGGATGGCTTCTCCAATCCTAAGGCACTTCCCCAGCAGGGGTCAAGGGAGGTGAGACTTACAAAGCAGAAGCTTAAGTGATAGATCCAGTTGGTGATGCTGCTGCCATTTGGTTTGGTCCTCCTGCCATCTACCACAATGTGTTTCTGGGTTGCACAGCACATATTGCTCCTCAGCTCCCCGGTGACACCGATCTTCTGGATCTGAGATGGCATCTTTCCTGCATGCAAACCTATGGCTTTTGGAGTCACCTGCTGCTGCCCCCTGCAGGATCTCTGTGAAAACAGACACTACATCTCCCCTATCCAACCAGAGGAGGAAGCTGCACAAAAATCTCTGAAAGGTGCTGAGAATTAAAGGGGTTAAGTGGTGCGACTGGTAAGGGGAAACATACGGGGGTGCAAACATAACTGATTAAAACCTGCACTAGACATACCCACGTTCAAATGCTCTCTTTCCAGTGACTGGTTTGATGGTTGTCTGACTCACCAGTGAAATCTTAGTGAGTCTTCCCAAGCCTATGTGGGGAATCCTGCAGGCTCTCCATGCTTCTGCCCCCATTTCCCTGGCAACGAAATTGATGCCTACCTGTCTTACATCCTGGTGCAATTAACAAGGTGCATCTTCTATGGGAGAACTTACTAGTTGTTTCCAGGCTTCTTATCTTTCTCAGGAGAGCATGACTGGGTTGTAAAGCATGCTGTTGTCACAGCCTGGGGCTCACATCCCCCAGACAGGGTGGTAATGATGGTGCTGCCTGCAGGAGGGTGAGTGACAAATGGGCAGACTGGGAGAAGTGGCTGGCATCCTGCGTTAAAAGCTATCAGGTATTGGCAGTTCCCTGACAGCAGAGAAGAGGTTATTGTGATCCCATTTTTTTTGTTGCTGGTGTTTCCTTTGCCTGCATTTATTGTCAGGTCCTCAAGTCCTGGTTCCCGAAGACTGCCTACAAGACAGGAAGTGCAGAAGATGGCAGAAGTGAAATCAGGCAGGACTTGGGCTTGTCAGCTGGGGAACCTGGGAACTGCCTTTGGCTCGTCCAGGTCCAGATGGTGATTGTAGAAATGTGCAAGACCAGGATGTGGGAACTGAGCTAAGCTGGTGCTTTCTCACCGGCACTAGCCTCTGAGTTGGTCAGTAGGGCTGCCAGCTGAGAGAAATCCCCCGTGCTTGGCTGGAGCGGGAGGATTGCTTTCATTTCCCCTGGACTTTCTTCCTGAGAGGTTAGAAAGTTGGGGAATTTTGGTGGCCCAGAATTCATGCTCTAACCTCTCCCAGTGTCTGAATGGCTGCATGATGCGGCTCCAGCAGAGGGGGCAGGGGCAGAATCTGTTTCTTTTGGTGGAAGGGTGGAGATGGCTCAATAAAGGCCTGAAGGAGAATCCCCTTCAGCCACAAGGAATTCCATCTGGGGTCCCTGCCAGAGGATGCCTGCCTGCACTTTGAAGTTAAATCAGATCTGATTTGTTGAGGGCTTTGGGCCAACCACATATCCTGCCCCTGCTCACCCAGGCTCAGAGAGCACCTGCAAGGAAAGCAGGAATGAGAGCACGACTGCCAGTGAACAGGTCATGGCTGCTGCCCTGGGACTGCTTTCCTGCCCCTTTCAGTCTTCGGGGACTGAACTGAGATCAATACACCCACTCTGTGTGGCTCTGGAGCTTAAGTTCAGCTGCAGAGTTCAGTGCAGCCAGGGGAAGTACAGCAGTATGACTCTGAAAGGGAAGCTACCACTTCCTCCTGCAGCTGGCTGGCTCTGCTGCTTGTCCTCCTTTCTTGCTGTATTGTAAGCTGCTTTCCTCTGTCCTCTGGCCTGTCCCCTCTGTTGGCTGCATGCTGATACCCGTCTGTAAAGGCTGATACCCTGAGATGGCAGCCTGGCTGGGCCAGCTAGAGGTGGGCTGTGCTTTGGGTCTTACAAAATCCAAAATCAGGAGTTGTTAGAGAGCCATCACAGTGAGAACACTGCAATGTGTATGTGTTGGGGTGTGTATAGGAGGTTGGGTTAAATGTTGTGCTACCAGCAGTTGCTTGTTACATCCAGGAGTCAATAGACATCCAAACAAAGTCACTTCCCTTTGCCTAGGTGCTGCTGTAATTTAACTAAGAGCCAGCTGGCAAAAGCAGGTGCAGCCCCCTTGCCTTCACCTGTGGTGGTTAGCCTGCCCTAAGGACTTCACCACCAGTGCTCCTGTCAGAATGATTTGGGTCTCTTTTAAAATGCTGGCCTCCCCGTAAAAAAAACCCATGGATAGCAGACTTAAAGCCCTGTCGGATTACTTGGTGGCTGGCTCAGGAAAATGCTCTGGTGCCTGGGGAGGGGGATATATACATAGCTTATCCCACCAGGAAGAACGTGCTCCTGCATTCGCTTATGAAGTAGGACAGTCTAGTGGTTAGGCCATCACACTTGGCCTCAAATTCTGGTGCAATTCCCGGCTCCACCACAGCCTCTCTGTGACTTTGTGCAGATGAGCTGGTTGCCTGTGCCTCAGTCCTCATCTGTAAAATTGGGATATTAGCATCTCCCAAGGGTGCTGCGACTACACCCATGATGCTCAGATATTACAGCAGCCAGATTGGAGGAGGAGAGCTTGTTGGCTTCTGTTTGGGCTTCGGGGAGTGTTGCGCCAGAGTTCCTCAGCCAGGATGCATTTGCACCCTACGCTGGGACAGCTCTGTCCTTGGGAGCTAGGCTTTACACAAGTCTCCTGGAAGGGTCAGGATGTTGACGCTGAGTGTGTCTCCCAGGGAAATCCAGCAGCTCGGAAAGTTTTCTCTCGGCTTGTGATGTGGTAACCAGCAACAGAGCTTCTTTTAATCTCCAGGCCTGGCATATCAAGGCAAGCTGTTCCACCCACGATCAGTGACACTGGAACGGCATGACCTTTGCAGAAGCAGCAGCAACACCCTGTTCTGTTTGGGCTGTGTCAGTGTGCCTGGGTGACATCCATTCATCTGTTGAAGTAGCAATTACCAGCATGGAGAGGAGAGTAAAGTGTGCAGTTAAATTACCCTGGCCGGTAGCTTCTGGTTCTGATTTACTGTTCAGAGTGGAACCTACCTCCAATCTGCATGGTTTTCATCCTCTACCTCATAACCATGCTGCCCCCCTGCTGGGAAGAATGGGGATGGCTGCTTTCAGCTACAGGCTCATCATGTGGCTGAGAATGCCCTCTGAGCCACTGCAGACTCCAGCTGGTGTGTCAGCTGCATACAGAGGGGCTGGAAGTCAGGCTAGGTTTCCTGAGGCCATTTGGGCGTAGGTCACCCTGAAATTACCCAGCAGATGCTTCACAAACAAGCCATTTATGGTAATGATTATGCCACTGGAGCACTGAGACGGCAGGAAACCCTATCTTAAATACTGCAGAGAAGGGAGTGGCAATAGTATACCATTATTTATCCTTTCCCAAAGCCTGGCCTGGCCAGTGGGAAGGGATGAAGTCCAATCAATAACAGATTTCACAATGTGGTATTAATGTGGGACTTGCTGTCATGGGCAATTGTTGAGGTAAATAGCATTGTTTTCAAGAAGAATAGGTATTGTATGAAGAATAGTGCTTGTGCTACCAGGGAGGACAAAAATTCAAAGGTTAATAATCTACATGCTTCAAGGCATGAACTAATCACACTAGTTGGGGTCAGAATGAAACTCTCCCTCTTTGGTATACAGGCTGAACCTCTCTAATGCAGCACCCTCGGGCCCTGACTGGTGCCAGATGAAAGAATTTGCAAGACCACAGGAGGTCAATTTTGTCTAACAGCATTACCAACGCTTCCACTGTTTACTGGTCTCTTATAAGATGTGTAATTTTACAGCTAAATAACAGTACAGAACACTGAGAGCTAGGAGTGGTATCTGGACCACGGGGAAACTTGGCCACACCCACGATAAGTGGATGTCCGGTTAACTAAAATCATGCTGGATCACAGCTGTTGCTGGACTAGAGAATCCTGGATTAGAGAAGTTCAACCTGTCATACAACATGACTAGCTAGGTACATGGTGTACACCCTGTCTCCATCCACAAGGCTCTGTTACTGGCTGAGGTAGGATGCTGGATTAAATGGGCCTGGGTCTATTTCATTGTTTGCTGGGAATAGCTTATTGATTTTTTCCAGAGTCTCTTTCTTCGAGATCTGTTCTGTCTTCTTGGGAGAATTAGTTACTTTTTAGTGTTTCTACCCGCTCTTAAGCCCCTGCTGTGTTTGTGCCGTATGTGTGTTCTTCTGCTTCTTACCTACTAAGTCTTAAAATGCAAAGAGAGGCGCAGCCGGGATGTGAGGCATGTGGTGCTGTAGCCAAAAGCACATTGAAATTTTTGCTCCAGTGATAGACTTCTGTTTTCTTGTACAGCAAAGACCTCTAGCGGACATCTGAGGTATGGCAACAGATAAAAAGCCGCCTGCTGTAACTTACTACACAAGGACTGCTTTCACAGAAGAGGCGGGAGTCAGCAGCCCCACATCAGAACATGCCTTGTTGGATCACACGAGGTTATTATCAGAGAATTCCCTGTTCCACACCCCTGCTGCTCACAAAAGTGCCAAGAACATTCAGAGGCAGTGGAAGGCAGGAACAGGTCGTTTGGGCTAGAATCAGGCCTCGTTCAGGACAGTTGTGTATTTGTTGCATTCTGCATGTGCTAATCTATGTGTCTTCTGCTGGTGTGGGCAAAGCAGGGCATTTCTTATTGTCTAGTGAGTAGGCTATGGATGACATTCTCATTTGCTACAAGACCCAGTGGGATGGGGTCTCCGTCTGACCCCTTACAATGGGGAAGTGCACTGGTGTCCTTGAAATCTCAGTCTGAATCTGGGACACTTGTGTGTGTTTCCAAACTGTAGTGATTTGTTTGGCGGTTGAGAGCACTCAACACTTTCCCATGGCCAAACTCTCAATGCACACCTTAGAAACCCTGCTGACTGAGAGAGAGCCCAGCCTCCGTCAGTATATGCAGTCTGGAGCCAAGTCCAGTGCCAGGCAGAGACATTGGCCTAACACTGTGTCTGTCAAGATGTCCCTGCTCATGTGAGATCCACTTCGTCTCCAAATCCGTGCACAGGCCACTGCTTGTAACAACAGCTCCAGCTGGATCAGCTGTGGGGACTCAAGCCAGCAGCGGTCACTCTAAAAGCAGTAATCTCTACTGCTTAAGTTAGAGAGGGCCATGGCTGGTCACACAGAGACAGAAGCAGCCTCACAAACTTTTCTGCCACCCAGTTGCTAAGTGGGGACAAACATCCTGCCGTTATTGGTGACACTTAAAAATCCAGCTATTGTTAAAAATATACAGAACATGCACAAAATGTGATTCCCTCCTCTCCTTCCTGCAAAGTTTTATTAATCCAATAAATCTCTGTCAGTTTTCATTGTGATACTCACTGGCATTTTTCTGATGAAGGCATGTCCCTGCTCAACTTCTAGCCC
Source organism: Carettochelys insculpta (assembly GCF_033958435.1). Classification (NCBI taxonomy): domain Eukaryota; kingdom Metazoa; phylum Chordata; order Testudines; family Carettochelyidae; genus Carettochelys; species Carettochelys insculpta. The sequence continues at coordinate 57,950,708 of NC_134145.1, read as the reverse complement.
AGCCACTTTGGATGCCAAAGTGCTAACAACTATGCACTAATTACACTGATTTACTCTCAGCCTCCCTGAGCTCAGACACAGGGGCTGTGTCTACACTTGCATTCCTCTTTTGAAAGAGGTATGCAAATGAGGCAAATTGTAAATGCAAATGAGATGCAGATTTGCATATCTGGCACCTCATTTGCATATTCTTATTTCAAAATAGCTTCTTTCAAAAGAAGAAAACCAGTGTAGACACTGCTCTTCCAAAAGTAAACCCCCTCTTCAAAAGAATCCTTCTTCCCATGCAAAAACAGGGAGAAGGATTCTTTTGAAGAGGGAGTTTACTTTTGAAAGAGCAGTGTCTACACTGGTTTTCTTCTTTCAGAAGAAGATTATTGCAAAAGACTATTCAAATAATGTGACAGATATGCAAATTTGCACTCCATTTGCATTTTTGATTTAACTCATTTGCATACCTCTTTCAAAAGAGAGATCCAAGTATAGACACAGCCAGGGAGTCTGTTTTCTGGGGAGCGGGGGATCACTTTCTGGCTAAAGCTAGACCTGATTAATTGCACGCCAAGGCCTAAACCTTGGAGCTATTTATGAACACCTGAAGGCAAGGGTATGGTGGAGTTGCTTCAGTCACCTTAATTGCAGCTGGTGTACCAGTCAGAACTATTCCAAGCTATTTCTGATTGGAGTGGGCTCCAAGAGTTGATAATAGAGCTGCCCTTGTTAGCTCATTGGGTAGGGACCTGAGTACATGGAATCATGGATGCTGCACAGGAAGTTAGGGAGGTTTACTCGTTTACCTTCCTGGCAGCGGCATGCTCTGTGCTGATCTGGGAGGGTCATCCCTTTATGCAGAACAATGCTTGGGGCTAGTAAGGTAGTAAGTAAAGTACATCTATGGCAGCTGATACCCAGTCATGTAGCTGGGAAGGAAGTGGTAACAATATGTGCCAATTCCTGAGCCAGGGAGGTTCTCAGGACAGGCAGTATTCTGTTAAGGAGGCTTGTGCACACCGAAGTACCACTGCTAGAAACACCTTGGTTCCTCTCCCCCTATGGAGCCATGGAAGAAGGAGAAGCTGTGTTGTGTTAGCTTTTGCCCAGGAGTCCTGCTTTTCGGCAGCAAATGGTTACCCAGGACCCCAGGTAAGCAGGGGACCAGGCAGTAGCCAAGAGCCCTTGTAAGTCTTCCCTGTTTCCTTCAGGTTTCTGTGGGTATGGCTGAAGATTTTTGCTGAACTTGAGGCTGGTCCAAAGCAATGTTGCTCTCCTAGAAACCACAGTTGAGACCTGGCTGTGCTCCTGTTGCCATTGACGGCGTGTTTACATCGCAATCAGGAAGTGTGACTGTACACTTATTGCCATATGAGCTTCAGTGGAGCTAGATCAAGGCTAGTCTGAGTCAGTCAATGGTGCATTAGCCACTGTGTGAGTTTAACCTATGTCCAGAGGTGCTAGCTAATTGTGGGCCCCCTGAAAAAATGGGCACCCCCATGCCCCACTCTACCCGTCCAGCACACCTGTTGAGGAATGAGATTGGGGTGTGAGGAGCTGTTGTATATTTAATACCTTTTAATCATGCTTTGTAAAGCACCTCAGGGGGACGCAAGAGTGTAGTCATAACAATGACTTGTGCAAAGTTACTTGGCAAAGCTGGGACTAGAATTGAGGAATCCGAGAATGGATCACAAGCTGGTGTGCGAGGGTGGAGGTATGTGATTTATAGCAGGAATGTATAATTGTTCAGGTCGATGCTAACCTTCATGTAGTGTGACAAACATGGAAGCACATTTGCATGTCTTTGTGAAATAGCAGCAGCCTGCCCCAAATAGCAGCAGTGGCACCTGTCTTTGTGACTGGCTGGCTTCCCTCTTCTCTCACCAGCCCCAGTGGCTTTCTTGTAATTATTCCCCTCCCCCAGGCCTTTCTGGGGTGGCCCTTTAAATATGGCAGAGCCAAGTTGCTGCAGCCCTAAAGTGGCCATTTTGCCCCAAGCTGCTGCCTCTTCCCTCGGGGGTGAGTGTTCATTCTTGGTGTGATTTCCTTTGCTTGTCCTGAAGGAACTGGCATGTTTTGACATGCGTGGGGGCTCAGAATTTGCAAGGGGGTGTGGCGATAGAGCCGGTGCTTCTGTGGCCAGAATGTAAGCTCTGGCTGCTTGGAGCCAAAAGAAAAGCTCTCCGTTCAGACTGAGTCCTGGCAGGTGCTGAGGTCTGATTCCCCACTCCAGCCACGTACTCACTTGTACTGCCACAGTCTGGCTGGCCCCAACTCGGAGGGATTGGCCTGTGACCTTCTAGCTCATCTCAGGTGAGCCTGCTCTGGTGGTGTAGCTGCCCTTAATGACTCCAGCTGCAAAAGGGTGGAATCTACAGAGAGAAGAGCCAGCACAGTCAGCTGGAGTTGCAGCCGAAGGACTGCTGAGCCCGGGGTGGGGCTGTGCAGTGATCAGAGAGGGGAGAAGAGATCTCATGGGAAGTCTGGGTTTCTAGCTGCACTTCTCTTGCCATGGAAGAGGCCTAAGCTAGGTGTCACTGAAATGGGCTGGCTCTGGCTGCTTGGAGCCAAGGCTGTGGACTAGCAGGCAGAGCTAGGCCCAGGAGGTGACTGGCAGGGGTCTCTAGACTTGAAGCTCCCTGCAGAACCACAACCTGACACAAGGGTGTGCAGTGTCTGGAGTCCTGTCAGTCAGCCTTTAAAGCAAAGCACATGGCTGAGCACTGAGGGCTGGTTCCGGCGCTGGGCTTGTAACTGCTGCAGGCTTGTGGCAGGCAGTTGAGCAGCGTGGAGTCCGTGTGCTCTGACCAGCCTGGCCTCTTCCGGAGGTGGGTGGAGAAGCTTCAGTGGAATGGTTGCTGTGAGGTGCACGTCCAGGCTGCATGACTTACCTGTCACCCATCAGCCACAGGGGAGGGGAGTTTGTGTTCAGGTCGGCTGGTCCTCGCGTGGACCTGGCACGGTGGCTGGCACCTGACGGGGTTTCTGGTATGGACTGGCGTGAAGAACAAGGACTCTGCTTTGTGATAAGTGATCCCTTGTGGCCTGACTTCTTTACTGCGTTCCCTGCCCAATGGCTGAGGGGTCGTTTTGGAAATGTGGGCACGGCACGGGGGTGCCATTTGCAGGGAGAGGTTGATATGCTGGTTGTCCGTCGCAGGACTGGCTGTGTTTCGCTGGTGGGGACTTGGCCTTCTCAAGTGCTCGGTGGTCCAAGGACCATCGAAGTGCAGCTCTGCTCTGCAAAGCCACTAAGGAAAAATAACCTCTTATATGGCTGGTTCCTCTGCTTGACTGACTGACTGAAATAGGCTTTTACTTGGTTTTTGTTACCGCACAGCTACTGAGTGCGGACAGGGCACTAGTCTAGTAACACAGCGGCGTCCAATAGAAATTCAAGGATTGCCACAAGCCCCCGCCCCCGCTCAAAATAGACGCCGTCCCCCAGAGCCAGGCATACCCCTGGCACAAACTGTCAGCGACTCACCAGAGCCGCTGCTGCTGGGCTGCGCAAGGCAAGCTGCACGGGGGCCTGTGGCTGGAACTGTGCAAGCTGGGCCATGCCACAGCAGCCACGTCAAAGCAAGAGCCACAGGAGAAGCCGCTGCCACTATGTGCTTGTCCCGCCAAGTGGTGGGGCACACGTGTAGGATGGGCAGAAGGAGCTGCATTTCACCACACCGTGGTGTCTAGTTCACCACATGTGGCGAGTGTCAAGCATGTTGAACCCCAGAGTTGTAACACATCTGGAGCCACAGATGTTTATCAGATGATGTATTTTTTTTCTCTTTAGTCCCTTTACTACTGTCTTCAGTTCCTCTTGTGCGATGGGAGCAGACTGGCCTGGTTACAGGGTGTGCCTCTGGACACTCTAAGTAGCAGTTAGGCTGACCTGGGGTATGTACTACAGCCCTTAAGCTCAGGCAAACCTTGGCGGGGAGAGAGGTTTCACAGTTCGGCTGTGGGATGTACTGCACCCTCATCCTGGTGGGTAAGGGCCAGACTTTGCAAACGTCTTTGTTTCCAGTTAGGCCCCAAAGTCAGAGGCTGGCTCTTCAGAACTGCTTGGTACATGGGCCGCGTGTTGCATGCTGAGGTCTTGGGACAAGTGGACACAGTGCTGGGGGCTGAGCACTGGAGATCTCTGGAAAATCTGCCCCTCCCCTCCATATGTCCTGTTTCTTTGCTGGCTGATTCCTCTCATGCATTTGGCATTGGTTGCTAGCTGGAGCAGGTGACTGGCTGTGCTACTGTAATACGTCTGCTCTGTTCCTGTTGGTGTCACGGCTTTTTGTGTGGCGAGCTCTTATCTGTGCGAATGGGTGCTGCAGCCGGTTAAGTGAAGGCAGGGTTGGCCCCTGCCTGTTGAGAGCTAAACTTTGTACAGAGCATGTTGGACACTCATATTACCTGCATGGTAGGTGTCTGCGTTCCACTGCCCCCGTGTTGTGCTTCTGTCCTGCACAGCATGGTCTGAGCAGGGAGTCTGTTGTTTGGTAGGTACATGCCATCTATTGTAAACTATGCAGCCCCCTGCAGTGCTATATAAATAACAGTATCCAAGCTCCATGAGCAAAGAATGAGCAGCTCCAAGGGATTATTTGCATTTTATTTTCAGGCACTGTTTAACAGTGACTTTACAAATATCATTGCGTTACGAGCCCCAGAGTCCTGGATTAATTCCAGCCTGGGTAATTACATCCTGCCTAACTAAAACACATTCCCTGCCCCTTCCAGCCATACACCCCTGTCGTTTCATTGGAAAAGATGTTCCTTTTACTTTTACTTCAGGAAAAAACTGTGTTGCTGATCCCAGCTGGCTGCTGTGTTCTACCCCAGAGCTGGCTCCATTTTGGCAGTGGGCGACTGAGCCTTTCTTGTAGCTCCGTAAACACTTTTGGTGCCTTTTATTTGGAAAGATCCCTAGTGTAAATGTAGCCCTTATTAATAATAAACCCATCCCAGCCTTTCCAAGCTGAAGGAGCTGTGCTTTTGTGCTGCAACCCTCTAGTACCTGAATTTATCGAAGTGTGTGATTTTTGTGGTCCCAAATAATTTAAATGTATTGCATTTTGTACATAGTAAATAATCTTGCATTTCCATATATTAAAAAAATTGATATACTGGTTGTATTTAAGCTATAATGTGAATATAAACCATATAAATAGATTTTGTTAAGATTCGATTGATATTGTTAATTTCCAGTAAGTGTCTACCACCAGTAGGAACACAGGCTGCTGGCTATAGGCTGGTGGGGGAACTCGGCCAATCAGCTGGTGCCATTTGAATCTCTCCTGGGCGGTCACCCAAATGTTCAGCTTACAGGGAACACGGGCAAAAGGCAAACTTAGGCCTGTGATTGGCAAGTCGTCTGCCGCCCAAGGCCTTGTCCCTGCCACTCAGGACTCTGTGGGGAACCAAATGCCCTACCACAGTAGGGATAGGGCTTCTCTGCTCCAGCGGGGTGGCGCACAGCCAGCAGGAGCACTGGGGATGGCACATGGTCCCAGCCTTCCTTGGCCCAGGATAGAGCACAGGGGAGCAGGAATGTTGGCAATGTGCAGAGCACGGGATGAGTGAGCTCCTGGCCCTGCAGGAGGCACCTCTAACTCCAGTTTTCCCAGCCCCAGGAGGGCTGGCGACTTGCAGACTGCAGGGGGAGGGGGAGATACGCTGAAGGGGGAGCAGGGAATGGGTATGAACGGGGCCATGCTGGCAGTGTGGGAAGACATTGCCTTCCCCAGCCTCTTACAGCTGCTGTCCATGCAGAAACCTCTCTGTTTATCAATATCCAGTAGTCTGAATATGACTTGGTTTGACTTGCACAATGATGATGTGAGGGGCACCTGAGCAGCTGTTAAGAGGGCCCATGAGTGACATGGATTGGGTGCCTCGATATAGGCAAAGGTCAGGGTAACTAGGGTGAGTTGTGCTACCATAATCTAGTAACAGTCATGGGAGGAGGCAGCATGGTCTAGTGGCTAGCTTGCTGGACTGGGGCTCAGTAGACCCGGAGCCCAGGCTACGCTACTAAACTGTTTGGGCAGACGTCTTTACCTCTTGGTGCGTGTGTTTCCTTTTCTGCCCTTCTTCATTAGCTCTCTCGGGTGGCGCCTTTCACTGCATGTCTGTACAGCCCCTCATCCAACGGGACGTGGCCCTGGCGTGGCTTCTAGGCACTGCTGTGTAATGCAACCTGTGAGGTGATGGATGGGGAATGCAAAGGCAGCAGGAGCTCCTACAGTGAAAGCTCTGTCTCCAGTCAAGCATCCAGCTGAAGTGGGGGTTGGAGCCAAAGGTGGAACTGTCGCCTCTAATGGGACGCGTCCTAGGAGAAGGCAGTGATCTTGGGTGACTCCTATGTGAGTGGGACTTGGGAGCTGAGGGGCTGGAGACCTTCCACAGGCAGGACTTGCCCTAAGGGTCTCTGTGTTTGCTCTCCTGGATGAGGCATGGCCAGTCTGGATGGGGTGTGACCCTAGAGAGCCCAAGGTTCTGTTTCACGGCAAACACGGAGAGCGATGGATACCCCAAAGGCTCAGTCAGGGGGACTGCACCATAATGCTGCTTGGAATCCACAACCAAACCCAGCAACAAGGCAGGCCGCTCCCTAAGGCACCCTCCTCGTTTGAGGCTGGCGCTTTGCAGAGTGACTGCACAAGACCCAGATTGTAGGCTGCCCTACGGAGTCTGCAAGCAGGACCAGGAGAGCCTGTACAAGTTAAGGCGATGGCAGTTTTAACAGTTTTCAATATGCCACACCCGGTGCAAGGATGTCTGTCCTGTCCCCCGCCCCCATTCCACTACAATCCGTCAGTGGCCTAGTACGGTCCAGGGACTGCAGCATCTCACTCATGGGACACCTGCCCATCAAGGTTCCCTCTAATATTTTGCAGCCATGGGTGGAATAAATTTTGTTATGTGCATCAAGGCATATGCAAATGTGCGCCACCAATAGAAACACACTCTGTCCACTGTGGATGGCTGTGGGTGCTCTGCTAATTAGCTGGACAGCACCTGAATCTCTCCTACGCAGTGCTCAGCTTGTAGGGAACCCTGCCGCCCTCCTCACTCTGCACCAGTTGCATCCTGATGGGGCTTGGAAGCATGGAGGGGAACGACTGCTGTTCATAATAGTATGAGAGCCAACCTAGCTATATCACGGAGGCTGTTGGGCAGCTCAGAGGGGGAGTGTGCTGTGGAGAGCAGCTGTTCTCCTGGCACATCCCCACCGCCTTTTGCTGAACCCTGGCTGCCAGCATGTGCTACAGAGGGGTCCAGGCTACTGGAATGGAGCACATGCTGTGGAGCTGATACTCCCCCTGCTGCATACACCCAATCTGTATCTGTTTTAGTCTGTTCCCTGCTGCTATTTCAGGACAGGCGCATTGGGGGTGTGTATGGACCTCCTGGGGCCTGGTCTCCTTGCTTGCAGCAGTGCATGTCAGAAGGAAGTCTCTGGCACTGAAAGGCTGTAGGTGAGCTCAACAACAGGCCCACTATGTATGAGCAGAATAGTCCCTGGCTTGAAAATGCCCATAGTGGAACAGGAGGTCTCTGCAGGTCTGTCTGGAGGGTGCAGTCTTGCTGAGGGCTAAGCCATTGTGTACATTCCTTCTGAGCAAGGGTCCAACTTCAGGGAAGTAGAAGAATACGCTGGTGAACGTTCTGAATTCCCATGACCAGGAGCCAGGCTAGAACCTTTCCTCTCAGTACGAGCAGCTAGGGCAGCCCTCACTGGCCCAGAACACGGTTGTCTCTGCCAGGTTTTTGGTTTTGGGATCATTGCCGTGGATGGGATTGGGTGGATTTTGGCAACACCCGGCTGGAGCAGGGCTTGCAGCTCCGGGCTGTATGTTTCACAGATATGCCACCAGGTGGGGCTGCAGTCCACAGCCTGAAGACCCCACCTCAGCATGGCCTAAATTGTCACCTGGGCTGGTGTCTTAAGAGCCCTGTGGCTGCAGCAGGGGATGCTTTGCCTGAGGATGGGCTCCAAGAGAGGGCCTGGGTAGGGGGAGCATGAAAGGATAGTGACAGCTGTGCCAGGGCCACAAAAGAATTTCCCACAAGGCCACTTGCTGGGCCAAGAGCAGGAAGGGGGCTGGCTGCTGGTGTTGGAGAAGGCTCTGGGGCTATCTCCTGACCAGGCAGGGACTCTGTTGTGCAATAGTGGCCCACCTATCGGCGGTGTGGGTCTCTGGATTATTCAGTACCCCCACCCTTAAACCGTTGGGCACCGTCCGAGTCCAACTGCACCTGAGGCAATGCTGCAGCTTGCCTCTCCTCAGTGGCGATGCTGCACAGCCTGACACCAGCCCTGAGGTCTGTCCACTGGCCTGCTTCCTCCTAACCCACCCGTCTCACTGGCCTGCTCTGGGAAAAGGGTCCAGCAGTAGAACAATGACAATGCAGGCAACAGTGACGGGATGAAAACTGACCATTCTGCTCCTATCTCATCATTGCCAAGTGATTTCAATCTCTCTCTCTCTCCCCTGGCTCTCCTTCGCAGCCAGCCTGCTGGAAAACCACCATCTTCCCCCTCTGCCCACTGAGGAATTACCTCTCCCATCGCCACTGTCAGGGACTTTGGCCACCTGCAGTGGCACTTACTTGGCAGAGTCATTCCCACTCCCATCCTGATTTCTACCAGTCTGTGAACTGCCTCTGAGCCACTCCTAACTTTCCCAGTGCCCCAGATGCTGTGGGAGGTATGCAAGGCGGGGGAGGGGGCTGTCTGCTTTCCAGTTGTTAGTACACTGAGCTTTTCCTCAACATGGCCCCCTCCTGCCGCCGCCTGCCCACACCTCGTGCCTACAGGGATTGGGGGTCACCAGCCCCCTCACTCACCTCTGTCACAGCATGGCTGCAGGAGCCGTTCAGCACTGGGGAAGCGTCTTCCGCAGCCAGGGCTCGTCTCCCTCACTGTCCAGCCAGCGTCTGTGCTGTGTTGTCTGAACTGTGGCACGAGCCCAATCTCCTCCTTGTCCCCCAGCGTGAGATAGAGATGCCCTCTGTGGCAGGTACCTCATGCTGGAGGCCCAGGAGGAGGCTGGGCTCATGTTGTGGTTTGGATGACAGGATCTGAGATAAGAAGGAAGCAGAAGAGTGAAGATCCATTGTGTGATTTGCAGGTGGAAGCTCCTGTGCGGAGATTATCACCTCCCCTCCAGGTAGTTGCACGTGACTAGAGAGCTCATCTCCTGCGTAGTGCCATTTGAGATCTGCTGGCCTCAAGACCTCAGGCTGTGGAGCTGCTGAGATCTTGCAGAGCTGGGTCTGGCAAGTAGGTAGATGGGAGCTCTGTCTCCTGGTGTCTGTGCTGAGCCAGGGACCCCTGGAGGGCCCCCCTTCAGGTCATGGGCGAAAGCTGGGCTCTGATGAGTCAGTGGCTGATGAGCAGGCCAGGTTCTCTGGTAGCACTGGCGGATGCAGGAGGAATCCTTGTTTTCCTGGCTGAGCTCCAGGCTGGGTGAAGAGATTTGTGGAGAATTCTGAGGCAAACTGGTTGGCGGCTGTGTGTACCTCACACTTGTAGGTTTGGGGAATGCCTTGGGATCTGGGCCGGTGTTTTCACCATTAACATTGCTTGAGATTCTGATCACTGTTTACCTCAGCAGAGCTCAGTGAGTCAAATTCTCTTGCCCAGCAGAGCCCCTCAGCCTCTCATACTGTTGCCTGGCTGTAAGAGAGCCTTCTGTGTATGGTCACACTTGATGGCCTGTGGTCCATTGCTACCTAGGCCATTTCCACGTAGAGCTGAACTATACCTGCTGTGAACTCTCCCTCACTACCGTTCCTGGTCTCCTTCGTCTTCCCTTCAGTGTGAGCCCTTTCCAGTCCAGGAATCGTGTCATTCACTCTCCTGTCTCGCTTGCAGTTCTTCGGCTTTTCTCCTTTCCATCTGCCTTTTCTGGCATCCCTCCCAGTGCCCCCTCCCCCACCTGCCTGTCCCTTATGTGAGCCCAGAGGCAAAGAATTGTAATTGTTGAGCAATATTTACTCCTTTGATCAATAAATTACCCTCTGCCATCTCTTAAGTAAGAAAACAAACCTGCAGATCTAGAAAGATTTTTATTGAAATTGTGATTTTCTTCCTCCTCTCCAAGCATTAAAATAGTTCATTCCACCTCACTATCATTGCAGCTTCTTTCCCCTTGCCTCTTACCCTGAACCCCCAACCCCCGGGTAAAACTGTTCTGCTCTTGGTGGTGGTGGTGATACTTCAGGGGCCTTACTTTAGCTTTCTGCTCACTCAGTGCAGCCTGGACCAGATTGATGGGAGTCCATGGTTAGCACCTGAGAGCTGCTCAGTGACTGACCGTATTGGAAATGAGTCGCTTGCAACGGGCCATTCTAGTGGAGGTGTCTAATAACTAAACCCATCACTGTGGGCTCATTACTGCCACACATTCTTTGGTAGTCACAGCAGGGAGGATGGGAAGGCCCAATGGTTTGGGTGCTAGCGTGAAGCTGGGTAATCAGGGTGCAGTTCCTTGCTCTGCCACAGATTTCCTCCGTGACCTTGAGCACATCACTTAGTCTGGGCCTTGGCTTCCCACCTGCAAATAGGGGTGAGAGCCTTGCATAGCTTGCTGACTGTGACCGTACTAATAGCTAGCGGGGTTCCTGGCCAGATGAATGCTGATGCTACAGATGTTAGTGGTAGAATCATCATGCTGCTCACTTGTGTGGTGCCATCCTGAGTGGATGGCATGAAACTGTGTCCTAATTGTGTGGAAGGGTTGTGTGCTAGCCTAGGTCTTACACTTTCTGTGAAACACAGGAGCTTGGGCAGCATGCTGGAGACAATGGCTGATAATCCCTATTCCTGTATGGCAACTCATGCTGCAGGGATTCCTGCCCCAGTGCCTAAGCTAGAAGAGCTAGATTCTTTCTGTTTGTTTTAGCCTCGGGATGTCTTTCTCCTCAGCAGCAGTTGCAGTGGAAGCTAAACATCCTGCTTCCCGTTTACTACTGTAATCAGCTGTACCTGTGGCCCCGCACAGCAGCCTCAGGTCCTCCTCCTCACCCACAGAGTCCCAGTAGATATCACTGCTTTTACACATCATGTAACATCTGATAGAACTGGAAGGGACCTCAGGAGGTCATCGAGTCCAGACCCTACCCTTTTGGCAGGGCCAAGCACCATGCTTTTTTTTTTTCCTTTTTTTCTTTAAATCTGTTTTGCCACAGATCCCTAAATGGCCCCCTCAAGGATTGAACTCACACTCCTTTCCAGCTTTGGGGAAGTGAACGACTGTGGGTTTCAGTTTAACTGTTCCTTATAAATTATACAGGACCTACACAAAGACTTCTGACCACAGAAGTGTTTGTCGTTGCTTGGGGCTTTTTTGTGCTTTTTAAAAGGATGTTTTAAAGCTAACACCTGGAGCAAATAGCTGGGCACAGTTTTTCACCTGAATTCTTTCCCCAGTGAAAAATGCAGAGTTGGAGGTGGGGGTGTGAGGAGGCTTGAAACATGGGTAGAATTTGCCTGTGGATTGTTGAATTGTGGTTTTAAAAAATCCCCCACCAGCTGAAATTTTTCATTTCCACATTTTTGAAAGGATTCTGAGCTTAGAAAATTCCTTCATTTTCAATTTTTAAAAGAAATTAAAAACATAAACCCCTCAAAATCGAAACCCTTTATCATCTTCAAGTTTTTAAAAACAATTTTCACTTTGCCAAACAACTTTAAAAATTCTGTTTTGGGTTGTGGGTTTTTTTTGGGGGGGGTTTGATATACAGAGAACAATTTTTAGATGTTGTAAGTTTGTTGGTAAACTGAAAAATTCCATATTCAAACAGCTCTGGCAAATACACCCGTACTGCAGTAATTGGATTTAGAAGACTGAGAAATGCATATCAAACACAGTAGTCTGCAAATATAGTTTGTGGGGGAAGTTCTCTTCACGTTGCTCCTCCAAAATGTGTCACTCTGGTTGTGCAGGGCAAGTGTCATTAGGAGTTGGAGGGTCTGAATCACTGTTCCCTGATACTTCCAATGCACAAGGCTGTCTACTACAGTAGTGGTTGTTTGAAATGGTTTCTTGTCCATTGGGATTGTACTGAGACTACATTTCATATGGACAGTCAATGGTGATAGCTATTGGCTGTCTCAGTCTGTAACTGGTTGTATTTGACTGTGAAACCCCCGCAATTAGTGGGTTATCAATCCCATACCTAGCCAGTCCCCAAGTCTCAGCTCTGTCAAGAATCCAGCAACTGTGTCACAGCTTTTTGCAATGTTCCTCCCTGTGGTTTTTCTATTCACCCTGTCGGTGAATGACATGGGAGGTTGGTGAAAGGTTTGAAGATCAAGCACCAGACAGTAGGTTAGGCAGCTGTCTCTTACTGTTTCCCGGACAGTACGTTTTAGATTTGGCAACGTAGACTCTGAGCAGAGACCAATCATTCCTTCACCTACTGTGCGGGGTGATACACAAGCTAGCTAAAGGTTAGCAGAGAATCAATGGGATCTGTTGGTGCTATGTTTTTAGAAATATTGTCTGGGTCCCTGGGGGAGAGTGGAAATGACAGAACAGGCACCTCCTGTGAAGACAAAGGCAGTTAGCTAGTGCCTAAGAAAGGGGAAAATAAAGTGGTGCTCCAGATGCTTTTGCAGCCACACTCACAATACTGTCTGAAAGGTGACCTTTAAAGTGGGCGTGTGTTTTTCACCTGCTGTGCCAAGCCAAGAGAATCAGGCCAAGAGATGCTGCTCTGAGGCTGAATGTGCCAAGGCAAGAGGAAGCCCAAATAAGGAAAAGAGAGAGAGGAGAAAATGCAACGGGCAATTGACACAGACAAACTCCAGTGCTGCACTAGACCAGGAGAGAGACCGGGAGCCAGAGGCTGCTCCTGGAGCTGAGAGGAGAACACAGCTGCAATGTGGCCCAAAGCATAGAGAGTGGGGAAATAGCCTTTAGGGCTCTGGTGACACATTGAGAGCCCAGCAGCCCCATCTGGTGCATCCCCCTACTCTGTCAGTGAATGTCTGTGGACTGTAGCAGGGTCCTGTCTCATTTTTCCATCCGGGGTGGAATACATTTTGTTATGTACACTGGGTGCAGTGGGGATGCGCACTGCCAATACATGCTGGTAGCTGTGGGTGCTCTGCTCATAAGCTGGGCAGCACCTGCATCTCTCCTGGGTGGCTACCCAAGCTCTCAGCTGCCAAGAAACACTTGCTGTCAGAATTCAGCAGAGAAGAAAGTAGAACGGTAGTATTACAGGACCTATGGACTTGGTTGTTGGCCACAGTAAGGTCCTTTGTATCTCTGGCTACGTCTACACGTGCACGCTACATCGAAATAGCTTATTTCGATGAATAACGTCTACACGTCCTCCAGGGCTGGCTGGCAACGTCGACGTTCAACTTCGATGTTGGGCAGCACCACATCGAAATAGGCGCTGCGAGGGAACGTCTACACGCCAAAGTAGCACACATCGAAATAAGGGTGCCAGGAACAGCTGCAGACAGGGTCACAGGGCAGACTCAACAGCAAGCTGCTCCCTTAAAGGGCCCCTCCCAGACACAGTTGCACTAAACAACACAAGATCCACAGATCCGACAACTGGTTGCAGACCCCGTGCATGCAGCATGAATCCCCAGCCGTGGCAGCAGCAGCCAGAAGCTCTGGGCTAAGGGCTGCTGCACACGATGACCATAGAGCCCCGCAGGGGCTGGAGAGAGAGCGTCTCTCAACCCCGCAGCTGATGGCCGCCATGGCGGACCCCGCTATTTCGATGTTGCGGGACGCAGATCGTCTACACGTGCCCTACTTCGACGTTCAACTTCGAAGTAGGGCGTTATTCCCATCCACTCATGGGGTTAGCGACTTCGACGTCTTGCCACCTAACGTCGATTTCAACTTCGAAAGAGCGCCCACCACGTGTAGCCGTGACAGGCGCTATTTCGAAGTTGGCGCCGCTACTTCGAAGTAGCGTGCACGTGTAGACACGGCCTCTCTGGCCTGGAAATGGGTGTAAGATCCCATTACACAGCCAGGGATGTTCACTGGGGTCTAGTGTAAATGAGAATTTGACCCCATTTCTCCATGGTACCAGGAGCCGTGTTCCTGTTCTAACACACAGAAAATGAGAGCCTCAGGCAACCTCTGGGACAAAGTCATCCCAAGGCTCCTCTCTGCTGTGGTGTTCCTGTGATGTCTCTGTTTTCTAGCCCAGTCTGCAGTTCCCTTTCCCCTTCATTAATAAAGGCAAGAAGGCTTATTTTTAAAGGTGATCTGTAAAGGGTCAGTGCCCTTCTGCCTGCTGCTTTGTGATCAGTAAAGAAGGCCCGCAAGGTATGATGTGGTTTACCTCAGAAACTCAGTGCTTATCAGGCCTGTTGGTCCTGGCAAAGACTAGACTGGCTGGAGGGCTAGCTGGGCTAATAGCAGCTAGTGGTTGCTGCACTCAGGGATAACAGCCTACAACTGCTACCTGCTAGTGCTTTGACCTCACATGCAGAGATCTGTGACAAAGGGTGAAGGTCTGCCAACAGCTGTAATGCTGTAAAAGTGTCAGTGGAAAGGGGGAGGAGGGCCAGAATTTTGAGCTAGGCAAGTCTTTATTTTTTTTTTTCTTTCAAACAAACCAACCCAGTTTCTTACCTATAAATCATGGCTATTGGATGCTGCCCATTTTCCCTTCACTGATTTGAAATGGGTCTACGCTCCACCAGCTTGTCTTACAGCTCCAACTATGTGAGCTGGATGCCAAGGAATTACCATATGGCTCAGAGCAGTGGTCAGTAGTGGTTGTGTAACTGCCCCCAGGCAGACTTGAACCTGGGAGCTCAGTGCAGGTGCCTCCACAGCTTGAGCTAAAGGCCAGCTGGCTGCTAGCTTAGGCTGTAGAGGACACTTACTCTTTCTCTGTGAAGTGGTCTAGGTACTACTGAACGGGACAGTGAACCACACATAGGTGTAGGGGTTACAGTTGGATGCTTCACTGGGAGGAACAAGGAGCAATCTAACCCTAGAGGAAACCTTTTTAAATCCCTCCCCCCATCAGCAAGTGCCTGATGTGAGCCTTGAAACACAAGAGCTTCTCTCCTTCCTATTTTTCATCCTATCTCTTGTTTAGTGTGGCTGTACTATCTAGCATGAGTGTTTTCATTATGAACGTATGTGAGGTTTTTGTTTTTTTTTTTGAATCATCGGGAGCTCTTGCCCTCAATTATAGCTTGTGGCAATGAGCTCTACAGGTTAATTATATGTTGTTTTGAAAAAAATCCTTTTATTAGTCTTTAATTTATTGCCTTTCAGTATTTTGAATTGCATTGTTCAAGTGGGTAAATAGGCATGCTCGGTCTACCTTCTCTGGATCATTCATAGCTCTGCGTACCTCTCATGTTCCCTCGTCTCCTCTCCGAACATAAACATTGCCTCCCGTTCAGTCTCTTTATATGGAACTCTTTTTCAGGCTGCTAATCGATTTGTTGCTTGTCTCTGAACTGCTTCCCCCTGCCCCCGCTTTGTGCTCTCACCTATTAGGTGATGAGCAGAACTGAACCCAGAGGGCTGGGAGAGGGCATTCCGCAGCTCTGCAGAATGGCACCACAATTGTTTTTGAAGAGTAGGATTTTGAAAAGGACTCAGCATTGGCCCAGCCCTGCTCTCGTCTGCTTGGTGAGATCAGAATGAGGCCGGCCTGCTTCTGAGACTCTGCTCCTTTATGTCTCTTCCCGTTCCCAATGGACCCTAAGGCTTGCTTTGCCTGTTTCTGACTGCTGTTGCACTCTGCTCGGGGGGGGACAACAAGAAGTCTTGGGGCACCTGATAGACTAACAGGTGTTTTGGAGCATAAACTTTCATGAGCAAAGACCCGCTTCATCCGATGCAGCCTGATGAAGCAGGTCTTTGCTGACGAAAGCTTATGCTGGAAAATATCTGTTAGTCTATAAGGTGCCACAAGACTTTTTGTTGTTCTTGAAGCTACAGACTAACGCGGCTCCCTGTCTGATATTCTGCTCGGGGGCGGGGGTGTTGTTGAGTTTCGGCAGTGGGACTCAAGTCTCTTTCTTAAATGGTTGTAATAAGTGTAGAATCCAGCAAGTTCAAGTAATTTCTTTCAATGTGCATTGCTTTGCATTGTTTTCAGCGAATTTCGACTTCTGTCACGCTGCCCCTTCATCCTCCACCCGCTTTGCCCCTGGAGTTTCTCTATGTTTTTGACCATTTACAGATTTTTTTTTTCTATCACGCAATTTGCTGGACACTTAACAGACACACAGAACATCAGCTCCAGTGCCCCTCTTTGGTGGCGTGGGGGGCAGCAGTGTTCAACACTGTGCTGAAAACTGACCATTCGTTCCTACTCGCTGTTCTCTATCTCTTAGCCAGTTTCTGATGGATGATTGTAATTTCTCTCTGACTCCATACCTACTAGGTTTCCTGAACTGCCTCTTGTGGAAGACTTTATCAACAGCTTTTTGAAAGTTCAAGAAAATTATACCAACCTGTTCTTTAGCCACTTTTGCTCTCATGTTATAATGTTCCAGTAGATTAATGGGGCATGAATTTCCTTTGTAGAAGTCTTATGGATTTTTTTTAACTACTTTACATTCCTCTAGGTCAGTGGCTCTCAACTTTTCCTAACTAGTGTAATCCCTTAAAAACTGCTTGCTTACAGTATCAGACATAACATTACAAAAATATCACAGCATGCTGTTATTGAAAAATTGCTTTCCTTCTCATTTTTACCCTATAATTCTAAAATAAATTAACTGGAATAAAAATATCCTTACATATTGATGTATAATATATAGAGCAGTATAAACAAGTCATTATCTCTATGCAATTTTACTTTGTACTGACTTCACTAATACTTTCTTATGTCACTTGGGCTTTGTCTACACTGGCACAAAACTTTGCAATGGTCATGCAAATGTCCATTTTGAAGATTAGTAATGAGGTTCTGAAATGCGTATGCAGCGCTTCATTAGCATGCTGCCTGTTGTGGCTCTTTGAAATTGCCACATTTCACTCCCATGCAGCTCATTCAGACGGGGGTCCTTTTTGAAAGGACCCCGCCAACTTCGAAATCCCCTTATTCCTATGAGCTGGTCCCATTGCACAGCCACATCCTTCGCTGCGTCACTCGGAGGCGGTTGATTTGCTGGGGTGTGAGTTTCTGCTGGGGACAGCAGCCATCCTGTGAAGAGGGCTTGCAGCCCTGTGTTGCCAGCTCCTATGGCTGTTGGTGGAAAGCTGTCTTGGCGGCTGGGCAGTGCTGCCCACTGGCTGCAGTGGAGGCCTGATAGTGAAAGGCCTCCAGAGCTGGAGAGGAGGCCTGACGTCCGGGGGTCCTGCTCCCCACCAGTATGCATCTCTAGCACTGTCTGGGCTCATAATCATTAAGGGGAGGCCAGGATGTAGGTTGTGCGTGAGGGGCTTGTTTCATTTTCATTGCCGCCTGTCTGGCTCCAGCGAGGCATGTTTTATGGTGTGTGTTTTGTTCTGTTTGCTGCTCCAGCACATCCCTCTGGGCTGGTTTCTCCTTGTAGGAAGTAATTAGTTCTGGGCTTGAGCTGAGGTAAATGGGGAGGGCAGAGAGAAGCAGGGATGGGGGAGAGGTTGCCTCATGCAGCTGAAGGGGACACAAGACCCCCCGCCCCCGAGGCTGGCCAAGCTAATTCTCTCTACCGCTCAGAATTACAGCTCTGCCCAGCGATATGCTCCCTGCAGTCAGGAGGGATGTGCTCTTCCCGGGGATGGAAAGGCTGCAGAGGGAGGAAACAGCACAAGAAAGCAGAGGCTCTGGGCTGTGCAGATGAGTCCCTGAAGGCTCTTGAAGGGACGCCACCCTCCACCCCACCCCACCCCACCCAGTGACATTTTAATGAGGCTTTCAAGGCTTTTAGATCCCAGATTGGTTATAAGAAGAGTTATCTCTAACTTTTTCCAGCTGGGGCAGAATAAACTTTTTTATGTGCAACAACAGTAGAAATAGACGCAGGCTGTGAGTGCTGGTTGCACTCTGCTAATCAGCTGGGCAGCATCTGACTCTCCCCTCCGTGGCCGCCCAAGTGCCCAGCTCACAGGGAACACTAGTGATAACCCAGGTCAGGAATGTCCTGTTGGATTCTGAGATTTTGCCTTTGTCCGAAGGTGCTCAGTGCCCATTAAACTAACGGGAGCTAGGCGTTCAGATTCCCCTGGCTAGTGGCACTCCCCCTCTTCTAGAGTTAAATCTCACCAGGCCCCTCCTGCCATCTAGCACTGTGGGAAGGCAGGATATAGGGCACTTCTGGCTGTCTGTTAGGACTCAACTCCCTGACTGAGAGCCCAGGCCTCGACTGCCTCACAGATCTCAGGCTAACGACCTGTTTCATGAAGACATGTTCTCTGCCCTCGCCTAGGGAAGACTGTCTAGCCCAGAGCAAGGGGACCTACACAAGCCATTAGACCTGTGGTTCCCAACCTGGGGTCCACAAGGGTATTGCAGGGGGGCTGTGGGGAAAAAAAAGATAAAAATGATTATAGAAAGTAAGTTGTAAATGAATTTCAAAGTTACCATCTATTATTTTTAAATTGTGTCTTCCAATAATGTTGTTAATTTGTGTCCGAAAATCCGAGTTGTGGTTTCCTTTTTCACGGACTGAAGCACACGTAGCAGCTAGAATTGGCTTTGGGTGTCCACAAATGCTTTGGGGGAGTGACAGAGGGGGCTGTACTAATGAAAGGGTTGCTATAGACAGTCTTCAGCCAGAGGCAATGCGCTTGTAGTCAGCTAGGAACTTCTACAGCTAGACCTGACACCGAGGCTGATGCAGCAGAGAGGAGGTGAGAAAAGAGCTAGCTGCAGACTCTGTGGTGTGCAGAAACTGCTGAGATGCTGGCGGGAATCAGCAGCTGAGACTTTCAAAGCCCTCCAGGGGTGGCAGCTAGTGAGATTTTGATGCCTGCGTAGCCAGAATTGCTATTGAAATTGGGACTAAGGGGACCTCTGCGCTTCCCCAGAGATCTACCCAGAAGATCGACCCTAACCGGGGTTTGGTTTTATGTGCCTTGTGAGGATGTGTGAAATCAAACTATCAGGGGTTGACAGTTGACCCTGTGCTCCTCATTATCATGAGGCGTGGATGGCCAGATAAGTCAATCGCAGATGCATCAATTCCAGCTACGCAACTGCTGTGGCCAGAATTGCTTATCTAGGATTGACCTGCCCTGAGGTCAGATTTTTAAAAAGGATTGCCTAATAGGTGCCCAAGCACCCAGGAGCTCTTTTTGGGGAAATCAAGGCAGTGTCTTCACTGACATCAGTTGAATTATAGGGAAAATACCCTTCAGTGCTAACCCAATGACAGATAGGAAGGAGAAGGAATAGTCTCTCCAGTTTTGTTTAAAGGAAGAACCAGAAATGAGAGGCAGTGAAAAGCAGAGAAGCAGCCCATGCAGACGGCATGATTCATCCTTCAGTTCAGCACATGTCCTTTCCCATTATCATCCCTTTGTTTGTATTATGCCAGCACCTTGAGGCCTGTGCGCACGGAGAGAGGGAGGCAAAAGGCATTGTACGGACAGCAAAAACTGAGGCATGGAGTGATGAAGTGACTTTTCTAAGGACAGACGCTGGCAGAGTGGGGAACTGCATCTAGTGTATTTGAGACTAGGGTTCCCTCTAATTTATTCCATGGTAGAATAAATTTTATTATGTGCACCAAGGCATACGGGGATGTGCACCACCAATAGAAACACATAATGTAGGCTGTGGGCGCTCGGCCAGTCAGCTGGGCAGCACCTGCTTTTTTCCTGCATGGACGCCCACA
The DNA here is from genome assembly GCF_033958435.1 of Carettochelys insculpta. Lineage (NCBI taxonomy): Eukaryota > Metazoa > Chordata > Testudines > Carettochelyidae > Carettochelys > Carettochelys insculpta. Next base: position 57,930,931 of record NC_134145.1, on the reverse strand, counting down.
TGCTCAGCTTACAGGAAACACTGAGAGCCCTGCTCTTGTTCCCTAAGGAGATGGGAGTATTGGGCAAGTGGAAATGCTTTGTTTCCAGTATTTCATTTCCCAGAGCAATGCAGTTACAGTACGTCAACATACAGCAGCAGAGGCTGTGCCTGTCCTGGATAATGATGGGCAAAGTCCATAAATGATGCTTTCTGTGTCACTCCACTGTCTCTCCATTCCTCTTTTACAGCTGTGTGGTCTGATCTGGTAGCTAACACTTGGAAACCCAGCTTGCTGATTTCTCCACTTGTGGAGAGTCGAGTTGCATCCTGGATAGGTCACCCCAGTCCCAGTAGCGAGGGAGAAGGGAATCCTGTGCTCTTAGTCAGTTTTACTGAAGAGAACAGTAAAGGAAAGGAGCTAAACGAAACCAGGCTGATGCCTTTTAGGTGGAAAGTTAAGTTAGTCATAGGCTAGCTGTGTGATAGCGGTTTGTTTTGTGCAGTCTGCTCTGGGAGGTGACACGCTTTATGCCAAGAATTTTGAACTAAGTTGCAATATGACTTTGGTTTTGCTTTCGCTAAATACATACAGCCTAGCCATTTTGGTATGCTGTACCCTCCGATCACAGTGATCAGTGTCTTCTGCAAAAATATCTTTAGGGTCAAGCTTGGTGATTTCAGCTGAGACTGGGGGCTCTGTTGGGTGCTGTACAGACAGTGAGGACAGGCCTGTCCTGAAGACCTGACAATCTAAATAGACAAGCAAAAAAGCACCCAGGAAAGGAGGAATTAGTATGTGTGTTTTTAAAAGGAATTGAGGCCCAGAGAGGTGAAAGATAAAATTTTCAAAAGCACTTCAGTGACTTGCCCAAGGCCCACAAGGAGTCTGAGCAAAGGAAGGAGTCCAACTCTGTCCACTCTGTTGCCAAACTACAAGCCCATATTTCCTCTGAAAAAAGTAATGGGGTGTCCAATTGTTTTCCTCCTAGGACATAACATAACTATTGAACAGAGCTCAATGCAAGTCTATTATTTATTTCTAGACTTAGTACTCCTCCGGCTGGCATTGAGTGGTGTGTGGGTTTGGTTGGTTTTGTTTTTGGCTCTCATTTGCGTTTGTAGTTACACAAAGTATAATAATCAAATACTCTACAAATGTTATGTGCAATAAAACATTGACAAAACAGAAGTAGGTTCCCATCTATCACTCTGAATGCCCTGGGTTATGAGGCAGGAAAACTGGCTTGGTTAGAGAGGCCAGTTTCAAAGCTGATGCCAGGAAGGTTCCATCCCTGGAGGCCTTTTGGCTGAGCTACATTTCATTTGTCTCAAACACCGTCATCCAGCTCAACACCCCGGCTACTGCCAAGTATTGGTAAAATGGCAGCTGTCAACGGGAGATACATCACAGGCAGGGTGCTTTTGAAACTTCCCTTTGCATTGGATCCTTAAATTATAGTGATGGGTTTTTCCTTTACTGAGCTGCTAATACAAGTTACAGTAAGGGGAAAGTTGTCTCTCCACAGAAAACTCTTCAGAGAAAGAAAAATGTCACAAGGTTAGGAACTGAGGTGAAGAATGCACAGAATAGATGCAGCAGAAATCCCAGCTGCTCGTAACACGCGTCTCATAGGGTTTGGGGCCTGGGAGAAGTAACATGGACAGCTGTGATGTCCAGGAAGGATCGAGATTTAATGGCTCAGAGGACACTCAGTCCCTGAGGAAATACAGCCTTGAAATAAGGGAATGAAAGTTTCTATTGTTGGCTCTGCTATGAACTCCCTATGCGATCTTGAGCAACTTAAGTGTGAGAGAGGTAGCCGTGTTAGTCTGTATACGCAAAAACAATGAGAAGTCCTGTGGCACCTTACAGACTAACAGATATTTAGAACAGAAGCTTTTGTGGGTGTCTAACAAAGCGGGTCTTTGCCCACAAAAGCTTATGCTCCAAAATACCTGTTAGTCTATAAGGTGCCACAGGACTTCTTGTTTTTTCAAGTGGGAGAGTTTCCAGAGGGGTGGTTTTGGCACGCCGATAGGTACTGGGCCCCAAGGTGGATATGCAGGACATATCTACACAACTGCGCTGTATCAGCACAGCTGCAGAGCATCCAGTAAAGACATGCAATGCTGATGGGACAGTGTCTCCTACTGATATAGTATGGTGCAGAGAGTGCTTTAGGTCCACGTAACTTATGTCACTCGGGGAGTATCACTTTCACACTCTGACTGGAGATTGATCTCCCAGTGTTTGACCCACTAAATCGATCACCAGTGGCACCCCTGTTGACCCTGGTATTCCATCTGATCATGAGGAGTAAGGGAAGTCAATGGGAAAGTTTCTCCCACTGACCTCGCCCAATGGAGATGCCACAGAAATTCAGCGTAAAGTAGGTCAACTCCAGTTACACTACTCCAGCTATGAGAATAGTGTATCTTGGGTTGACTTTCTCCGATAGCGTAGGCCTGGCCTGAGTGGTATAAGTTAGAATGATGTAAGTGGTAGTGCAGGCAAAATGGAGAGTTGGCAGAGCTGAATGTTGTTGGTGTTCTTGCTCTCTGTATGGTGGATGTTCAGAGCCTTCGGCCCAGCAGCTAACACATGCCAAGGCAACGACACTTCCCTGTTCCTGCAATATGTGGCTTTCGGCCTGTGGTCTGCTCCACATTTCAAGGGAAGTTCATGAAGAGGATCGCATGATGAAACCGCTACAATAGCATTTAGCTAGTCTGTGACAGCAAGCTGCAGATATCTCCAATGACCAGCATAGATGGTGACACTGGGGTGGGTGGAGCTCAAGTTACTATGGAGAGTTCTTTCCCAGTTCTCTGTTGGGTGGTGTTTGCTCGCATAGTTGGGATCTCACTGATCCACCATATTTGGGGTGAGAAGGAATTTTCCCCTGGGTGAAATTAGCAGAGATGCTGTGGAGGGGGGGTTCACCTTCATCTACAGTGTGGGGCATGGATCTCTTGTGGGCTTAAATTGTGGATTCTTTGTCACTTGAAATCTTTAAATCAAGATTTGAGGACTTCAGTAACTCAGCTCTTGGTTAGGGGACTGTTACAGAAGTGGTTGCTTGAGGTTCTACAATGTGCAGGAGACGACCATGATTATCTGATGTGGTCCTTTCTGACTTAAAAATCTAGGAACCACATTTACACCCTTCACCTAAGCTAGCAGCTGATACTGCATTACTCCTCTGTACCCTTCCAGGGCTCCATGGATACTTCATCAGCTCCAAGTGAGGGAGAGACAAAAGTCGCTTGACGAAGAAGTGGGTTGGAAAGGTAACTAGGAGCTGATAGGCCATAGTGATTTCTGGATCTCTTGCAGAGGATGCTATGAAGCAGATTAGAACTTTCCAGAACTACACAGCTTCTGTCATTGCAATATGGGTCACAACCTGGTGCACCATTTAGGGACAAGAAAGATATGAAAACATTTCTATAAGGGACAAACAGCCTGTGTTTTGCACTTAATCTTATCACAAAATGCATAAAACATCACTGAATTTTGTTCTACCCTGAATAACAGAAATAATGTTTAAGAAGTTTTGCTTAGCTCATTGCTAGAAGTGGTTGGTATCTTTCTTGTGCAGCTTTTTAGTGAAAAATGCAGATTCATCAAAACTGAAATGGTTTATGAAGTGGTGCTAGTGGCATTAAATAATGATTCTTGAGAAGGGGTGAGTGGAAGAACTCCAAAACATTTTGTTTTGACCTTTTTGTAAGAGAGATGTCCTTTTGAACATGTCCAGTTTGAAGGGACATTTCACTTCAAAATGTATTTTGCTTTAAAATCAAATTAATCAAACAATTGTAAAGTGCTTAAACCTCGATGTTTTGGTTCAGTTTCTGAACTTTATTTTTGACTTTGTGAGAGTGTAAAACTCCCCATTCTTGGTTCACTCAAAAATGAATTTTCTAGCTTCAGAACTGCTGCCGACCAAAAAGAATGATTCTCACCATTCTAGCCGTTACTTCTTTCCATTTTTATCTTAACCTTGCAAAACCAAACACTGTGGTGAAGGGTAGGCCCAAAATATAGCAGGGTAAGAAAAGTCCATAAAAAGCATATGAATCAAAACCAGGCCCACTGATATGGGGGGCAGGCAAAGGGCTGGCTGCCATAAGCCCCACCCCTCTGCCCTTTGTCCTGTCCCTTGTGGGACACATCGACAGACACCCCCGCCCGCGCACTTTGTCACAGGGCCAGTGAGTGACTGTTGGCCCCACTGATCAAAACATCTGTGAAATTTAAAATAAGTCCAACTGAAAAATTATTTTTGTTGCAGACTGTTTGTTGTTCTTGGGCAGCTTCTTGCACTTTAAACATTGGGCACTGGACTGGTGTGTGAGAACTGGAAAGCAAAACCGATTAAAGTAAAAGTCCCTGGTCTGCTTTTATCGGGCAACATAAGGGAACTAAAAACAGAAAATGCAGCCAACATGGTGGGGTGGGGTGGGGTGGGCAGGGAGCCCAAATTAGACTTAAAAATCCTTCTTTTGAGTAACGTATTAGGCAGCAGTTTTAAAACAAAGAAAAGGAAGTTCTTCACACAGTGCACAGTCAACCTGCTGAACTCCTTGCTAGAGCCAGTTTTGAAGGCCGAAAGGATAATGGGGTTAAAAAAAGAATTAGGTAAGTTCATGAAGAGTTGGGTGGACAGGCCTGGCAGTAAGGTGGGATGCGGGGCTGGCTCTCTGCCCCTCGAAGGTGGGGGTCAAGGGCAGTCAGCCCTGGGACCTCTCCACACTCCCTCCAAGCTGCACATGGAGCAGTGGTACAGTGTTGTCACGGTGTTTGAAAGGGGCCTGGAGCACCGACCGCCACCATGGTTACTTTGGGAGCGGTGGTGGCGGAGCTCTGGACCCCTTTGAAATGCTGGGCCTGGGGCATCTGCCCCCTTTGCTCCCCACTCTTCCTGGGCCTGTTGATACATCCATCAATGGCTATTAGCCAAAGATGATTAGGGATATAAGCCCATGCTCTGGGTATCCTGTGTTCTGGCTGCCAGAAGCTGGGAGTGAATGATGGGATCGATCACATGATGATTACCTGTTCTGCTCCTTCCCTAGAGCTGGGGCAGAACGCTTTTTACGTCAGGCCCCACTTTTCATCCCAGCAGTTAGCAGGAACCCAGCCCCACAGTCATCCAAACCGATGGAAATTTCAGTTATGTTCACATGAAAAACAAAGCAAAACCCTTTTGGCACAAGTAAGAAAATAAGTATGCAGCATATAAAAGCTGTATGCTTGGTATATACATGTGAATACAATTACATAAAAACAGTAATGTATTTCAACATTTGTCACAAGACGGACGAGTCTGAGACCCAGCAGCCAATTTTGCTGCGCTTTCCCTTACAAAATTTCATGTCCATGTGAGGGGGCCTGCCTCCCACTTTGCACATTCCTGCCCTAGAGCATCTGTGTTGGGCACAGTTGAAAGACAAGATACTGGGCTAGATGGACCACTGGTCTGATTCCATGGGGCTGTACTTATGTAAATGGTTTAACAAGGTGGAAATCTTGGTCAGTATATGGTACTTGACTTGTTTCCTACTTGTGTGTTGGTTCTGCTGGTCTGATTTGCCTAAACACTGTATGGTTAATGCTAAATAAATGTACAATAAGCAAGTTCCTATGCTGGGACTGGCTAATAAGAATGGGCAACCAATTGGAGTGCAGAAATTTGCATGATCAGGATGGCAATTTGTCTGTAACCATGAAAATCAATGCTGACGGGCTACTATCATGCCTGTGTTCTGTTTGGCTCCTCTAGACAGGATTTTTGAACTGTTTCCCAGCAACAGATAAGCCTCTTCAGCTTCTGGCTGCCTTCAGCTGAAGCAAGACACTGGTGTTAACATGGAAGAGAAGTGGGGGAAATACCAAATCACACAGAAGATTGAGGCTGTGAAATTGAAAGGGAAAATTACCTCCCATTCCCCAAACAAAACCTTGGCTTTGATCACTTCCATTCTCTGTTTGATCCAGCTCCCTGTTAATCTGGTGGGAACTCTCCTCTTGACTTTCTTGCTAACTCCAGGGGCTTTGTTGGTTGAATCCCAGTCTCTCCCTGTCAAATCAAATCTGGTGGAAAAATGGCAACAAAATTCTGAAATTTCACGGTAACTCTTTTTCCCCCCTTGTCAAAATTTCTGAAGGTTTGAAGTTTTCCAATCAGCTCTCCAGATTAGTTTTGAAGCTCAGTTGGGAGAGACCCCATACTGTATTAAAGTCTGGAGAGAGAAGCACCGCATCACAGCCCGGGGAACTCATTGCCAAAAGACCTCACTGAAGGCAAGAGTTTTGCAAGGTTCAGAAAGAGGTTATGCATTCATATGGGTAAAAATAACCCAAGTTAGGACATGAAAAATGAAACTTGCCCAAGCATTTTGAAGATGGACTTTAGGCTCTCATATGTCAAGGCTTAGGTCAATACTTAGAGGGAATTTCTCCGGAGGCAGGTTCATCTCATAGCTGACTGACTGCTGCAAGGTTTCTTCTGTAGTGCTGGTCATGATCAGCCAGAATGCTGGACGAGGTGGCTTCAGAAGGGCAATACCTCTGAGTAGTGGAGAAAGGATGGCCCAACATGGGTTAACTTCTTAAAAGCAAGTTTGTTTGTCTGCAGTTCCGTGGCCCACTTCAGGAGTCTGCGTTGCTTTTGTTCTTAGATTTAACATTTGAAAATAAATTTCACTTAACATATCCACTACAACAGCTTGAGTTGTTCTCATCCGCTCGTTGCAAACGAAGTCCTTTATTAAGGAACTGGAATCTTCTAAACTTGATAAAAATACCTCATCTGCAGGCTGTAGTGTGGTGTTCAGAGCTACATGCAATTGCCTTGTAAATAGGACGAAAAATAAGTTCTCGGAATCAGGACCTGTGTGTACGTGGTCTCACACCAATCTGAATTCATGTTGTTATGTACTGATTCGTGAAAAGGGAATCCAGTGCTCAGCATGTGGAGTGCCCTCTGTTGGTAATTCTAAATACAGTACTGCTTAGTACTGGAACTCCCTTTTTCCTACCTTGAAGCTGGGTGCCTCTTTCTTTGGGGAATGAAAACAAAGTTTGAGGTCGTTAGCAACAAGCCTTCTGGTCTGTACCAATCCTGAGTTGAGGTACATATTCTATCGAGGTTGCATTTTTTGTTGTTGGCGAATTTCTCATTGCAAAGGAGATGTGAGGGAGCCCAGCCGAACTTAAGGTAAATGCGAAAGATTGGCTCCATTCATTTTGAAATTCTCTGGTTTTGTGTTTGATTTTTTCCCTCCTTTTTGAAGCCAATCCAACCCCACTTTAATTCTGCCAATTTTATTTCATGTTTAATTTCAGTTTTCTTTCTTAATATGTGTGTTGCCCTTCACAGCAGGAACACTGCAAGTTTCCTTTACCTTTGCAAAATCAAGACTTGATTAGCAACACAATCAAAATACAGATACAGTATCATATCCCACAATGCACTGCACATATTAAAGAGGGAGTTATCCAATGTTGTGAGATCACATGTTGTTTGCTATTTAGAGATGAGTTGTTCATTTTTTGGGATTTAGGCATTCACCATTTATTGAAAATTAATCAGTTATTTTTTAAACTTTGCAGTTATAACATTGAGAGCCACAAAGAAGTCCTTAAAGAGCTGCAGTTGCAGATCTGTCTCTGCTGAACTAAAACCTGAGAGTGATGCTCTAATGCACGGCTTTTCTACATCCGATGGCACAGTGCAGCTTTCTCTTAGAATAGGCTTGCAGCATATCATATGCAAGTCAGTCCAATGGGTGAAGTAGAATCCATGAATCGGAATGAGCTCAAGTCACGCCATGCCTCTGGGCACAAAGGCAAAAATTTAAAAAAAACATGAATTGTTCAGCAATGTGCCTTTTTAAAAAACAGAGTAGCTGCCTCACTGCATAGAGAGGGGAAGTACTGACTTTTTTGTTCTTTTCCCATCCACATAGGTGGTTAATTGTCTGCGAGGGGCACAACATTGGAATGTTAGAAACTTACTCAGTACAAATGGGCAGAACACTGGGAACATCTGTTGTGCTAACAGATTGGCACTGTGCTTGGAAGTCCCATGGCAACATATTGCATAAGAACCTAAGAAGGGCCTTACTGGGTCAGAGTACCAAAGGTCCATCTGGCCTTATGTCCTGTCTTCTGATAGCAGCCACCGCCAGGGGCCCGGAGGAAGGAACAGAACAGGTAATTGCCAAGAGATCCCTCTGCTGTCACCCATTTCTAGCTGCTGACAAACACAGGTTAGGGATACTGTTCCTACCCATCCTAACTAATAGTCATTGATGGACCTATCTTCCATGCGTTTTATCTAGTTCTTTGTTGAACCCTGTTGAAGTCCTGGTCTTCACAACATCCTCTGGCAAAGGCGTTCCACAGGTTGACTTTGCACTGCATGAAGAAATACCTATTGATTTCATTTGATGACCTCTAGTTTTGTTTTTATGGGAATATTTAAATAACTTTTCCTTATTCACTTTCTCTGCATCAGTCATGGTTTTGTAAACTTCTGTCAAATCCCCCTCTTAGTCTCCTCTTTTCTAAACTGAAAATTCCCAGCCTTTTTAATCTCTCCTCATATGGCAGCCATTTCAAACTCCTCATCATTTTTGTTGCCCCTTTCTGAACTTTTTGTCATGTCAAGATATCTTCTTTGAGAGGAGGTGACCATATCTGCATGCAGTATTCAAGCTGTGGGTGTAACGTGGATTTATACAAAGGCAATGAGATATTCTTCGTTTTAATCTCTGTCCCTTTTTTAATGAGTCCTAACATTGTTTGCTTTTTTGACTGATGCTTCACGTTGAGTGGATGTTTTCTGAGAACTATCCACAATGACTCCAGATCTTTCTCTTGAGTGATAACAACTAATTAGCCCCTATCATATTATGTGCATACACCCTTGAGTTACATGGGGGTTGCGTTCTTGCTGCCCCATGGTAAATCACTCAGCTCATATAGGTTGACGGAGGTGGCTTTGGGGAAGGGGTGCGATGCGGGGGAGAGAGCAGGGTTTAGGGAAGGGAATGAGGGTGGGGAAAAATAGGGGTGGGAGGAGGTGGCAAAGGGCCTGAGCCAGAAAGTGGGCTTTGCCCCAGGCTCTGCCCTATGATTTTCCCCCTTGAAACAGCTCTGGTGAGAAGGGAAGGGGAAAATATGGTTGACTGAGCAATCCAAAGAAGGATCAACCATCAGGCATTGTCTCCTACTACTCCACCAAATATTCTAGCCCCAGTAGGCAGAGGGGTACAATAACCATTAATCCCCTTGCCTTTTCAAGAGGGTGCTGCACTGTCCTTCACGTTCAGCCCTACGTTCTCAGGTTCTCACTGTTAAGCTGTTAACATGTTTTGCACTGCAGGGGGCTGTGTGTCAAAGATGCAATTCCCATGTATAGCTAGTATGTAATTTTGAGATCCTTTAGAATGGAAGGACAGTACCTAACTGGAAGGTGTATACTAGAAGGATTCTGATGGGTGGTGCATGTTCAGAAGCCCTGGAAGCTACATCACATAATATCTGATGCCTGGTGGGCCATTAAGGCAGCAGTGCACAGAGAGCCAACTCCTACACCTCCATTCCAGTCTGTGCTTAGCTCAGGCATGTGCTACTGCTTGTCTCACTTTCAATAGACTTCATGTTCACTTCAGTGAGCTGTGAAAGTGCAGACACAGTTACTACAGACTGAACCTCTCTAGAAGAGCACCCTTGAAACCTGACTAGTGCCAAAAGAGAGAATTTGCTAGACCATGGGAGGTCAGTATTGGTTAGCATCATTACCAGCACTTCCACTGTTGACTGGGTTCTAAGAAGACATTTAGGGGTAAATTACAGCTAAATAACAGCACAGAACACTGAGAGCCAGGACTGGTGTCTGTAAACAAACTTTATGGGGTCACGGGAAACTTGGCAATACACACGATAAATGGTTGTCTGGCTAACTAAAATCATGCTGGATTATGGATGTTGCAACTAGAGAGGTGCAACCTATAGTGGTAAAAACAAGATGTTGGGGTCACTAAGAGAGGAGTGAGAAGCACCGCTGGGGAACTGCTGGTATAATCAGAGCTTGCACCACAAAGCTAAGTGGACAATCTTCCCTTAATTTTTTTTTTTTTTTGCCTCTCCCAGCCTTTAACAGTCCATAAGTCTATGCAGTAACGCCACAGAGGACTACACAGGTTTCACCAGATATGGCTATACAATAGACCTTCAAGTTACACAGTACGTAACTCAAATTTTCATGCAAGTGGGGGCGGGGGAGATGGGAGCCAGGCTGCTGCCTGGTTCCCCTCTCCCGTGGGCTTGCAGGAGCTGGGAAACTGACTAGCCCACCAGGACCGGTCAGTTTCCTGGCTCCCAGAGTGAGAGGGAACCATGAACCGGGGGAGCCAGCCTGGTTCCCATCTCCCTGCAACTTGTGGGACCCAGGAAATTGACCAGCCATGTGCTGCGGGCAGCTGGGCAGGCTGACAGCCGCAGAGCAGCTTCAAGTTTTTTTTTAACTTGCGTTAAAGCAAATTACATGCAACCTGAAGTGGTGTATTTCTAAGATTTACAGCACTGAGAAGCTCTGTGTCGAGACTCAGCCCTCCGTGATTCAGGACCAAATCTTTCCACACTTGTGGTAACTCCAAGATGGAAAAAGGCTGAAGCTAGAAGTAACTCTGAAAGTTGCCTACCCTTTTTTTAGTGCCGTATTCTACAGCAACCACTTCTGGGAAAGGCAGGTACAGCAACGCTGATGGGATCCCATTGATGTCAAATGAAAGCTCCCATCATGCTTGTATGGGTTAATTTCCAAACAGAGAGGCTGCACTAGAAGAGAGGTGCTTGGATCTATCAAGTATCTGCACCCCAAGAGTGGCTGGGTCAGAAAGCCCTAGAGATCCACATGGAGAAGGAAACATTGACCAGCCAGGTCAGGAAACAGCTGGCACCTGTTAACCTTTGGGGAGACTTTGTAGGAAGGAACTCAGCTGCTGAGGGTATTTTTTTTTTTTACAGTCCCATCATTGCAAGCTAGCTGAAAGGGAGGTGGCTCAGATTTTTAAAAAATCTCCACCTTCCAGCAGCAATCAAGTGAAGAAACCATTTAGCTTACAAGTGACTGTTTCTGTAAGTTGAATGACAGCAATAGTGCAGGGTTGGACCGCAGCCATCTAGTCTAGATCTGACCTTGCACATCACTGAGGCTCTTTTCTACACTGCACAACCTGTGCAGATGCAGCAAACACCAAGAGAAGGTGTATTTCTGTTTCTTTTGGAATATCATCAACAAACACACTTCATCATAGTTATGTCTACACTGGAGGGCGGGGGGAGAGTTTGCCAGCTGAGCTTTCTTGCTTAAGAATGTTTTTTTTTCACACCCCTGTCTGGTAGAGCTGTGCCAGTATAAACTTAGAAGTGCCACCGAAGCTTGACTGTATGGCTCCTGCCTGTATTACTTCACCCACGCCAAGTATCTTCATCGCACATCTGGAGAGAGCGATGGACAAGATCAAGGAAGAGATATAAGGGATATCTGTGCAAGAGAAAAGAATTAACAACTTGAGGTTCACAGATGATATAGTTATCACTGAGGAAGACGAGGAGAAGCTAGTGAAAACGGTGCGGGTGTTAAATGAAGAAGAGAAGCGGTACGGACTGATTATGAACATCGATAAAACAAAAACAATGGTATTTGGAGGTAAGGAAATAGGAAGGAAGATCAGTGTCGATGGTATTGAACTAGAAAATGTAGAGAAGTTCACATATCTGGGGAGCAACACAATGTATAATCTAGACTGCAAGAAGGAAATAGCAACTAGAATAGCGAAAGCAAGAGCGAGTTTGAAGGCGATGGATAAGATCTGGAAAAACAAAGCAATTAGCTTAAGAACGAAGCTGGGCGTCTTGAAAACATGTATTCAGCAGCATGTTGTATGGATGTGAGACGGGTGATAACAAAAGATTCAAAAAGAAGAATATTGGCATTCAAAAGGAGTTGTTATAGAAAGATTCTGAGAATAGGATGGATGCAGAAGGTCACCAATGAGGAATTATATAGGAAAATACAGCCGAAAGAGAACTTGCTGCAGAAGGTTATAAAACGAAAGCTACAACTATTTGGACATATTTGCAGAATGAACAACGAATGAAAAATCAAGACCCTGGTATTCAGCATAATGGATAGTTTGAATAGGAGAGGCAGACCCCACAGAGAATGGATTGATGGTGTAGTAGATTGGTGTGGAGCTAATCTACAGAAACTAAGCCACTCTGCCCTGGAGAGGGAAAGATGGAAGGAAATAGTGAGGGAGGCATCAGACTCCAACGGATGCTGAGCCCATGGTTATTGATGATGATGATGATGATGTATTACTTCCCCCTTTTCTTGGGTCTGCTTCATGGCTCTCTCATTCAGGCATCTTAGGAATGAGGCCATCTCTCCTAACAGTTCAGCTTTCCTCTGTGAGAGCATGGACTTAGGTCTTTCAGTGCCATTTTGGCTAGACCTATGGGGCTGTTTATGCAGAACATCACACACTAGCTCAGTGGTGGTCATTTTGTTGAGTATTTATGTAAGGAGCTGGATTGACAGCTCTGGGTTCTGTAAGATGGTTTATGCACAGGAGAGGGGAAGCAATGGCTGTGTGAGCTCTCTGACCTCCAGCCATCAATGTGCTTCAGTCTTTAGTCATCTCCTGCCCATTCAGTCCTTGACCCGAGAGAACACCAGCAAGGAGGCCACTTGTGGTCCTGATTCTGTCCATTAAGAATCAGACTAAGGAAACCTTTATGTATCTCATCCATCCCCCCACCATCCCCTGGATGGTAATCATTTCCCTCCTGGCCTGGATCCAAACCAACAATCTGGATGGGGAAGACTCTTTTCCAGTCCCCTAGGGACCTCATTTCATCTGAGGTTCTGTGTGAACTAAATTAAACCTGGTAAGAGCTGTCTCCGAGAGATCCCAGCTCTCTCAGATATGGTGCCTGACAACCATTTATAAAAGAGCTTAAGCCCCCCTTGTAAATACTTCTGCTAAGTAGAAGGGTAAGTTATTAGAATAACTGAGATTCAATGTGAGCATCTTGAGGATTAGCTTTAAGCATGATGGCTGTTCTTGCTTTGCAGGGAATGCGGAAGGAATGTGGCCTGTACTCAGCAAGAACTATGCAATCTCCTTTTCATAGTGATTGTTCCTCTGAGTCAGCAAATGGCCCATAAATGACAGCATGCTAGTCCTGGGACTCAGCTAGCATTGTTCATGCTTGAAATGTAGACAGGAGCATTGAAGCTTTGGGAGTGTGGTTTGGTCCCGTTCTGTGCTGCAGGACTGAACGAGATGTTAACTTTACTGGGAGGCCCTCCCACACTGTGTAAAAGTTCTCCCCGCTATTGGGAGAGCTAACTAAGGGAGTTTAAAGAACAACCCTTGCCGTGAAAGGTCTAACATGGTCCAATGGCTGGAAGTTGAAGGCAGACAAGTTCAGACTAGAAACAGGACATTTTGTTTTAGACAGTGAGAGGAGTTAAACAGTGGAGCAATTTTCCAAGGGTCATGGACCCAATGGATTCTCCATCCCTGACAATGTTTAAATCAGACTGGAGGTTTCTTCTAAAAGCAGCTCTAGGAATTACTTGGGAGGTGTTTTCTTGCCTGGTATCCAGGAGGGCAGACTAAATGACCACAGCAGTCCCTTCTGGGCTTTGAATCCATGAAGCGAGATGACACCAAGACTTGGCTTCCCCCAGTTGCCTTCTGGGCTCTGTGCCCAGGCTGTTTTGTGCAGAGCAGACAGGCACACATTTGGTGGCAGGGTGCATGTGAGTGCATGCCTGCACATGTGCACACGCACATACTTGAGCTCAACCCTTAAGTATGAGACATTTCCCTTCAACTGCAGCTTGGAAGCCCCCTCTTCCCTCCTGCAAGGGGGCCAGGCTGCTCAGAGACCAGACTTCCCAGCAACTGCAGCTTTATGGTCTCTCTCCCTCGTTTTTTTTTTTAAAAAGCTGTTGATTGTGAGAAATGTTCCTTTCTCACCCAGATGTGTTTGAATACTAGTCAAAGCTGCCTTAATATGTCAGCGGGAGGATACACTAGACTGGACTAGAAAATTGTTATGAAAAATTGCAGTACCACTGTAATGGTCCAAGCACTCACTGCCGCAGCGCCTCCTGCTGGTCACTCCATGAATTAGCTCAGCCCTCAGTAGGGCTCTCTCTCCTGGTCGGCGTCCCACCTCTCATTGCTGCACTCTCTCCACCCTCTGGCTCTGCACCCATGTTGCTCCCCAACCAGTGCCCCCCTAGCAGTGCCCATTACTCTGGGCTCTTGCCCCCTTCTTGCGGGTGTCAGCAGTCTTCCATCTCACATCTGCCTCTGTGGCCAACTGCAGCCAAAGTCTAGCCCCTCACCTCAGGGGCAAGCTACAGTCTGCATAGGCCACGCTCTAGTGGTGCTAGATGCAATGCAAAGGGGAAGAGGGGACTTAGGCCAGTCCACTTTCCTCGGTCCTGACCCAGGGACCCTCTGATGGCAGACTTGTCCTGCCCTCCTCCTCTTCCCTCTGCTGCCTCTCATTCCCTGGGCTACTCCCCCTGTGACCCTTTGCACCTCCTTGACCCTTGTATAAAGGGCACAGCCTGGCAGATGTCAGGCCAGAGCCTTTCTAGCTCCCCGGAGCCCACCCAGCTCTGCTCCGTCTAAGGTGCTTCTTCTTAGGGAACCAGTCCTCCCTGAGCAGGACCTAACTGCCCACTGCTTTACTGAGCAGCTCCTTATAACCAGGGCTGCCCCAGCTAGCTGCCTTCTCATCGGCTCCCTATGACTCCTATCGGCTCCTGACTGGCCAGGGCTCTGCACAGGCTCCCTCCCACCTGCTTTAACTTTCTGTAACGAGAGTGAGGCAGCTGCCCCACTACACACTTGAAGGCCTGGAGCACATTACGACAACTAGCAGCAGCTAGCAATGACTCCACCACCTGTTGAAAATGGCCTGGATACAGGCAGCAGACTTCCCTGTACTGGGATGGGTTGTCTAGCTCACTCTTAACAGTGGTGCCAAAGGCTCTCTGAAGTCCCCCAGAAACTATTGCTGTCAGTTTTACATGGAAGGCTCCCAGATGTCATGCTGATGGGCAGCAGTGTGAAAAAACAAATACCCCAAACATTTTCAACAACAGATACAGAGGGGAACAAAGTTTGAGGTTCACCGCACCGATGTCTGTGTTACCAAGGCAAGTCTGGTGGTGTAGTGCAGAATGAGGAGATGATCAGCAGAGACAGTCCTCAGTGGAAATGTTTGGAACGTGGTTTGAAATGATTGCACTAAGGACACTGTGCTGAAATGCACAGAACGCGTCTAGTGTTCTTAGTACGGTTGTTTCAAGGCATGTTATAAAGAGGAATG
The DNA here is from genome assembly GCF_033958435.1 of Carettochelys insculpta. NCBI lineage: Eukaryota > Metazoa > Chordata > Testudines > Carettochelyidae > Carettochelys > Carettochelys insculpta. Next base: position 57,915,508 of record NC_134145.1, on the reverse strand, counting down.
AGGTCAGGGTCACAGCACAGCTGGGAAGGTGAGTGTTTTCCCCATTCCACTCACAAGGAAATTGAGGCATATGCATGACTTACCCAGGTCAGACGGGCTATAGGTAACATAGCCAGAAGAGAGAGATCCTGGCTGCAGCTTTCTCTTCCCTCTGTGTGTAATATATAGACCCCCGAGCTGAACAAATCCCTGGAGGATTCCATGTCTGTCTGACATTCTCATGCTTTTCTAGTTCACTTCCTTTCCATGAGATTCTTCTTTCAAATGGTTTATTCTGAGAACCAAGGGCCTGATTTCTCTCTGCCTTATGCCAGATGTATGCCAGTGACAGAGAGGTATGAAGTAGCGGGATCCTTAACCACATTCTCTACACCCCACTGCCTTGTGGGTTATCCTGGGAAGGAGAAAGGCTAAGGGAGTAAACCCTGACAGAAAATCCGGAATGGAGTCCGAAGGCGGTTCGGTGTCAACTTCTGGCACTGTTCCGGCAACTCCTGCAGCTGAGCTGGTACCAGACGTGGAGGTTATCCTCTCCTTTGGACTATATCAGTAAAGCTGAGAGGGGGACACTGGTGTCTGGGCAGCCCAGAGTCTCCATAATAAGTGCCCAGGCTCGCGCCCGGAGAGGTACTCCGGCATCGCTGAACAGCATTGCATCAACACGGGGGGCAACAGATACCGGTTATAAGCTCTTGCTCGATTGGCGTAGAGAACGAGCGCCAGGGGTTGCCTTCGACGGAGGGAGAGATCCTCGCATCTCACTGGTCAGTCACCGCCCGCCTCAAGCTGGGCAGCCCCCAGCCAATAGGGTACTGTCCTGCCACAGTTCACCTGCCTCGCTGGGTGCTTGAGGCTTAAGGTTCCTGAACCTGACAAGTGACTGAAATTTGGGCACCAGGCAAACCAATAAGAAAATCAACAATAAATGAGAAACATCAACAATTTAAGCTTGCTTGCTGGAATGTGCGGACCATACTGACTGGCTTGACTGAAGATCTTCAGGCCATCAGTGACACTCGCAAGACCGCTGTCATCAACGAGGAACTGAAGAGGCTCAGAGTTGATATCGCTGCACTGCAAGAGACGCGACTCGCAGATTCGGGTTCTCTAAAGGAAAAGGACTACACCTTTTTCTGGCAGGGTAAAGCCCAAGAAGAACCCAGAGAGCATGGTGTTGGCTTTGCTGTCAGAAACACCCTTCTACAAATGGTTGATTTAGTCATGGGCAGATCAGAAAGACTTCTTTGGATCACGCTTCAAACTTGCGCCGCTCCCGTCCACCTGATCAGCGCTTATGCTCCAACCCTGTACGCCACACCAGAAGTAAAAGACAAGTTCTATGACGTGTTTAGTGCTGCTGTAGCGCAAATACCTGCTCGTGAACAACTGTACATCTTGGGTGACTTCAATGCAAGAGTTGGAGCTGATTGGGCCTCATGGCCTTCCTGCTTAGGACACTTCGGTGTGGGAAAAATGAATGACAATGGACAGCTTCTCCTTGAACTGTGCACGTACCACAATCTGTGCATCACAAACACATTCTTCCGAACGAAGCCACAGCACAGAGTGTCATGGAGACACCCACGCTCGAAGCACTGGCATCAACTAGATGTGGTCATCACTAGGTGTAATAACCTCAAAAATGTCCTTCTGACACGCAGCTATCATAGTGCTTACTGTAATACAGATCACTCGCTAGTTTGCTCCAAGCTCAAGCTGAGACCCAAGAAGCTGTACCGCTCTAAACCTGCTGGAAGGCCCCGCATTGACGCCAGAAAGATGGCAAACTTGGAGAAAGCTGAAAAGTTCAGAGAGACCCTCCAGGAAAATCTGCGCAGTGGCCCTGGGGGTGCCGATGCGACATCCAAATGGCAACATCTGAGGGATACAGTTTACAACACGGCCTTGTCGGTGTTTGGAAGAAGAGCTAGAAACACGAATGACTGGTTTGAAGCTAACTCCGATGAGATGATTCCAGTCATTGAAAAGAAGCGCGCTGCACTCCTGGAGTACAAACGCTCACTGAGCCAGAGTACCCAGGAAGCACTTAGAGAGGTGAGAAGAACAGTACAGCAGACAGCCAGGTGCTGTGCCAACAACCACTGGCTCCAGCTATGCAGCAACATCCAGACCTGTGCCGACTTTGGTAATCTCAGAGGAATGTACGAGGGTATGAGGAAGGCATTAGGACCCACCCAGAACAAGATGGCACCTCTGAAATCCAAATCTGGTGAAGTCATCGCTGACAAAGCCAAACAGATGGAGCGCTGGGTTGAGCACTACTCCGAGCTGTACTCACGCGAGAATGTTGTGGTTGACGCAGCCCTCGATGCAGTCGAGCTCCTACCAGTAATCGATGAACTGGATCAAGAACCGACTGTGGATGGACTGAAGAGAGCCATCGAAAGCATTGCAGCAGGAAAGGCCCCTGGTCAGGATGGCATACCACCAGAGGTAATCAAATGTGCCGCGGACACACTCCTGGAACCCCTACATGAGCTACTGTGCCTGTGCTGGAAAGAGGGTGAGGTTCCACAGGATATGCGCGACGCTAACATTGTAACGTTGTATAAGAACAAAGGAGACAGAAGCGACTGGAACAACTACCGTGGAATCTCCCTCCTAAGCGTCACTGGTAAACTGTTAGCTCGTGTCATCCTTGGCAGACTCCAGAAGATTGCTGAGAGGGTGTATCCCGAATCGCAGTGCGGATTCCGCGCAGAGAGGTCTACCGTTGACATGGTCTTCTCTCTAAGGCAGCTGCAGGAGAAGTGCAGGGAGCAGAGAAAGCCACTCTACATAGCCTTCATCGACCTGACCAAGGCCTTTGACTTGGTCAGCAGGGATGGTCTGTTCAAACTGCTCCACAAGACAGGCTGTCCTCCACGGTTACTCAAGATGATCCAGTCATTCCACAAAGATATGAGAGGAACCATCCAATATGACGGTGCATTATCGGATGCTTTCAGAATCAGGAGCGGCATCAAACAAGGATGCGTGCTTGCTCCGACATTGTTCGGGATCTTCTTCACACTCCTCCTGAAGCATGCCTTTGGATCTTCAACAGAGGGCATCTTGCTGCACACAAGATCTGATGGGAAACTGTTTAACCTTGCAAGGCTGAAAGCTAAGTCTAAGGTGCGGGAAGTCCTCATCAGAGACATGCTGTTCGCAGACGCTGCTGCTGTAGTGTCTCACACAGAAGACCAGCTTCAAAAACTGCTGGATCAGTTCTCCAAAGCGTGCAAGGACTTTGGGCTTACCATCAGCCTAAAAAAGACAAATGTACTCGGTCAGGATGTTGCTGAATCCCCATCAATCAGCATTGACAACTATACGTTAGAGGTCGTCCACGAGTTCGTTTACCTCGGGTCCACCATCACTGACACCCTGTCGTTGGACACTGAGCTAAATAGGACGATCAGAAAAGTGGCCACAACTCTGTCCAGACTCAGCGAGAGAGTGTGGAATAACAAGCTGTACACTCACACCAAAATGCAAGTCTACAGAGCCTACATCCTCAGCACCCTCCTTTATGGCAGCGAGACTTGGACCCTGTATGCCCGCCAGGAAAAGAGGCTGAACGTCTTCCACTTGCGCTGCCTCAGGCGCATCCTTGGAATATCATGGAGGGACAGAGTGACCAACACCGCCGTCCTCGAGCAAGCTGGAATCCCAACCATGCACACCCTCCTCAGGCAGCGTCGGCTCCGCTGGCTTGGCCACGTCCACAGGATGAACGATGGAAGGACTCCAAAAGACATCCTGTATGGTGAGCTAGCCTCTGGCAAAAGACCTCCCGGACGCCCCCAGTTGCACTACAAAGATGTCTGCAAGAGAGACCTCAGAGAGGTAGACATCGAGCTGGACAACTGGGAAGAACTAGCAGATGACCGCAGCAGATGGAGGCAGGGGTTACACAAGGGTCTTCAGAAGGGCGAGATGAAGATCAGACAGCTAGCAGAGGAGAAGCGAGTGCACAAAAAGCACAATAAGGACTTGCCAGACTCCCACCACATCTGCAAGAGATGCACCAAGGACTGTCACTCTCGTGTGGGTCTTCATAGTCACAATAGACGCTGTAAATGAAGTCCTCAATTGGAACTTTAAAGGGCGCGATCCATAGTCTATGCAGACTGAAGGATGCCTACTATGCCAGATGCATGCCAGTGCAATGCCTCTTACTTCATCTTATGCCAGCCTAAATCTGGAGTAATGTAGTGGTGGGAGGCAAGCCCGAATTATCTGAGCTTCGGTCTGAGAATAAAGGGCTTGCAGTCCATGTGCTGCTGCTTGGGGAGGGGAATGCTTTCGAAGGACCTCCCCGGCCAGGAGATGTAATGAAGTGGTGGGGAAAGCCCCAGGCAATTGGACCAGTCTCTCTTGGGTAAATAAGTCTCCATAAATTCCAGGGTGGCAATAGCAGGGGAATGAAATTCAAGCTCCTTTGGTGTTCAGGAATATGGGTGAAAGGATTCTGTGTGCTAAATCTTTCTGCATCAAAGCAGATGAAATTAATTTCTGCCTGCCAAAAGCAGTGGCATCAGAATGGGTGGATTAGTCACTGCCCACTAAGCCCTGGGTATGTTGCACTGCTGGCTGCTGGGTGAAGAGGAATGGAAGCAGTTAGGGCAGTGATGCTCAGCCTGTAGCTATGGAGGTGGATATGGTGCTGAACATGGCTTTCATGGGGCAAGGCTTGGGTTGCCCTGCCTGGCTTGCTCTGCTCTGCTGGTGCTGGGACAGAGGGAGAAGAATACTTGTGGCATGCACGTGAGGCTTTTAGACACTGCAACTCCAGGGGCTAATGCAGCTGTTGACAGTCAAGTGCCACACTAGTTGGGTGTCTGAAATTGTCCAGATCTTCTCCATGCTGTCTGAGGTCTTCCTCATCATAGAACACTAGAACTGGAAGGGACCTTGAGAAGTCATCAAGTCCAGTCCCTTGTGGTAGGACCAACCACCATACAGCATCCCTGTTAGAGATTTATCTAACCTGTTCTTAAATTTCCCCAATGATGGAGATTGTACAACCACCCTAGGCAATTTGTTCCAGTGTTTGACCACCCTAACAGTTAGGAAGTTTTTCCTAATGTCCAACATAAACCTCCCTTGCTGCAATTTAAGCCCATTACTTCTTGTTCTATCATCAGAGGCTAAGGAGAATAATTTTTCTCCTTCCTCCTTGTAACACCCTTTTAGGTATTTGAAAGCTGGCATCATGTCCCCTCTCAGCCATCTCTTTTCCAAACTAAACAAGCCCAGTTCTTTTCATCCTCTCTCATAGGCCATATTTTCTAGACCTTTAATCATTTTAGTTGCTCTTCTCTGGACTCTCTCCAGTTTCTCCCCATCTTTTCTAAAATGTGGTGCTCAGAACTGGACACAATGCTCCAGCTGAGGCCTAATCAGTGCAGAGCAGAGTGGAAGAGTTACTTCTGGTCTCTTGCTCACAACACTTCTGTTAATGCATCCCAGCATCATGTTTGCTTTTTTGGCAACAGCGTCACATTGTTGACTCATATTTAGCTTGTGGTCCACTATGACCCCTAGATCCCTTTTGGCAGTTCTCCTTCATAGGGAGTCTCTTCCCATTTTGTTTGTGTGAAACTGATTATTTCTCTGTAGGTGGCTTACTTATGCATTTGCTCTTATTGAACTTCAGCCTATTTTCCTCAGGCCATTTCTAGAAAAATACCAAGGAGGAGGGAGAAAAAATATTCTCCTTAGCCTCTGAAAATAGGAAAAGAAGCAATGGGCTTAAATTGCACCAAGGAAAGTTTAGATTGGATGTTAGGAGAAAAATCCTGTTTGGGTGGTTAATTACTGGAATAACTTGCCTAGAGTGATTGTATAATCTCCAGCATTGGATATTTAAGAACAGGTTGGATGAATATCTAACAGGGATGATATAGATGGTGCTTGGCCCTGCTGTGAGGGCCAGGGACAGGATTTAATGACCTCTTGAGGTTCCTTCTAGTTGTAGTATTCTAAGATTAAAGCCTTAAATCCTCACAACAGACTTTTCAGCGCCATAAGCCCCACACGTGCCTATCGCAACATGTGGTATACCTCATCCAGGGTATTAAACAATCCAGTAACAATTATCAGAGGAGTAGTTGTATGACGTTGTTTTAGTAAAAACAAGGAGGAGTCCCGCGCACCTTAAAGATTAACACATTTAGTGGGCTGTAGCTCATTTCATTAGATGGATGAAGTGAAAGAATCATGTGGCAGGAATAGATACCATACACAAGAGATGAGAGTGCTACATCAGTGTTAATGAGGCTAGTTTAATCAGGATGGATGTGTCCCACTTCCAACAGTGATAAGAAGGTGAGAATACCTAAAGGGGAATATTATGTACTGTAAAGAAAGCACGCAGTCCTGTAGCACCTTAAAGACTAAACATTTTATATATATTACGTAATGAACCCTTTTCTTCAGTTTTCGGAGACGTTCTCAGAATTTTACAGATCTGAAGAAGTGGGTCTGTCCCATGAAAGCTCATCACCTAATAAATTATTTTGTTAATCTTCAGAGTGCTACAGGCCTGCTTGTTTGTTCCATTCTGATGGGGTCAAATTTGCATATGAATTCCAGCTCAGCAGTTTCCTGCTGTAGTCTGTTTTTGAAATGTTTTTGCTCTGGTATGGTAACTTTTAAGTCTGTTACTGAGTGTCGAGGCAGGCTAAAATGCTCTCCTATTGGTTTTGTATCTTACCGTTCTTGATATCTGATTTGTGTCCATTGTGTAGAGACTGCCTGGTTTGTCCAATATATATGGCAGAGGGGCATTGCTGCCATGTGATGGCATATATCACATTAGTAGATGTACAGTTGAACGAGCCTTTGTGGTGTAGCTGATGTGGTTAAGTCCTATGATGGTGTTGCTAGGGTAGATACATGGACAGTGTTGGCAAGGAGATTTGTTGCAGGGATCAGTACCTGAGTTAGTGTTTCTGTTGTGGGGTGTGTGGTTGGTGGTGAGTATTTGTTTCAGGTTAGGGGGCTGTCTGTAAGTTGAGGACTGGCCTGTCTCCCAAGGTCTGTGAGAGCGAGGGATCGTCATCTAGGATAGGTTGTAGATCCTTGATGATGTTCTGGAGAGGTCTGAGCTGGGGACTGTAGGTAATGGCCAGTGGCAGGTTTTTGCTTTCTTTGTTGGGTCTGTCCTGTTGTCAGTGACTTCTGGATACCTCTCTGGCTCTGTAAGCCTGCTTCTTCACTTCCCCAGATGCATACTGTAGTTCTAAGAGCGCTTGGCAGGGATCCTGTAGGTGTTTGTCTCAGAGCGATTGGAGCAAATATGATTGTATCTTAGGGCTTGACTGTAGACAGTGAATCATGTGATGTGCTTTTGATGACAGCTGCAGGCATGTGGGTAAATATAGTGATTAGTAGGTTTCCAGTATAGGGAGGTATTTTATGTGATCATCAGCTATGGGGCTGAAACCAGATAGTTGCTGTGCTCTTAAATGAACTCACATATAAGACAAAAAACAACAAATTACCTGTGGGCAAACACTTTTCCCCAAACAATTACTCCATATCTGACCTCTCTGTCCTCCTCCTGAAAGGAAATCTATACAAGGCATTCAGAAGACAAGCCTGGAAGTTTAAATTCAAAATTTTGTTGGACACTAAAAGTCATGGACTAAACACTGGATTTACAGTTTACTACAGCATTTTTAAACGCCACCTCCCTGACCAAATTATCCCCCCACCTCTCCCCTTTTTCCTTCTATGACTGGAATGGTGTTAATGGGCCACTGCACCTTGCATGGTGCCTTGAAACAGTGGTTAAACTGCACAGTCTGTTCAGATCTTATTTTTTTAGCAGTGGTGCTTTGAAACGGTTTCCCAGCCCTGAAGAAGAGCAGCTCTATGTAAACTGGAAAGTTTGTTTCTCTAACAGGCATTGGTCCAATACAAGATATTACCTTACCCATTTTATCTTTCTAATAACCCGTACCATGGTAATTAAAGATAGAATTTTTTATAGCAGCAGGTCTGGGATAATTTGCCTCCGAGTGTTTTAAAAGATGTGCCCAAGGAGTTCAGCTGGGTGATGTACTGATTTTCAGTTTGTCCAGCAAACTGAAAAATCTGGGGAAATATTTGATCAGAATTTGTCAGTAAGTTAGAAGAGTCCATTTCTGGCCAGCAAAGAGTGTGTGTGGCCCCTGTTATAACTTTTAGCCCAATGCCTAGGGCACTGACTGTAAGACATGGGAGATACAGGTTTGATCCCTGTCTGGAGGAGGGACTTTAACCCCAGTCTATCCCTTCCCAGGTGAATACCCTACCCACAACACTATTTTGAGGTGGGCATCTTGGCCTCTTCTGTGGAAGCTACTCCTCTCTGCCCAATACTCAATTATTCATTGGGCCCCAGAGAGCGAGCTAGGGAGTGACTCTGTAGCCTAGGGAGTAAGGAACTGCTATGACAAGATTACACATAAAGGTAATGGTGTTTGATGTAACATACTTAGACTTCTGTAAGGTATTTGACTTGCTACTGCATTAAGAAACTAGAACGATATAAAATCAATGTGACATGCATTAAGTGGATACGAAATGAGCTGACAGGTCTTAAAATGGAATTGTAAATGGGAATCACAGGTTAGGTGTGCTTCCAGCAGGGTTTTTCAAGGATTGGTTCTCTTTTGTCCTACTTCTTTAATATTAAAGAATACTTAAACTCATCCCTGATAAAGTGCGCAGGTGAGGCACAGGCTGAGGGAACAGTAGATAATGAGGAGGACAGTCACTGTTACACCTGTCATTCCTTCTTGTGGTCCAGCGCAGGCACATTCCAGGCTCTGGGCTCCTCAGCTGATAGCTCTTGGGGGAAATTACATCTCTCTTTTCCTCCTGACTGGGGTTTTTCCTGGCTGCACAGCACCCTGCCTATGCTGTGATGTCCCGACCAACTGCTTTGACAGGCCAACATCTGTGCTTTGCTTTCCTCCGGAAGGGAAACCAATCAGTAGATTTTTCTCAGCAATCACATTAATTCTTCAAGGAAAAGCATCATGGAGAAAACATTAAAAACGACAAAAGAACCTAAATATGTGCTAAGAAGCTTACCTGGCAAGGGCTGGTGAGATTCAGTCCTTCCAACCCTTCTCTAAGGATTGGATCCCCCAGAAGGTTTCTGTCCATTGGCTGGATCAGAAGGAAGGCCTTGAGACAGTTTAAACACAGGCTGTTTATCCATATGTCCTTTTTCTGGTCTATTGATCTCCAGAGAATCCAGTTTGAATTAGTATAAGCAAGCATCCCCAGTGGAGATACCTCGCTGGTGGGGTTATACCCTAACAGCATTTGTCTAAGCGCCCTCCACTGCTCTTAATTTCTGGAGGGCTGCAGTTACCCTCCTGCACGGAATCCCATACAGTCCCTGGCCCACCATGATATATATGCTTAATACAGTAAGATCTCCCCAAGGCACTGCAGGACATTGGCATGTGTCATAGAAGGACTCTGTTGTGGAAGAAACTTGAGGTCTTGGTGCATAGTGCGGGATACTGTCCTGTCATACGTCTGGTCCCCCCTGCTGGGGGCGTGATTGAGGGAAGCGGGGAGTTGTAACATGATGGTACCTGTAAGCAACTGAAGTGTAGGGTGGAGCATGGGAGGCTCAGGGCAGAAGGTTGAGATGTGGCAGGGTGCAGGGGTCAAAGCACAGTCCAAGGGGGCACATGGGGGAGCCAGGACTGAGAGCTGGGGGTGAGTGGGGGAGTCGGGGCTGGGAGCAGGTGGTGTGGGGGGGGAGTTGGGGCTGAAGGTGGAGGGGGAGACTCTGGGGCCCAGTTACCTGTCACTGCCGAAGGGCTGTATCTTCAGAAGAGATGCTGAACAAGCTCCAGAGATCAATTTTCAACACTACCCCAGCTCTCGGCAGCGCGCTCACGCTGGCTTTTACCATAGTGGTGCATCAGGGTGCACCTCCCCTTACTTTCACCCTGGCTGAATATGAGCTCCCAGTGTGGCCAAAAGGGCTGGGAGGCGCATACGGTGTATAACCCAGTGGCTCTCAAGTAGGCATAAGGAGGCTATCTTACCCCCAAGGGTTGGTGCTCATGTCAACAGTTGAAGAAGGATGTTGATAAGTAGGTGAAGTTTCAGTGAAGAGCCACATAATGGTTAAAAGGTTAAAAAGCATCTTGGAGGGAGCCTCAATGAGTTCAATCTGTTGAGCTTGAAGAGAAAGTTTAAGGGGTGACAAGATCACAGTCTGTATATACCTACATATAGGGTGACCATCTGTCCTGTTTTGGTGCAGGCGCAGCTGCTAACGGAAGTCACTTCCCCGAGCCTCAGGGAAGCCTGGGGAGCGTGGGCAGCTGCTGCTTCCCCGGGGCTCTGGGGGATGGCCAGCCGCGGCCCCTTCCCTGGGGCTCCCAGGGAACTCTGGTGGCTGCTGCTTTCCCAGGGCTTCTGGTGAGTGCCAGCAGCTGCTGCCTTCTTTCCGGCTCCCTGGGGCCTGACGCAGCCAGGAGGAGCTGCCCCCCCCACCATATCTTCCTGTCCCGTATTTGGGACAGGGAGATACGGTCGCCCTACCTACCTAGCGAACAAAAATTTCATTACAAAGGAATCTTCAGTCTTGCAGTCAAAGGCACAACAAATCTCAATGGCTGGCTGTTGAAGCTAGATTAATTCACACTAGAAGTAAAGTGTAAATTGATAACAATGAGGGTAATGATTGGTCAGTTTACCAAGGCCTGCAGTGGGTTCTCCATCAGTGAAAATTTAAAAATCAGGACTGTATGTTTTTGAAAAAGCTGTACCGCAGCGTGAAGCAGGAATTAATTCTGGGAAGTTCTAAGTCCTGTGTTATACAGGAGGTCAGATTAGATGATCGCAATGGTACATTTGGGCCTGAAAAATCTCTGAACATTGATGGGTTAATAATAAGGCCTTTTTAATGCACAGCAGCTAAATAGGCTTACTCCTGTCTGATTTCAACAAGTTCCAAGCTACCTGCTGCTAGGGGCCAGGGAGTGGGGGGGTGCTAGAGAGAGCTTCCAAGAGGCAGCTAATTAATTGAAAAGGAATTCTTCTTTGCTTAATTTTTCTTTTCCCTTGTGAGTGAGCCCAAACTTGAACAGAGTGACTAATGGATCAGCCTGCAGGGCCTTGGCGTGCTCCGCGGGAGCTGGGAGTGGGCTGTCGCTGAAGGATTTCTTCCCCAGAGCTGTATTCCATAGGAGGATTTAGGCTTTTAGGGTCACTAAGGGCACTTGGAGTAACCTAGGGATACATCAGAAAGCGCTGAGCTGGGGTGGTGATGGTGGAGGGGGTGGTTTTGAGAATGGGGAGCAGAGTAATGGAACTGAGCTCCTAGTGGCTGACGTGGGAGTGTGGGTATTAAGGTGGCAGTTCCAGCAGACAGCTGCACTGAACTCCTCCTTAGCAAGAAGTGGGATTCGGTCTTTACATGTTGATGCAGAACACGTCCTCTTCATCCAGTGCTCTCCACTCAGCAGAGCAGTGTAGGCTCTGCACAGATGCCACACTGTTATAATCATAACAGCAGGAGACAGTCCCTATCGTGAAGAACTAGCAGTCTAAGCCAATGAGACAGATGAAGGCTGGGAGAAAAGACCTAAATCAAAGTGTGCATTTAATATAATTCAGCAGACTAGGCATCGGACCACAGCATAGTCCAAACCCATCAAAATCAAAGAGAGGAGCAAAGCCGAGGTCCAACCTCCTGGATGGATCCCAAAGGTGTGGTGCTTTTTGCTCCTGACTGAGTGTGGTGTGGTGTGCTGTGCCCATTCTGGCTGCCACCGAGGGGTTTCTGAGCTGACAGACCCCTGGTTAAGTGGGGGAGCAGTGCTGGTGGCATAAGTGCCCTCAGCTTTTCTTCACATCATCTTTGGTCCATTGGGTCCAAAGTCTTTGTTGGAGGTTCTCTGCTTAGTGTCCTCTTCTGGCTCTCTTTTGCTTAGCCTTTGACCTGAGTCCTGTCCCCACCCTTCCTGAGCTATTCCACATAGTTAGTTTCCTTTGTTGGCCCCTCCTCTTCTTTGAAGGATGGTCCTTTACTGTCTGTGTGTTAGGGCCCTTCATTCTCATCTGTTTTTCTGCCTCACCCATCTGGTTGTCTCAGGAGGAATCAAAGAATTCCAGGGCTGGAAGGGACCTCAGGAGGTCATCCAGTCCAGCCCCCTGCCCAAAGCAGGATCAATCCCAACTAAATCATCCCAGCCTGTCAACTTTCAGAGCATGCCGTAGGGTTTCTCTGTTCCCCCAGGCAGTCCAGGACTGTAAAGGTACACCTACACTGCAGTAGACACATGATGATGGCTAGCCTGACTCTGCTGAGTTGGGTTCATGAGGTTCTGGCTATGGGGGCTAACAATTGCAGTGTGACAGTTTGGGCTGAGGCTTGAACCTGGGCCCTGAAACTCCCAAGAGTATGAGCTACCTCCAGCCTGTGCCCCAGTTTCCACACTGCAGTTCTTAGCCCTGCAGGTGGAGTTCCCCAATCAGAGTCAGCTGACCCAGATGCAGTGCTGGGAGTTTTTTGTGACAGTGTGGGCATAACCTTGGGGTGTGTGTCTGAGTATGGCTAGTTCTGAGAACTTGAATGGCTGGTTCAGTGGTGAGGGTTGTACGTGTGCTCAGCTGTGTCCTGGTAGGCATGCTTAAAAAACCACCCTGACCATATAATATTGACAATTTTGGGAGGAGTTTTTAAGACAGGGAAATGGATCTTATGGAAGTTCAAAGACACATCTAGCCACAGATTTCATTTATTTGAAGTCCAGTGTGTCTCTGATTCTTTGCCTGGGGACTGTCCCCAGCTGATATGGTTAGAGCAGGAACACAGGGAGCTATCCCTTCCAGGAGAGATGAGGGGGAACTGGGGAGTGCAAGAGCGAGGTGAAGAGGCTTTAAAGTAATTGGGAGGCAGAGAGGGCAAATATGAGGGGTGAGAGTAGAAGGCTGTGCAGGGAAGGGAGGCAGAGTGTAAGGGAGCAGGTGCCATGGGAGATTGTAGTAGGAGAAATGTGAGTGGAGCAGAGAATGGAGGAAAACAGAATAGAAATGGCCCCAGCACAGAGGCTGGGAGGAGGGAAGGAAGGGGCAACCTCCAGCAGCCAGCCAGGAAAGTGGCATTGTGACATCTTTCCTTCAGTTACATTTTGACCTTGAAGTGATCACACACAATGGGGACCGGCAGCCTCTGCCCCAACATGGGAGGCCGGTAACATAACTCCCACTCCAATGGGCACCTGCTCCTGCCTAGACCCAGGTTTTTCATTTTCTGAGTTTTGTGCAATCTGGCTCATAATACAGGTTGAACCTCTCTAGTCTGGCACTCTGGTCCTGCAACATCCATGGTCAGGCATGATTTTCCTTTGGAGAAGTGTTGGTAATGCTGCTAGACAATGTTGACCTCCTGTGGTTGGCAAATTCTCTGGTTTGGCACCAGTCAGTTGTCAGTGGTGCTGGAGTAGAGAGGTTCCACCTGTATTTGAATGCTGGGCCCCAATGGCCTTTCCCCTTGACTCCTACACGGCTCTGTACAGGTGCACAGGTCAGGTCCACGGAGCCACTTGCCACATCTGGTAGATACTCAAGAGGCTTCTCCAGGGCCTCCTAGGCGGACGATATGGATTTAAGCCTAAACTCAATAACAGGCCTAGAACAGGCCTCCCCTTCTAGGGTCAAGATGTTGTTGTCTGGGAACTTTGGGAGCGGGAATTAAAACCGTCCGAACCATCAACCCCAACTGTTTGGGTCACAATTCTGACTGCAGGCTCTCTGTCTTATCTCTGAGCTGCTAGGGCACCTGCCTAGGAAAGATGCCACGTGCTTCCTGCTAGGCTAACTGGGAGGGTAACTAGATCGCCAGCTGAGCAAACCCGCTCACAAAGGCCAAGACAACACAAGGCAATTGCTGAATCTGGGAGGTCTTTGAGATACCTTATTAAAAGTTGAATAAATATGGAATATGAAATGGCTTGGCAAGGATTAGGCTGTTGCAAGAAGCTAATGTAACCTGATCCAGAGACCTTTGCCAAGTGAAATTACCAATTTACCAATAAAGTGCAGTTGTGGTCTCTGTGATCTCATACATAATGTAAGTTTTTCACATGGCATCATTTCCAAAAAATCTGAACCTAGAAAAGGTGGGGAAGAAAAAGTCACCCGCAGAATAGGAATAAATGGCTCTCTGTCAACAATTTCCCCTGCGCTAGGTGGGGGTGAGGAGTCAAAAGCCAAAAAATTGCTCAGAACTTGGTCAAATATATAAAATGCAGCTAGAAATATAATCAAAGGTGTGCTATATGTTTGCATCCAGTCATTTCCAAGTGGTTGGAGCACAGCCGGGCAACGATGCAGATGTCTTTGTTGACATAATCACTGTGTCCGACTGGCAAGTGAACCTTCAATAACAGAATTGTGTTCTTTAAACTCAATCCTGGAGCAACAATGGAAAATTAGTGCCAGGCAGGCACGTAATGCTCAGGCTAAGGGAACAGATCAGAAATCTAAAATAAAGCTTGTTTTGTAGTCAGAATGCAGACTGCCTGCACGAGATGAAGTGCCTCATGGGATTTGTTTGCACAACTTTTTCTTTAAAAATGTAACTCTCCAAACAGCACCTTTGCTGTGTGTGTGAGAATTAGAATCTGCCATGCCATGAGCTAATGACTGTTTGCTGCACATGTCAGAGAATCCCATAAAGAGCATATTGGGTACATTCCTGATAATCTGCCAAGACATATGATGTCTGAAAGCTGAATGCGGTATTACAATGGACAAATCTGTAATTCCTGTGACCAGTCAGTTAAAAAATGTTCCACTGGGCATAATATGATAAAGTAACTAAACTTAATATTATGGTAAAGCTGGGAGCTAGGGAAAAGTAAGAGCATCCAACAGACTGGGCTAGTTGTTCTATTAGAGTCCAAAAGGGTGCTACAAGGAGGAGGGAGAAAGATTATTCTGCTTAGTCTATGATGATAGGACAAGAAGCACTGGGTTTAAATTGCAGTAAGGGACTTTTATGTTGGACATTAGGGAAAAAATTCCTAACTATCAGGATGGTTAAATTCTTGAATAAATTGCCTAGCGGTGTTGTAGAATCTCCCTCATTGGGGATATTGAAAAACAGGTTGAATAAATATCTAACAGGGATGATATAGATGGTGCTTGGCCCTTCAGTGAGGGCAGAGGACTGGACCTGATGATCTTTTGAGTTTTCTTCCAGTTCTAGTGCTCTGTGATTCTATGAAAAGCCAAATTAAATAATTTCTAGTCTTCGAAATGTGATTTTTCACTAAAGTCCCAAAATATGAGTATTGACTGAGTAAACCGTCGAGGTGAAAATATTACTTTGGCATTTTTGACTAGCTGTAAATCCATTTTTTTTCTCATCAAATCTTTCATTTAAAAATATTCTGCTGAATAATTTTTTTTAATGAAGCACCAAAACAGCAGTAAGGTCTCTCTTTGTTTTTAAAACAATTTTTGCATTTTTTAAAAATAGGCATTGGATAATAACTCCTGATTTTTTTTGAAAATCAACACTGATTTTAAAAGTATGTAAGAAACCCCAACATTTTGTTGGTTTGCCTCTTGTTTGGAGGACAACTTAAACCAAAACAAAAAGTGTCCATGAAAAATGTGTGTTATATTTTTTTTAACAGCTGGTGAGTTATGAAATGCAGGGCATGCATTTTGTAGCAAATAGCAGTAGGAGACAAAGCTTTAACAATTATTTGAAAACTGCACTGATACAATATACATTTATAATCAGAGCAGCTATCCTAGTTCTGTGCCTGAGGTAGTCAGTGACTAATTTCACAGGCTTCTGAGGGATTACGGGGTGTTAAAGGTTTCCACATAGCTTCAACCTATTTATATGCTGTATGGAAATTATGGGACAGATCCCCTCTTCAGCAGAGGTATGCTGATTTACACCAGCAGTGGAGATAACAGATGCTATAGTTTGCTTCTCCTTTGCAGTTTTGCACTGATGTGAGAAGAAAATCACATACCTCATATCTTTGCAATTCCAGTGTCATTACCCCACTGGATTCTAGGCTATGCTGACAGTTAAAGACAAATGGCTTGTTTAAAAGAATGAATTTTCAAATGGCTTGTACTTCAGTTTTTACCTGTGTCTTTTCTCTCACTTTTTTAAATATATACATGCAAACATAGCAGATTCCCTTAGCACAACCGTAAACTGATCACCTTGAGAGTTTTTTGTGTGTATGGAATTCAGGAAGTGTAAGCTGTCCTGTTGCTACTTCAAAAATAGCAGGATTTCAAATCGCAGATGCTCTCCTGCTTTGAATATTCTGAACTTAAATGATTTTACAAGGATGCTCTCGGAAAAGAGCACAGTTAGAGCCACCTTGGAAATAAATTGGTGAGAGAGGTCAGTGCTTTACAGAAAGGAGAGAGGCTTGCTTCTGACCTGTTGAGAAAAGAAATGCTCATTAAAATAAACACTTGTCATTTCTGTGATGAAAAACATAAGCCCAGGGCAACAACTATTTTGTCCTTGCTTAGGATAAGTGATAGACCTTATAACTGGTTGTTATCTATTCAATTGTTTCCATAAAGAGCAAACAAGAACATACAGGATCATGAAGTCACAGGGTGACCCTCACAAAGCCAAGGAGGTGACTCATTTCCACTTGATAAAGAAATAGGTCTATTGGTGATTCACTGCTACTCTGTTGATGGTGATTTCAGAAATATTAAACACATGCAGAAGAATGGTGATTGCCAGGATCAAATTGTGATTTGAAAGGAACAGAATGCAGGATGTTCCCAGGAGGGGCAACAGGCTGGGGTCATCACAAGTGAAGCATGTCAGAAAACCTTACCAAAGTCACCATCTACTTGCCAATACCACCCCAAGAGCAATGGGACAGCCAACAGAAGCGTGTGGGAAAATCCCTTAAAGTTAGATAAAATGCTTTGACGAGTTCACCAGGAGGGTGGTGAAGGACTGGAATGCGTTACCAAGAGAGGTGTTGGAATCTCCATCCCTAGAGGTTTTTAAGTCCCAGCTTGACATAGTCATGGCTGGGATGATTTAGTTGGGGTTGATCCTGCTTTAGGCAGGGGGCTGGACTAGATGACCTCCTGAAGTCACTTCCAGCCCTAGGATTCTATGATTCTGTGACTCGTGGTGAAGATGACCCATTGCTAACAATGCTGGTACTTAGAAACATGAGGGTATGTGTTAGATGTTAAAGCGAAAACAGAGTTGACTTCCACAAAATCCCAGTCACTCAAGGCTAATAAAGCTAAAACTGGAAGAGATGGGGTAAAACTATCAATGTGACCAATTAGTCTAACTTTTGTCCAGGTCAGTCCATGGTTAGCATTGAGCATGGTTATTTTTGTTGCACAGCCACAATTGTATGCTCTGGAAATGGAGGATACAAGGAAGCCCAGGGTTAGTTGCACCATCACCTGTTGATACAGGAGAAAAAGCCCTGTTCCCCAAGGAGCAGATTTGGGAAGCAGGGAGCAGGTGTGATTCTCACAAGCATTTCCTTCTGTGCAAAGTGTAGGTAAAGGTTTGTCCTTCTGGCTTGGTGCAGAACAATGCGGAATGGAACCTTGGGTCTTTATTAGTGACTGCAGAGACAGCAGCTGGTGGCATTGCCAGCCAGCATAAGTCTCAGCATAACTAGCCTGAATGGAGTCATGTGAGTGGCTACGTTTGCAAGAAAAACCCAGCTAGCTCCTTGCAGGGCTGAACCACCAGAGCTGTGAGTAATATTTCCAAATCTGTTGGATGGTTGCTGTATAGGACTGACATGACTAACAAGGGAGATGCAAGAACACGTTGTATTCTCAGTAAGGCAGTAACTGTGCTAAAGAAAAGAAGTCGTGTTAATATGGGAGTGGCTGGGAGTCATGCTTCCGAGTCTGGCTTATGAGAACTAGCTGTTTCCAGGAGCCTGGGGAGACTGAGTCTGAGCTGGCATGTAAAACTGTAAAATTGCTGTCCTTTCTCTCCACCTTTCCTGCTTTACTAGCTGTGGTAAAGTGACAGTCTTCCCCATGTCACTTTCATTGACTGACGTATATTTCAGAAGCCTCTGGTGGGCCAAGGAAGGCCGGTTTAAGCTTCTTGTCTGTCTGGGCTGGTTGCCAGTCGGAGAAGTGAACGTAAACATGAGACATAAGCCCCTGGATCTAAACCAGTCAGAACTTTGCAGTAGTTAGGATCTGGGGCTGGATCTCAACTTTACACCTGAAATCCATCTTGTCTGTGCATTGCCTGTCACGCTATGGGGAGATAGTGCCTAGTGAGGACCCCGAGACATGCTGCTACTACAACTACTAAATAAGCTGTAGTTGAAATCCTTGGAACACCAGGCTGGCAGACTGCTGTGGAGAGACTCCAGCATGTGGGCGAGTGTGTGTTTTGCAATTTGTTCCCAAGAGACTAATGCAGTCCCAATGCTCAATTGTCAGCACTGATACAACTACATACCCCTGGTTTCATTCCAGTCTATCCTCAGCTGAGTTAGTGGGAGTGGAATCTTGGTTTCCTCTCTCTGTGGATATGGAGTCTCCTTGCTTTTGGTGCATCTCTTATCCCTTTCCTGTAATACACATTAACATCTGCTCTCTGAGGCGCTGGCAAAATTATTCCCTTAATGAAGCGCCGGGGAAGAACCCCGGTTTATTTAGCTCCCAGAGAGCTAGACAGGGCTGAAATTCACACAGGTGTGGCTTATACCCGAAAGAGAAGAGATTGTTTGTTTCTGATGAAATGCAGACAGAATGAGAGTGCTGAACAGTGAACCCCAAGAGTTCAATTACCCCAGCTCCCATCACAAAAGGTAACTATGGAAACATCATAATCCAAGGCATCCCTCGTCCCTGAGCAACAACAGAAATAAATTAAAAATCCTGTGCAGGTCAGCAAGCGGGAGTAGGATGTGTTGTGTACCCACAGCATGGGTGCTATGCGGGGCTTCCTTTGAGTAATGTGTGGGTTGGGCTACTGGGCAGGCCTTCAGCAGGCCATGATTCTTGTGTGCCATCTGTCCTCTTGTACGCCTAAGTATGAATGATGCCATGGACGTGCGTCTGAGCACATCCCCAGCTTTCTCGAGGGTGCTGAATTTGTGCATTCACTGTGTTCTGAGTGTTGGGAGGCTATAGCTGGAAATTAGTGGCTTAGTCTGTGGGGTGTGAAGTGTATTATTAAGGTGTATTAAGGGGTGTGGATGTGCTGTTCAGTGTCTTATAAAGCTGATTTGCAAGGCTGACTGTAGGATGTGTATGTGATTCTGCCTCTGTGCCACAGGTGTACAGCCTGAATGTGTCAGGGTTTGCTTCTGCACACATATAGTCTATATTTGGGGTTTTTTTTCCCATGTGTATCCGAAGCGGGGTGTGGGTGCTGTGCTTTGGTATCAGTTTGTTGGCCATTCACTGTACTGTTTAATCTACCTCTGAATGGATCTGTCATAGTATTAAGGAGCTGGGGGTGTGCAGTGTTTGTGTTGTGCCTCAAATGTGGGTGTACGGGCTTTTATTTCAATTTGCTTGCTGTCTGAATGGGTGGCTCCATGCCTCCAAGAAGCCTACAAATGGAATTGCATTTGCACGGGAGCATATTCGTTTTGTGAGTGTGTGTGAATGAAACAGAACTCCGGCGGCATTTAAATGGAACACTTGTCGACAGGATTTTCCATTCAGATTTACAGCTGAAGGTTTTAAAGGAGCGGTGTCAAAAGGGAACACATCCATAATATTACTGATGAAAAAAATCTTTCCTGCACCCTCCAAACCTGACGGTCTCTCCAAAAGAACTCAGCTGTTCAAAATCCTTACTGTTCAGCCAGACAGCCTGCTTGCCTGCTCATACCACTTCACTGGCCCTGCTTTGCTCTTCGAAGCAGGAAGTGTCAGACTGCCAGATTTACAAAGGCTGATGTTCCGCTCTGGGGAATAGCTTTAAAAACAAACCTGTATTTACATCTCAATTATACTGTCCGCCTGTCAGCCCTCCCTGCATCCCAAACTTAGTGGTTTGAGCACTGGCCTGCTAAACCCAGGGTTGGGAGTTCAGTCCTTGAGGAGGCCATTTAGGGATGTGGGGTAAATAGATTTAAAAAAAAAAAGGGATGGTGCTTCACCCTGCCAAAGGGGGCAGAGGACTGGACTCAATGACCTCCAGATGTCCCTTCCAGCTCTGTGTACTTGTAACTTGCTGGTCTGTCTGCAAAGAAGTCTGCTGCATGAATGGATGTTCAGACACATGTGTGACGTCCTGGGTGGTGGGCATTTCCCTACATGTATTTTGGGTCTTCTTCGGCATGGCTGACCTTTTTCACCTTAGAGTATGACTCACAACGTTAAACCGGTACATGGATTTGGGTGTGTTTTGTGGATGCAACTGTTCCTCTGATTTGTCTGGGCAGTAGACTTGGTTTGGACCTAGTGGCTCTCCTGAGATTCCACACAGTCTTCCAAGTGCTCCTTATTTTCGTTAAGCATGACAAGGGCCAAACGGGGAGATGATGTCGCCCAGCCCACTGCCTTCTGGGAGCATTAGCAATCAGCCAGAATGGGGAAGGTGTGAAATCTGAACAGGATTAATAATGCCGGCAGAGGGTGCCTGTGCCCATGTATGATCGGAAAGTTTATGATGCCTGCTAGCGTGTGCGTGCACGCTCTTTCTTTTCCCCCTTTCCCTTTCTAATAACGTCCTGGCTCCAACTGGATGTCAGCAAGCTGGTTGCCATGGCTACTAAATGGAATCCATGCCAGCTGAATTATTAAACCAGGCCTTTTCTTCAGAGCTGCTGCTCCCATTAAGGGAGTCACTTTAGGTGGCGCAGTCTGCGGAACGGAGCATTGGCTAGGCTATTGGAAGGCATTTGCTGTCTGGAGTGGCTTTGGACATGGCAGGGAAGGCTTTGCTAGCGCATGCGACATAGAGCACCTCCCTTCCGTCCCCCTGCCCTGCAAAGGTGCGCATTCAGTGCGGTGTGCTGGTGCGGGGGGGGAAGAAGGGGTCTTTCTGAGGGACATCCCAGCTAGCTTGCTCCTCCCCGTCTGCCTTGAGGAAGAGGTCTTGGGTGGTAGCCGTTGCAGAAGGGGTGTAAGGACCATACCCAAACTGTATGGTACTGTTTGGAGGACTCCATGGTGCTGGGGTCTGAGTGGGGGAGGGAGTGGGGTGGGTGCACTGTGCCTATTTAGGAAAGCACGAGTGCCATAAGGGCTGTGGACTCCCTGCCCATCCAGCAGGGATGCCCTGGAACTCTCCTGTCATTGGGCCAAAGGTGGAGGGGACTTAGTGCTCCCACATGGACCCATGGGACAGATAGTTGGTGTTTGGGTAGGAGCAGGGAGATCTTATTGCTCTCTTGGTGAATTCAAAGCCAGTGTCTTTGGTGTTCAAGTGATTCGCTCCAATTAGCTAGTTGCTAAAGTGAGTTTAGTACAGGTGAAAGCTGCTGGCTTGACAGCTTTGCGGCTGAGATTTCTAGGGCAGCGACAAGAACCTCTCTGTAGTGAGAAGAGCATTCAGCCACCGTGCGCAACCATTCTTGGTTTCTCTGGTTTAATTGGCAGCATCTAGCTATGGTTTTCGAGAGTCTGGGCTGCAATTACTCGTGATGTGTGTGCACAGCTCGGGGTACCAATTGACTTGGTGACTTTTCTTCCCTCACTCCCTGGGTAAACAGGGCTGTCTCTTGGTGTCATTGAAGGGGACATAATGGAGGTTCTAGCTAACAGAGCATGGGGGACTGAATCCACCCATCAAAGTCACTTTAATGGGTACTGTCTCCTCCATTCCCTGCCTTCGCTTTGAGTGGCAGCATTCAGAACATTGCTGCTAATAGAATAGCTGTTGCTGCTGCTGACCTTTCTCACAGCATGGGCCCATTGATTGCAGTTACATGCAGTCACAGCAACAAGCCTAGGCTTCTAGCTGGAAACTTCTAATATGGAAACTTCATTCTGGGCATAGCGCCCTTGAAAAATATATACCTTAAATCTGCCTGTGTCCAGATGGCTGGAGCAGGCGAAGCCATATGTTTTAGTTGCTCATTTCAAAGCCTCTTTGTGGTGTTTTGCCAGTAGACTATGACCTGGGAAGACCATCCTTTTCTGGAGCTAAGGGTGAAATTCAGTCTGATGTTCATTTAACCAAGGATTTTTCCATATTCCTCCCAAACGAACCCTAAGTCTGAATTGTTGTTTGATCTCCTGAGAGGAGAAGGGGAATGCTGCTTGTATGGACAGTCATATACTTCAGCGTTGTGTATTTTAGCAAAGAAGAGAAAAGATGAGGAATAACCCTTAACTTCTTTGTCCTGCACCTCCTTGGGTGTGTCTGTCTGTTCCTCCCCCCGCACCCCCCCCTTTCCTGGGAGAGGAGTGCCTAATTGAGTGGCATGGAGTACAGCCTGGAATGGTTTGCAGAGATTCTTGGAAACTTTTTTTTCTTTCTTCATTCTGCTAAAATTGAGAGCGAATATTTCCCAGGTTCAAGGACCCCTTTACACAAGAGTCCATTCAATTGATCTGCCTTATAATTCTTTATTGTTAATTAGGGAAGACTTTTATTCAACCCTGTCTCCTTCTCTTGGATTCTGGACTGCTGAAAAATGAAATGTGGATGAAAGCCATTCCTAGTCTAAGAAAGCAACATCATCGCTGGTGGAGATGTTTAGGAGAAGGGATAAAGATTATGGGTAGAACATCTGCCTTGACTTCCATCACCATCGCTGGTGTTCTCTATTACATTGTTGACCTCATTGGTTGGCACCAAAACCACCTGATCTCCTTTATTCTCCCCACCTTCTACCTTGTGGTTCCAAGCCATGCTTTGGCTGTTGGTTAAGGTGGAGGCAATCATCAAGAAGGAGTCTCCTTAAAGAACGTAGCGTGGACGTGTGAGGTGTGGGAAGTGTGGGCCATTTAAATGGGATTATGCTTCTCTAAGCTATGTTGTAGCAGGTAGTATGTGATTCTACGCTGCCTGGATTTACAGAGGTGTCCAGCCCTGTCCATTTTAGGGCCTTTGAAAACCATCTCATGAGCACATTAAAAACCAGTAGATGACTAAATTGCAAGGAGCTCCAGCCAGTAAAGAGAATTTAACATCATGAGCATTTTGGCAGCTGTGACCTTTCCTGTGCAGTTACGTGTGACCTTGTTCACCCACAGGTTGCTCATCTCCACTCCTCCGTCCTGGAGAACTTCCTCCTGGCAGGGCCCTGCTCAGCACCTCAGCAGCCTGTCACAAGTCCCACCCAGAGTGGGAAGAGCGAGATAGGAGCATGTGTGGCTGGTTTTTCCTCTCTGCAGAGACAGAAGGTGGCTGCAGTTTTGGATCATTAGAATTGTTTGTTATTTGTCAACTAGCACTAAGGAGTAAGTTCCAGGGTGCTGAACTCTGGCAGCCATGCTGACCTGAATTCTCAGACACGTGGCTGTTTACTATAATTATGTAAAATGGGCCAAACCTTTCCCCACCATTTCTCACGTGTGTCTCTGTGTGTGTGTCTTTGTGTTTGATATGCCTGGATGTTTCTTTTTCTGTTTTGATTTAGCTCCAGTCTTCTTTTCTCCTTTGTTATTCCCTGTCTGCCCCCTCTGGTATGTGTGTGAGCTCTGGTATTGTCAGAAATTTCTTTTCCTCTGTGTGGGTAGGAGACAGATTTGAACTGTCTCTATATTTTCTCTTTTTTGTTTTTTAAAATCAGTATTTTATTCTCCCCGTCCTCCTGCTCCTTCCTCTTTATAAGTCTCTCTTTCTTCCCCTCCTCTTTTGGTGTCTCTCCCCTCCTCCCCGTTTTCTTTTCTCTTCATCTTACAAATAATGTCTCTGGAATAGTATCATAACCTCACCCAAGCTTAAGTGCAGGAGCCATGCATTTAATTCAAGGTAAGCTCTTGCTTTTGCTTGCTGTTTGTAGAGCCGACGTGTGTCCGTAGCTTTCTAAAAGTAGATAATGCTGTGGGCTTTTTTTTTGGCATCTTGCATTCTTACCTAGCACAGGGAACCAGACTGGAGCCAGACTCCAGCGAGCGCTGCTACCTGTTGGGGGAGATGGCTTGCTTTCTGCTCTCCGGCTACGCCTCACTGTTTAAAAATGTGTATATATGTGTCTATAAGTGTACTTTAAAAACCCTCTCTGGATTGTGGCTGCCTCTTTGGTTTTATCTCAGGAAGAGATTTAGTCTCTGCTGAAAAATTTTGCAGAGCTTTCATGTTCTCTTTCTTTATGGCAATGCTCTTGGCTCTGGGTCTGTATGTCGCTACCTAACACAAACCATGCTGAGTGACAGAAACTTAGCCGTTTGGTCTAAAGCAAAGTGCTGTGTTGTCTCTTACACGGCTCCTCAATGATGGGTCTTCTGCACACTGGTGTGTGTGTGTGTGTGTGTGTGTGTGTGTGTGTGTTTGTTTGTTTGTTTGTTTGTTTGCATTCTCTCTGCCCCCCATCTCCCTGCAGCTCCACTTTCCATTACAGGGAATTTACCTGGCTTTGAAGTTGGCAGAGGAACTTTGCAGTAGCACTCTCTGCACCTGTGGGGCTTTGCTGTGCTCAGGGAGGCTCTGGCCCACCACATTTTAGTTAAGGTAGCCTTAGTGCATTCTTTGGCTAGTCCGTTGATTTAAGGTGGATCCTTTCGTTCCTTGGGATGAGCTTTGAGAAGTGAGCAGAGGCTTGGGGGAAGGAGAGGGCAGAGAGATCTCTCATTGGGACTGCAATCTGAGGGAGGCTGCTGATGGGGGAAGTGGTGAGCTCTCTGATTGCATTTATTCTGCTTTGGCTTGTTTTTACTGGGGGCAGTTTGAGTCTGTTACCATCCGAGGAATGCTGGGAGCTTTCCCTTCCACTCAGGCAGTGTTCTAGCTCGTGTGTCATTGATTTTGAGCGTCTCACGTTTCATTCACACGTTTGTGGACCCCATTCACCGTGTCTGTAGAAATGAGGCTTCTGCTCACTTTTCTCCATGTGTGGGCCAAGAACCATGCAAGGGACCCCTCAGTGTTTATATGGGAAGCTCTTCCATAATAGGTAGATGCCGTTGGTCTTAATTGGCTGAAGATGCATCTAGTCTGGTGGCATTGGAGCAGTTTGTACAGCGGGGTGGCTGAGAGCCATTGAACAAAACTAAACCCTGTATGTGATGGAAACCACTTGTAGCCAGGTGAGCTGCCTCAGCACCCCTAGTTCCAGTGCCTCAGGAATCTCAGAGTAGGGTTGTGCCATCCCATCATTGCCGTTCTGGCTTGGCTGGTTGCCTTTTAGAGACCTAGCCTGGTGCTCTAGCTGTGCAGCCCCCAATTCCTCTTACTGCTTTGGCTTGGCTGCTACCTAGCAGACAACTCTACCGGCCTGTGCACAGTCCCTCCCCTTTGCTGGCTTGGATGCACTTCAGGGAAGTAGATCTGGCCCCTCTTGGCGCACTGATTCTCCCCGCCCCCCCTCACATCCTCAGCTTTCTTAGTGATGCACCTCTATGTCCCATGGTTTCCTTATTTCTCCAGCTGGGCCACTCAGCTCCACTCCCTGCTTGCCTGGTGCTGCATGTTCTCACGACCCACAATTGTTACTTCCCTCTGGGTTCTCCTTCCCCTGTGGGGGTCCTGGAAACCTTTTCCATCCCCTCCCAGAAATGTTTTGGGAAGCCCACTTGGGTCTCAGCTGTTTGCAGGCATGTCCTTTGCCTGTCTGTTGGTTAGCTGGCTGGGCTTTCTCCAAGGAGTCTTGCTTCAGCCCCTCTTCCGACCCCTCTGCAGTACATTGTAGCTCCCTTCCTTTAAACAGCTTCCCTTCCTGATTTTTTTCCCCCGCTATAAAATGAATGTCTTCATGCCACGCCACTTCCTTTCCTACTCCACTGCCCTGTCCTGGGACCTGAGACCCTGCACTAGGCATACTGAGTGATCCCTTGTCAAACGAGCTTCTGGTGTTAATTTTCATCCCCCAGTTTGAATTTCTGTTTGGTTGGAGCCATCTGCAGTGAACAAGCGGAGCCCTGCCTGGGAGCCACTTGAGAAGCATTGATTGCAGAGTGATGAGTGATTGCCGCCAAGTTGTCGCACTGTTTTCTCCGTCTTTCTGAAGCGTTCTGTGGGCTGGAGCATCACGCTGTCTGGCAAAGGACAGCCTGTCTGGCAAATGTTGTCCCTGCCTTAAAGCACTGAGATCAGGGCTTGTCTGCAACCTTCACTGGCAGGGAAGCCAGTCCTTTCCTTTCGGAAGGGTGCCAAATGGATTTGCCATGGCTTGAAGCCCTTGGATAGTGTGGTTCCTAAGATCTTGGCCTATGTTACGTTCCAGGCTGTATCATCCCCCCTCAGGCTGGGATCTCCTCCTAGTTTGCAAGGGGGAGCAAGTTAGGCCTCGTCAGCATGCACGTAGGACAGCTCCACCCATGAAGCCGTAGGACGGGGTGGGCAATGACTTTGGTGGGGGCGAGGCATGCCAAGATTTTGGGAAGTGGGCCATGACCATGCTTTCCTATGGAGGGAGTGTGTGGTCTAGGGCAGAGGCTGGATGCAGAAGGGAGCTCATGGTCAGAAATTGGGGTGTAGGGCTAGATGTGGGGTCTGAGAGGGCGTTTGGATGAAGGAAGGGGTTGTGACCTGGGGCAGAGGAGGAAGGGAGGTGCAGAGGGTTTGGGTGATGACCCGGGGCAGAAGGGGGTGTTGACCTGGGGTGCCAGTGGCAGATTCTGGCTGGGAGGCGAGGTGGCTCCTGGCCGGCCGCCCAGTGTGACCTGAGGCAGGTTCTCTCCCTGCTGCAGCCCCTGGCTGCTCAGAATGGCTGGTGGCTTCCTTTCTAAGTGCCTCGCTGCACGGTGTGCCCCTGGCAGGGGCAGGGGCAGGGTGCAAGGTCTCATCCCCACAAGGCACATGCAGTACCTAGCCATTTTGAGCAGCCTTGGGCTGCATCAGCAGGGAGCCTGCCTGGGGATCCTGATGGGGTGGGTCACAGGCCAGACCAAAAGGCCTGGTGGGCTGGATTTGGCCTGTGGGGCATATCTTGCCCACCCCTGCTGTAGGAAGTGGATGAGCTCTTGGAGCACTGTGCCAGAATGGGGTCAAGGAGACATTCATTGTGCTGCCAAAGGTGCTGTCTGAGCCTAGGCCTGGGACATGAAATTGCAGCCTGGACTCTCAATGGCATCTTGGCAGGATCTGGAGTACTCCAGCTCTCGCATCCTTGGGCTATGGTTGCCAGCTGAGAATAGGTCCTCCTTCGCTGAACCCAAACTGTAGCATCTTTGAGGCATCCCCCTACCCAACTCCATGCTGCCTCCTAAAGCCTTTGTGTGGAGCTGCGGTTGCTGCTCTTTGCCTAGATCTGCTCTTGTCATGGTGCCCAAACCAGATGCAGCTTCAGGCCAGATGCCTGCAGTCCTCCAGTAGTTCCCATAGTGCTCTCTGGCCACAGGGCTCTGTGCAGGGAGCCTTCTCCCCAGCACTGCTCAGGAGAGGAACGCACAGTTCCTTGCTAGTTTGCTTGGCCCCTGGCCAGAGTGAGAACTTGCTGGAGGCCTTGAGAAGGAGCTGACAGCGGGGGCTGTCAGGGGTGAGATTTCCTCTGGTCCCTGCACTTTCTCCCCAGAGAAGATGGGAGCTTTCCCAGGGACCTCCGTCTCCCAGATGGCCTCCTTTCGATCCCGTTTCTGAGGGTGTTCCCAATGGCTCTTTACTGCAGTACAGCTCTGGTGAAGGTCGGGGCTGCAGTACAATCCAGCAGTATGGTTATGATGTGCTTTGAGTCCTGTCCAATATTCCCTCTAATTTTTTCCCCCCATGGGCACACATGCACCAAAATAGGTATAGATGTGCACCACCGGGAGAAACACACCCTGCCAGCTGTGGGTGCTCTGCTAATCAGCTGGTGACACCTGAATCTCTGCTGGGCCGTTTACAGGGAACACTGGTCCTGTCCCTGCACATGTGAGACCAAAGTCAATATGTCCTGTCCGGGCGCCGCGTAGCGTGGCTGGGCTCTGCTACCTGCTGTCTTGCTGCCAGGCTGGTGGCCCCTCTCTGCTGCGGGTGAAGGAGGGCACTCATTAGGAGCTGCAGATCGAACCTGGTACAGGGCAGACTGTGGGCAAGTGTCAGGGCTTATTCAATGTGAATAAAACTCTTCCATTGATTGTGACTTTGTGCTCCTCTTTGCCTTCCCTGCCTGAGTGGTTGAGTCAATGCAGCCCACCCACTGAATCCAGTACAGTGAGTCACAGGCTTTTCATATGCTGGTGTGAATCACTCACTCACAGCAACGATGATGACAGCTGAAAAGAGAAAACAATTAAACCCCCACCCCTGCCCCCTGAACCCAAGATCTTTGGCTCAGGGTCCTGGAGACTGGAGCCAGAGCTCCCCGGACTTTTCTGCTCCTGTGACCTACATCCATAGGGTGAACCCAGGCACCTCCTGTTCTGTATCCAGAAGCATTATCAGCAGGGGCCCACCACGGACTGTCCAGGCGGATCCAGCAGTTAAGGCTTGAGTCCAGCGGTTCTCAGACTGTGGGTCATGACCAATGTTCCCTCTATTTTCAATCCACAGGCAGAATAAATTTTGTGATGTGCACTGTGGTATGCGTGATGTTCACCACCAGTAGAAACACATGCTGCCAGCTATGGGAACTGTGGGCTAATCAGCTGAGCGGTATTACTGTGGCCAGGTGGCCGCCCCAGTGCTCAACTTCCAGGGAACACGGGTCATGCCCCCTTTGAATGGAGTGGTCAGGGCTGACTTAGACTTTCTGTGGTCCAGGATTGAAGAACAAATCCTAGTGCCCAGGGCCAGAGCCTCAGGATTTCAGCCATGGGTGGCAGGGCTTAGGGTATAGGCCCTCTGCCTGGGGCTGAAGCCCGGGAGTGTCAGATTTGGCCCCCAGTGGGCAGAGTGACCAGAGAACAAGGGCAAAAAAATGGGGTGGGGTAATAGGCGCCAGTATAGGAAAGAGTCCTGCATATCAGGGCTGTCCCTGTGAAATCAGAACATCTAATCACCCTAGCTTGGGTCTCACCTCGGCAGCAGGGCTCAGGCTTCATTCCCCTCCATGGCCACAAAGTGATGTTTATTGTCAGAAGGGGTTTGCAATGCAGGGGAGTGCGAGAAGCCTCACTTAAGGCTATTGGCTGAGGGCCATCCGCCAGCTAGGGTTGGTGTGTGGGGCCACTTCTGGCAGGGGATGAAACCCTGGCCCACTGGGGGCGGCTGTGTGTGGCAGAGAAAGTTGGAACCCCTGGCCCTTGGGCTGCAGGCACGGCCATGTGTGTATGGGGGGGAGCTTGTCTCACAGGCTGTGGTTGGGGATGTGTGTGCGCAGGGGGAGGGATCTTGGAATCCCCACATTCACCGGTTGTGGTTGGATGGGGTGTGTTTGGGAGTGGTGGGGAGGGGGTGGCTTGGGATGTCCGGCCCACAGGCTGCGGGGGTGTGTGTGTGTGTGTGTGTGTGTGTGTGTGTGTGTGTGTGTGGGGCTAGGAATCTCTGGCCCACGGGTGCTCTGTGTGTGTGCACGCGGCGGCTAGGAATCTCGGGCCTACGGACTGTGGCTAGTTGTGGAACCTCTGGCCCATGGACTGTGGCTGTGTACTGGACGGGGTGGGGGAGGAGGCAGAAGGTAGCTGGTTTGGAGGCCTGGCTCCACCAACTGCAGTGGGGAAGCAGGCGAGAAGCCTCTCCTTGGGTAGTATTGCCTTCAGATTTCACTCCTGCTGCAAATCCAGAGGGAGACTAGACAGTCTGCAGATGTGACCTTCGCACAGCCCTTCCTGCCTGCCGCAGGCCTCTTGAGTGCACAAGAGACATCCTAACCCCAGCATGAGCAGCTGACAGCAGTCAGCGTCTTCCAAATGCTCTTTCCTGCTCTTCTCCCTCATGCTCCTGGTGTGACAGATGGCAGCAGTCATCTGCTCAGCTGGTGGCCAGGACACTTTGTTTGCTTCTCTGCTGACGGCCTGGGTTGCGTCTGGCCCCCTGGGACCGGAGATACTGGTGTAACAATGGGAAGATGCTTGTTAATTACCTTCCTCAGCTCCCCCACCCCCACTCCGTCTCTACTGTGCTTCTGAGAGAGCCTGAATCATTGCAGAGCTGGAGGGGTGCAGCTTGGAGGGATGCTTCTAGCACCCTCCCTTCCCCCGCTTCCCTGCCAGGCTGGGTGTTAGGAGCAGGGCTGGCGGCTGTTCCAGGTCACGCTGTTTCTCCCGGCTGGAGGGATATCTCTGCTGAGAGGAGGATTCACTCTGGTAATTAGTGCAGCAGCCACGTGGCTCTGGTTTCCAGGGTCTGTGATCTCATCTTAGTGAAAAGTCAGATGCCTTGGATGGAGGAGTTATGGGTGAGTGGGGGTGGGGAGGGGGTTGCAATTTGCAAGAGTGGAGTTAGTGTCCTACATGCTGTGAGGATCCTCCTTGCCCAACCCACCCCCTCTGCCTCTGGCCCTTTCCTCTCTTTCAGCCAAACTGTACATCCCCAGGCCCTTCACTTCTGTTGTGCTTGTTGCTCCCCACATCATCTCTTGCTTGGCTCCCCACCATCATGTCCCTCCTTCTTCCTTATTCCCTGCGGCTGAAATGAAGTGCTGGAGTATTTCAGAGATGTCAAAACATACCATTAGTTGCAGCTGTGAGGCCTTCTGCCCAGGGAGTAACTGCTGAGCTGCGCGGCAGGCTGCGAAATAAGCACAGCTTGCACAAGCGGTACATTTAGGGCAGAGGGAAGGGGGGCTGTCAGAGGCCAGACTCTGGATTTTGGGATCCCCATGTTTTCTTCTCTCGTCGCCTGTTTCCCTCTGGTGCAGATTAAAGCTGTCTTCCCTGCCCTTGTGCCAAGATGCGGGCTGGCCAGGCAGGTGACTCATGGGCTAAGCTGCCTATGATGACATTGGGGTCATTATGTTCTTTCACTAAAGGTGGAGGGGAGTAGCACTTAGGTCCAGACAGCAGAATGCTGAGGAGCAGAGTCATGGTAGAAGGCGGACTCGGGTTGTGACCGTGAGCTATCCCCTGAAGCAGGTTTGAAGGCTGGTTCTCAGGACCAAATTTGGGTAAGATTAGGTGTTGCTTGGTCCAGCTTGTGTGGGAAGAAGGACGTGGCTTTCTGAAAGGTTTTGGGAGTCATGAAAATATTCCAAGATGTGTCTCTTGGTGATGAGTAGGTGGGGGTTGACTCTCATGAGCTAAGCAGGAGTCAGGCCTATGTTGTCAAGTATTGGGGGTAGCCAAGTTAGTCTGTATCTTCAGAAACAACAAGAAGTCCTGTGGCACCTTATAGTCGAACAGATATTTTGGAGTATAGGCTTTCATGGGCAAAAGGTCTATAAATTTAGATGCTCCTCTGGAATCCGCACTTGTGCATCTGATGAAGCGGGTCTTTGCCCACAAAAGCTTGTGCTCTGAAATATCTGTTAGTCTATAAGGTACCACAGGACTTCTTGTTGTTTTTGAAGGCCTTTGGTGTGTTTACCTGGAGAAGAAAAAACAGTGGGCTGCAGGGAAGCCCTGTGAGTGTGCCTGTTGTAGGTGGCCTGGGTGGCATCCAACCCTGTGAGGCAGCGTTGAGCTGGTTTCCCATCATAGTGTTGGGGTTACTGAAGTTAGAGCTGACATGACACACTCCTCAAGTGCAGGGAAAAGTGTTACCTTTGGTACTGTTGTCAGGTTACTGCAGTCCATCTCGAGGAATAGTTTAAACTGAGTACTGTATTTTTTCCCCAAAAGATTTAAATAAATAGACCCAATACTCAATTCTGGTTAACTACTCCCTGCCCAAAACAGGACCTTGGAGTCCTGAGGTTCAGTGGGCTAGTAAATGGAGGCACATGAAATTTCTTTGTTTTCTTTTTAAAAAACGAGCAAACCTTAGAAATTACTTTTAAAACTCTTTTTCTTCTCACCCCCCCAAAAAAAAAATTACTCGGGGCAAAAGGATGTCATTAAAATTGTGGTGTCCAAGTGCTCCAAAGTTAGTCTCAGTGAGAATTCAAGTAGCTTGTGTAATTTTAATCCCCCTCCAGCCTGTTTCCCTTTTCTCTGAACTTGGCAAGGTGGCAGGAAAACTCAAGCTTGTCTGAATTTCTTTGAAGGGGCTGGGCTTAATCTCTCCTCAGAGTTCACAGAAGATTGGTGCCTATAAATAGGTCTGAAACCAGCCAGGGAGGGCTCCTGAAAGTGCTGAAATGTAGGCAGCACTGGGCAGATAATGAGACATCTCCCTTGCAGAGGAGTGCACAGAGAAAGCTCATTAAGCCAGGGCTAATATTTCTATGGAAGATTTTAGTTCAGTAAAATATTTTGTGTTGTCCTGTGTGTGTCGTCTTAATGCTGTCACTATGCGGCAGCGCAAAGAACGTTAACTCATTTTCATCAATGCTGTTTTCATGTTTTTATTACCCCAAGGTTTTTATTACCCCAGGGTACCCCACTGAATTCTCCAGCACTTTGAACAGTCTCCCTGGGTGTCCAGACCCAAGTTCCCTTAAGGCCAGTGTAAGCTTTCTTACCTGCACTCCTTGCTGAAACTGACACAAGTGCGAAGTGACAGAAAGAGACTGATGTTGAAGGCTCCAGATTTCATTTGCGAAAGCTAATCAAATCCATGCTCGCCAGTTAAGCTGCATTGTCGCAGGCTCTGCTGTCCAGGGGGTTTGTAAGCAGCCTGGGATAATTTTCATGTCTGGGGGCTCAGGGTGGCCCATTCTGAAAAAGGAAAGAGACAGTCAGCTGCTCCCTGTAGCCTGAAGATGAGAAGGAAATCTGAGCTGTGGTGGTTAAAGCAAGTGTGCTTATCAGCTGGACCTGGTGCAAAAGTGGTATAAGTGTAGGTGATCACATTCCAGAATGTGCTACTCTAGAGGTATTGGTCACAACTCCGGAGTTAAGAATGAGTTCTGTTTGGTATGGAAATACGGGATTTGATCTCTGTCACCCATGAAACCTGCACTGTCTCCTCCCCAAGCGTTCAGCACTTGTCCTGTGAGTCCAGAGTGACTTTTGTGGTAATTCGAGCAATTAGCTTGTATTGAAATAAATGGATCCCTGAAGAAATGTAATATTTGCCAGTCTTTGTCCAAAATGATCTTAACAAGGGAATAACGCAGTCCCTTCACTTTCCAAATTTGGTTAATTGAGACCTAGTGCACAGGCTATATTTTAAGACATTAGTTTGTAATTAAATGACGTTATTAATGATTGTTGGATCTAATTGCTGTGATTAATAGACTGCAGACAGACTCAGATCAGCCGTTCAGACACTTCTGAAAGGGTGGGGGGATTGTGAAATCAGGGAGAACTCAACCATTGTTGTTCTCCCTCCTGGACTGTTTTGCGTGACCGTTTCCATTGCCTGTGGTGACTTAGAGGGAGGGAGACTGGACAAGTGGCAAGAATTCTCATCCCTAGGCTGCTTGGTCCAGCTTTCTTTGCTCTTTGCAGGTCCTATGGCTGCTTGCTCACCTGGGGCTCAGTATGTGAAAGGCTGCTATTGCTCCTCTGTACAGTTTGAGGAACTGAGCCAGGGTGCGTGGGGAACTCTTACAGCACAGAAGCATTGGAACTGAGGCTATGTCTAGACTAGCCCCCAACTTTGAAGGGGGCATGGTCATCAGGGTGCTGGGAGATTACTAATGAAGTGCTGCGGTGCATATGTAGTACTTCATTCGGCTAAGTCTCCCCTGCGGCAGCTTCGATGTGCTGGCTTGCGTGTAGCTGTGGGTCAGCTTTTGAGCAGTCATTTTGAAGAGTAAAGGGACTTTGAAGTAGCGCAGGCACTTGGAAGTCCCCACAGCTACACATGTGCTGGCACTTTGAAGTCTGACGCTTCCAAGTTTCCGTGGGGGAAAATTAACCTAATTAAGTGTGCGTATTCACCGCAGCACTTCTTTAGTAATCTCCCGTGGCCCTGATTACCGAGCCCCCTTTGAAGTCGGGAGGCAAGTGTAGACCCAGCCACTGAGTTTCCTTCAGTGTTCATTTCTGCAACTTTTAGTCATTTTAAAACCCAAGGAAATCCCAATAAGGAAAAAACTGCATGCAGAAGCCTCAAATGCTAAAGCGCCTTAATCACAATTGTATTGTGATTCCCTAGCATGGCTCCAGGGCAAGGGAGGTGTTATCTGAGTGCCATAAATGTGTATTTCTTATGGACCGTGCTTGGAAGTCCAATCTTAACTCTGAATTCCTTGAGGTTTATTCTCTGATGTTCAGTTTGGGGTTAATTTCAACATCCCTGCGATGGTTTTTAATTCTTAAATTACTGCTGTGGACTCTAAAGCTTACCTCCATCTCAGTGGAGCATGTCAGCTTGGACATGAATATTAGTTGTATTTGATAGACATGGCTGCTTTGGAAAGAAGGACATAAAACCTTGTGGCTGGCATGGAGTGGCATATAAGGGCAGTTGCTCCCTCTAGATAGTTCCTCTCTGCTGGAGGTTGAGAGTGGAGAAATCACCATACGGGATGTGACTAGATGCCCATTTTGTCTAGTAAACTGTCATTGTACTAGATGCTGCAGCAAAAGTTGTAACACCATCCACAAGGGCAATTATACTCATGGGGAAATTCCTTCCTTACGCCAAGAGGGTAGAGGTTAGTGTAAGAAGTGCTGTATCCATTACGTTTCCTATCTCCACTTCTATCCTGCTCAACAGTTCAACCTTACGTAGGAAATCCACTGCCATAGCCCAGGTCCCAGGCCTCTTTCCCTCACACTGGGGTTCCTTTTGGTCTCTCTCCTTGTCTTGCTCAGCCATTCACTCTCCAGTTCCCTCTTCTGGAGCTTCATTGTGTTCCACAATTGGGTCTGTCCATATTTGTGTTTTCCCTTGTCTTCCGTGGTACTTCCTTGGCACTCATCACCATGGCACCAGAATGCCTCCTGTGAGTTGAGAGAGCAGTTTGTTCTGCTGCCCCGCTCACCTCCCGTTTGCTCATCCCTCTCTGCCTTCTGTGTGTATAGTTCGAGATCACATTTTTCCCCCCACTTACCATTGACGTCAGAGTCTGAATAGAGCAGCACAACTACCTGCTGTGCCTTACAAGTGGCACATCTGTGAATATACCCCAGAACGATTCTAGCTTTTTTTGCAACTGCATCACATTGGTGACTCATTGAATTTGTGATCAACTCTAACTTAACAGTTCTTTCCAATACTACTATCACCTAACCTGTTAGTCCCCATTTCCTAGTTATATATTTGACCTTTCTTCCTTCTTAAATGAAGTATTTTCCCCTTGTTTGTATTGAATTTCATCTTGTTCATTTCAGACCAATTTTCCAATATCTCAAGGTGGTTGTGAGCGCTAGTCCTGTTCTCCTCAGTGCTGCAGTCCCTCCATGCTTGGTGTTATCTGTGGATGTTGGAAGCATATTGTCCACTACGTCTTTCAAGTCATTAACGTAAAGAACCAGATCCCTGTGAGATCCCACTAGACACACCCTCTCAATTGTGTTGCAAATCATTGACAACTGCTTTTGAGTAAAATCTTGCAACCAACTGTACACGCATTCAATAGTACATTCATCTAGATCACATTTCCCTAGTTGGTTATGAGAATGTCATGTGGGAACAGTGTCAAAAGCCTTACTAAAATGGAGATGTCACATTTACTGCTTTCCTTCCATTCACTAGGCCAATAACCATGCTCAAAAAGGAAATTAGATTGGTTTAGCTTGATCATAGAATCCTAGGGCTGGAAGGGACCTCAGGAGGTCATCAAGTCCAGCCCCTTGCCCAAAGCAGGACCAATCCCAAATAAATCTTCCCAGCCAGGACTTTGTCAGGCCAGGACTTAAACCTCTAGGGATGGAGATTCCACCACCTCTGTAAGTAACACATTCCAGTGCTTCACCCCCCTTTTCACACCATTGTTCAGGACAAATCCGTTCTGGCTATTTCTTATAGCTAGGGCCTTACCAAATTCATGATCATGAAATTTGCATCGTGGACCATGAAATCTGAGCTCCCACCACATAGGCTCGGACTCCGCTGTCCAGCTGCTCAGCCCCGAAAGTAGCATTGCCATAAGCAGTGCAGAAATAGTGGTAGCACTATCACAACCAGTGCTCCCTCTCATTTTTTCCATCCATGGGCAGAATAAATTTTGTTATGTGCACCAAGACATGTGCAGATGTCCACCACCAATGACCTATGACCACAAAATTGACCAAAATGGACTGTGCAAATTGTTGATTTAATAATATGTTCCTATACCTTTCCAAGGATCTAAGTGAGGCTGATTTGGTCTGTAATTCACGATCAGTCAGTATTACTAAACTGTCCCCGTCAAGCATCTGAGCCCTGTTCTGTAGCTGAAGCCCAGATTTATCAGTGAGCCAGGAAAGCAAGGCCATCCTTGCGGGGTCCCTGTGGTACTCAGTGTGGCTTATCTCCATGGCTCAACCCGGAGAGGGGACTAGCTGAAGACTCCACTGCAGCTTTTGGGCTTGTGGAGCTCGGTCTTTTCGTTCAGGCAACAGATCCTGCGATGAATTGGAGCTTTTTGTGCCCTGCAGATTCCTCGAGGCAGACTGCAGCTTGCTGTTATTTCCAGCAACTTGTAGATGCCATAAGGCCATGTCAGGCCAGGCCAGGAGCAGGAATCCTTCCAAACAACCCAAAGGACTAGGTCTAGGAATCCCTTGGACCACAGTAGCGCCTGGAGGTCCAGCCAAGGACCTTTGTGGTAGCCGATGTAGGGGGAGGAGCTGTGCACGGTGCTAAGCGGCCATCAGGTACATTTATGTCTCTGAGCACGGACCCAGACTGCAGGTCACAGAGGAAGCAGAGCAGCATCTCTAGAGCCTTTACTGGCTCTCCTGTGCAGGAAATAAGGGTGCGGGAGGCAGCAGTGAGAGAGGCAGAGCGAGCTGGCAAGAGCCAATGCCCCAAAAGTTGGGACTGCTGACAGAGGGCTTAAGTAAGAGATTGTCCTGGCTATGTGGGGGTGTCTGTCACTTGGCAGCAGAGCGAGATCTGGGGAATGCTCTCTGAGAGGTTGTTTGTTTCCCATTAGCCTCCCTTTCTCGCTCAGCCACAGCAGAAGAGCTCTGCTTGTGTTTGGTGTTTAGCAACTTACTAAGCAGCCTGAAAAATGTTTACAAAACACCGCTCCGGTGATGCAGGCTGCTGTCTAGCCCTGTGTTCTGCCTCTCTCTCCAGCTATTTGCAAATGTGTCATTGGCTCCAAAAGTTGCTTTTCGAGTTCAGTTTTGAAACACACCGTGGGCTTTCTTGCGGCGCATCATTCGTCATCCACCTGCAGCCCTTTTTTTCCACCATCGCTGCAAGACTGCAGCCGGTATCCTCCGCGTCATGGAAGCTCCCAACTGTGTGGCTAACTTTGATTTCTCCCTGTCTGTTCCAGTAGTCTGGGGTTCAGTAGCCAGCTCTCACGGAGCCCCCTTGGCTTAGCCTGTTCAGCCCACGCAGCTTCCAGCAGCTGAACTAGCCTCTCCGAGAGCTGGTCAACATTGCTGCTTAAATTAATGTAACTTGCATTGCTCAGAGGGGTGAAAATGACACCCGCTGAGTGACCCAAGCATTGTCCACACCAGTGCTATGTCCGCCAAAGACGTCCTCTCTTGAAGGTGGAGCACTTTTGCTGAGAGGATAGCACATCTCCACCTGAGGCGTGCAGCAGTGCAGCTGCACTGATGTTGCGCTGCCGTGTAGGCTCACCCTGAGCTCCGCTCACGTCTCCCAAACACCACCCCCCGAACTGGCTCCTTGTCTCTTTCTGCTGACGTTCCAGGCCTGCCTGAACTTTGCTGCTCTGCACAGTGCTTTCCCTCACCGCCGGTCACGCTCCCGCCTTGGGACGGCTTTGCTCCCTTTGTCTCCTTGCGCTGTTGCCTTCATGCTTTTCTTTTCCTGCTGCCAGGTGTGACATCCTTCTTGCGGGGCACCCAATGTCCTCGCTCTCCTCCTCCAGCCGCACTCTGTCACCTTCCTTTCCATTGCTGACACCCAGTCCTGGGGGGGACATTTCCCCACTCACCCTGTCTTAGTCTATGCTAAGAATCACCAGCACCTCCAATATTGTCACTCGAACGATGCTGCACGGTCACTTACATTAACTCTCCCCCTGCTGGCATCCTGCCTGAGAGTTCCATGCTTGTCTCGTTTCAATTGCGAGCTCTTGGGGGCAGGTGTCAGGCTAATTGGGGCTCGGATACACTCAGTGAGAACACGCCAGGTGCATAGATATAATAGGTTCTATTGCCGGAGTTTATTACGCCTCCAGCCTTTAAGCATTACTAAATATGTGCCTCTCACCATGGGAAGCAAGCAAGCTAGCAATCAGGCAAGAGAGAATCCTTCTGCTATGGATGGTCCCAGACTCTCTGTCTTTGTTCTCAAGGGCTCCTAGTGTGAGGAATCTCTGGGCACCCACAAGGCCACTTAGGCAATGCTTTCTAGCCATTTAAAATCATTCCTCCTTCCCCTCAACTCTTTCCCAGGCGTATACAGCCATAAGCAGGCCCTGGTAGGAAACACTGTTGTTCCCTACTTCACAGAAGCTCTTTACGCAGCTGGTGTGGCTTCATGCCAGCCGCTCTTCGGTGGAGTCCGACGGTCACTGCTCCAGCCAGATGGGCCAGAGATAATGAGCAGAGGTAACGTGCGGTCAGCTCCAACAGCATGGCCCATGGCCCTCTCAGGGTGGGAATTTCCAAAGCATTCTGCACCAACTGCCCTCATTGGAGTCAATGGGAAAACTTGCACTGATAGACAAAGTCCCACTCACTGCAGTGGGAGCAGCGTTTGGCTCTTGCACATCTCACCCTCGATCCCGCAGATGACACTGAAAATGCTGCTGCTCTGGTTCTGTGTTGGTGATTACATAATAACAGTGTAATTCCTGGGGCTGGAAGGGAGGTTTTCTTTGAGCCCCTCGGCATCTGGGTGGGTGCAACTGAGTGGAACAAATGTGAGCTAAAATATTTCATAACAGTGAAATGATTAGACAGTGAAATAGGCTCTGCAAAAGCATCTTCATTGCCTGAGCTGCTTATGAATCAATTGGGCAAAGCTCTGGGCAAGAGGGTTTAGTGAGGGAGTGGCTCTGAACTGGCCCCTGCGAGATGGACTGGATGACAGAGTCCCTGGTCATACCTGGAGCCCCTTAACTCAGTGCATAGATTTGAAGTAATGCAGCTGACAGCTTTACTGATCATGTCTGCACTATCCCAGCCCCTCAGGGCTCACAAGAGCCTGATCCAAAACCTGCTGCAGTCAGTGTGAGTCTGGCTGTTTGGGTGAGGCCCTAAACTTTCAGAAGGGTGGGAATTTCAGGAGCATGGCCCCTTGGCCTAGCTTTGCCCCTGGGGAAATCAGTGGGAGCAGGTAGACCAAAGCACTGACCTCTGTGTTTGATTTGACAAGGGTTCTCTGGAAGCTGTTTCTATGGAGGTTGTTACACAGTCCTAATCTGCAGCTCAAAGCAGATGTCAGCGGCCCAGGGCGTGTTTATCAGGGCTGGCCATTGCCTATTCTGGATACCTCTGTAAAGTCGTTTTTTGTCCCTCCTTTGGACAGAACTGATTCCTTCCCTTGGTGAGTCCATCAGTATGCCCTGGGCCAGGTGAGGGGGTTAGTGAGATGACCCTTAGCTGCACCTGCATGTGGCTGCAATGTGCTTAGCAATCTTTAGAGCCGATGGGACGGCACAAATTCTAGTCTGTGACAATTTTTGAAGTTTCAAAATGTGTTTGCTCACTTGGAATAAAACCAGTAGCTTTGGAACATTTTTGCAACAGCAAAATTGTGTCAAAAAGTCCATTTTTGGTTCAAAAGGTGGGCTTCAGATATGTGGAGACGTAGCCTGGGACAAGGGAGACCCTGGTTCAAGTCCTTGCTCTGACCCATTTCATTTACAATCACTTGAATCAGGCAGAGCAGGGATTGAACTGAACCTTATTGAAATAATGTGTCTCTGCAACTGGTTTCCATTTAGAGGAAACAGCATAATTTGGCAACATTTCATTTGCTGAAATGCTCAAGCTAGTTCTAATTTTTAGGTTGCACTATGAGCGAGTCAAACAAATTACAATGGAACTATTTTCCTTTGCAGAATATGATTCCATGGAGGTGAAAATGCTGTGTGAAATTGTCAGATTTTGCTGAAGTTTTGTTTGGGAGAGAAAAGTTCCAACAAAGTTGAAACAGTCCATTTTGGTTTCATTTTGAAATGACCTTTCATTTGGAAATTCTTACGTTTTCTTACGAAATTAAGTGAAATTGGAAAAACAAAGGTTGTTGAAATGAAACATTTCAGTCCACCCCACTTTTATTTTCAGATCTTTTGAAGAGAATTTAGAACTTTACAAGGTGTTGGTCCTACTCATGCTGTCAAAAATTTGAAATCCTTCCCAAAATAGGGTGTCCATCCTCTCTACAGCTCTTTGCTTATAGCCCATGAGGGCTTGCGTGCAACAAGCTCACACTATAAAAACATAGTGAGGCACA
Source organism: Carettochelys insculpta (assembly GCF_033958435.1). Lineage (NCBI taxonomy): Eukaryota > Metazoa > Chordata > Testudines > Carettochelyidae > Carettochelys > Carettochelys insculpta. The sequence goes on along the minus strand of NC_134145.1, from coordinate 57,875,010 downwards.
ATTGTCCAGTTAAACTCAGCTATGATAGTAGTACGTAGCTTTTCCATGGCATCTAATCGTTAGATGTCCAAGCGCTTTACAAAGGAGGTTGATCTCTCACAAGTCCCACAGGCAGAGTAGGATTTTGATCATACAGCACTTTGCTCATACTAATAGCTCAGCACTACTTCCATCAGGGGAATGGAATTATTCTGATTCCCATCTTATGGATGGGAATACTAAGGCAGAAATGTTCATTTACTTTACCCAGCTACAGAGGGAGTCTGTGTCAAAGTCAAGATTGGAAAGCAGAGGACCTTGTTCTCAGTCCTGTGCTTGCTTCACTAGGCCATACTGTTGATTTCGCCCTCCTCCTGGCCAGAGATCAAGGGCCACTTAGTAGAGGAGCCATCCTCGGAACCAGTCTACTGAACTGCTTCTGTCAGTCAGCTATGGATCAGGGGTGCTTCCAAATATGGAGAGACTCTGGCTGCGTGTGTAATAGATGCTCAACGCCACCCTAGGCTGTTGGAGGAGAGACTGGATAACCTGTGATTGCCAGAAAAAAAATCAGCAAGATGCTTTCACACCTGGCGATCTGTTTCCTTTTAGGGATGCCCTCACAAGGAAAGGGGCTGGACTTGCCACTGGCCTTCTAGGTGCACAGCGCCCTTGAAATTCAAACCCATCACTGATTTTTGTTTCTCCCTTGCAGGGGAACTCAGGAACGGCTTGGAGGATAGTACAGTCCTGATTACCATAGTTCTGATTACTGCCAGATCTGATTACTGTACCTTCATGCTTTTCCTCTCTGTAATGTATCTGTGCTTGTGCCACATTGCAACCCATGGTCAGTCTAGCCCTGCATGTGTAAAAGTAGCTTGGCATTTCTTTTCTCCGTCCTCGGAGCTGGCTCGGAGGAGCATGAAGCAACTGTGGCTGCACTGTTCAGGCACATTAAGAAGAATTCAGGCTCTTTCCAAAATAATAATAATGAAACCAGTGTCACACTTTCGTGCAGGGTGGTTATTTGTAGGCCTGCAGCTGGCTCCCCAGGGGTCGGAACTGACACTCAGAGATTTTGATGCTAGTGATTGCTTACAGCTAATTGGTGAAACACAGCTATGTGCATATCTTGCTTGACTTACTTATTACTGTCGTGACTTGGTTTTTGTCATTTTCAAGTTTTACTCATGCAGAAGAATGTTCGTGTCATCAGGGGATTATTAAGCGAAAAACTGTCACCTGTTTTCTTTGGTATCCTAGTTGGTTAAGTTACTGCACTGTATTGGAGATGCATGCAGTCGCAAAAGGCGGTCCTGGGTGTTAGCCCAATTTTGAATCCCTGCTCTTCAGTATCACTTGGTTTAATGTTTACTGTACTTCCCAGACCATGAAGCCCAGTGTTCATTATGTTCCAAGTTTCCTAGTCTGTTCTGTCACTAGGACCTGGAAGGACCAGCCTCTCAAACCTTGTCTGCATTAGGACTGGCTGCGATGGACGTGCTATGGGAAATGTGTCACAGTAGAAGGCCACTTGAAGGAGCTGTAGTTTGCTGAATGCCATCAGGAGCCTTTTTTCTTCATATGAAGACCATATCCTTGGTTGTTTCCAGGGCCTGAGGCCAGGATTTCCAGAGCTGAAACGTGAGCCTCTACAACTAAAGAACCAAATCACCCAGCTCTAGTGGCTGTAGCAAACTAGTATCTTCTGTGGAGCAGGCTCAGAGGGATAGTCATAATGCACACTGAGTAGTGGGTCAGATGCATGGCGTGTCAGAGATGTGGTAGGAGGGCCACGCCAATTAATAGGCTAAATTTCTCTAGTGTAGACAAGGCCGCAGTTGGGACTCTTCAGCGCTCAGCATGACTCCTTGAGAATATTAACCGAGAGGTAGCCCTGTTAGTCCGTACCCTGACAAAACGAAGCAGCAGAAATGTAGCACTTTAAAGACGAACAAAATTATTTATTTGGTGATGAGCTTTTGTGGGACAGACCCACTTCACCAGGTCAATAGCAGTTCCAATACAGACTGACATTTATAAGTACAGAGGACAAAAAAAAAAAATTGCAATAAAAGCTGACAAGTCAAATAGGATAGAAGGAAGGGGGGGATGTTAATTGTCCTGTCTGAGATAATTACAAGCATCAAAGGAAGGGAAGCAGTCCTTGTGATGTGTGAGGTAATTGATGTCTCTGTTCATACCACATGTTAATGTGTCAAATTTGAATATGTACTCTAACTGACAAATCTCTTGCTTTAATCTGTTGTTAAATTCTTTGTGTTCCAGGACACAGATTCTCAGGTCTTTAACAGAATGGCCCACTCCATTGAGGTGTTCATTGACAAGCTTATGTGTATTGAGTTTCTTGATGTCTGCTCTGTGTTCATTTATTCTTTGGCAAAGGTTTTGACCAGTCTGTCCAATATATATAGTGGCAGGGCATTGTCGGCACATAATGGCATATATAATGTTACTGGAAGTGGATGAGAATATGCCTTTGATCTTGTAACTAACATGGTTAGGTCCGGTGATGGTATCCCCAGAATAAATATGTGAACAAAGGTGGCAGCGGGGTTTGTTGCAAGGAAAAGTTCCAGGATTAGTATTACTGTGGTGTAGCCTGTGATTGCTGGTGATAATCTTTCTCAGGTTAGGAGGTTATCTATAGGAGAGGACAGGCCTGTCACCTAGAGCCTTCTGGAGTGTATGGCATATATGGCACGGCTGCAACATATTGGAATGGTGTAGTGTGGTCACAAGTCATGTTGTATTCTCTGAAGCTCAGGTAGTGTGACTCGAGCTGTGGTGCATGGGGTCCATATGTTCCCCTTTTTCCTTCAGTCCCGTCTGCTCTTCTTGCTGTTGCGTCAAGAGACAGCATCGAGGACAGCAATCTGAACAGATCCTTTCTCAGGAAGGAGGATGAGCAGCGTGAAATCCACCCTTCAGGCTCGTTCAGACTGAGCTGTTCCCACGCTGCCCGTCTGGGGGACCGTGCTTCCGAACTGGTGGGATTTCCTTGTAGCGATCAATGTGGAAGAGGATGCTGGATTCTGCCTAGCCCTCAGCGCGTGGCACTGCTGTTCAGAGTCCACAGCCTTGCTTAGAATTACATGTTTCCTCAGACAGGCTTTCTTGGCACTAGTCTTGTCTGAGCATAGCTGAAGTCTGAATTAATGCTTTCATTATCCAGGAATCTTCCCCAAAGGCCACATTCTCCACTTTAATCTTGCAAGTCTCTCATACGCAGTCTTTTTCTTCTTCTGATCTGACCATCTATAAGGCTGAAAGCATCCCGCGGGGAGTGTGACAGGAACACAAATGACTGTATCTGCTGACCGTGCATGCAAAGTCCTGCCTAGCATTCTGGTGCAGCACAGAGCCTTTGCCAATGCAAGAGGGCTGGTGCCTTGGGTCAGAAGGGCAAAGAACATAGGGCCACAGGTTCAAAGGTATTTCAGTGCCTAAAGGTGTAGACAGGTGCCCAATGGGATACTCAGAAGTACGGAAGCAGAATAGGTGTCTGCCTGCCATTGGGATTTAGGCACCTAACCTGTTTGATCACTTTTGAAAATCTAGCCCCAGGCTTAACTTACAGGGCAACAAATTTCTGTGTTGTGTAGCCTAAACCAGGCTGGGAGTCTCCCCTACACCCCCACCCTCTTGTCCTGTAATGGAGGCATTTCTAATGTACTTTTCCTCAAAGGACCTCTAAGCACTCTCCAAAGTGAACATAGCTTCCTGGCACCCCGACAGGTCAGGAAGCATCGACGTGGCTATTTTATGGGGTGGTAAGACTGAGGTATGAGGCGAGTGAGACCTTGGCTAACACACAGATTCATGCTGTCAAAACAAAAAGCAGTCAAGTAGCACTTTAAAGACTGATTCATGCTGGTGTAACTAATGGTGTGCTTTTAAGGTGAGTTGGTGACACTCGTGTATAGCTCTGTGCACACACTGTTACTTCGAGAGGCTCATGTTGGTTTAGCTTAAATTGACTCCTTGCTGTTTTAAGCTAACCTGAAATAAGATTGAAGAGTTTTGCACTGGTTTATGTTCAGCTGGGTTCTCTGTAGTTACCAGCCACGGGCTCTAGAATATGACTTCTCTTATGCTACCCAGACCAGGAGAGAAGGCTGCATTTTGAAAGGTGCCAGACTGAGGCCAGCTGAAGCCAATGTCCGCTCTGCACAAGGCAGTCATGAGACAATTTCCCATCCTTTGCCAGTGGGCTTCAGCTTTGTGCTGGAGGTACCACATATTGAGGTGGGAGAGGGTGGCTTACGTGGTGTGTTGAGAACTGTTTTGGAATTACTTGTGTGTGTAGAGAGGCAGAGATCAGGTGTATGAAAAGTGCTCTGTAGCGAAGCATGGTATCAGAGTCATTCTGCACAGAGCCAGCTTAAAGCAAGGTGGGATGCAGTACGGCTTGCTGCTTTATGGAGCAGCCTGTTTTCTCTCTGTGTGTCTTTTGGTTTCTTGTGTGGAGTGTTCAGAATTTTCAGAAATAACGTCATGTTACATTGCCACTGCCAGAAAGAGTGTTTCTGTTTTTATTTAATTTCTCTGCGTATGCTGTGAACATAACAGTTGTTTCCAGGTCCAGTGAATCCCTCACATTTCTGTGGAAGCTGACAGTAAGGAAGTCTTTGCCCATTAGCCCTACTACTTTTTTCTTCTGAGGTGAAGCTACGTTGAAGTTGTCAGCTCCTTTCACAGAGACCACGTCTGTGTTCTGTCACCACTGACCTGGTAGCAGTTGAACTAGGAGTTGAAAGCTTCCATGTCTCCTGGGACAAAGTGGCTCAAAACCTTACAAGTAACTGAATTCCTTTTTTCACTCATTCTATGACTCTCCAGTCAGAGGCTTATTTACCCCATTCAGCCAGACCTACGCCACCTTTCTCTTCTTCATGGATCAGCAGTAGCTCCTCAGACCATCGTCTTGGTAGCATTTGTGCAGGTTAAATCTCCCTGGCCCAGCACCATCAGGACATGAGCAGTCCTGGACCAGGGATTTTGCTGGTCAAGGGGAGGTCAACGCTCCCCTGCTGGCATCCTCTCCCAGCTGTCTTCTGCATCACTTTCCAGCTGCCACTTTCCAGCTTCCCATTCCCAGCCCCAAGTATAGACCACAAGCTTCTCAGCTGCCCCACCCCCCTGGCTTTCTTTCCATCCCCGGCCACCTGCTCCAAGGCCCCAGGCTGCAGCTCTCTGCACCAGCTTCCCAGCCTTGGCCACCCTCTCCATGGTCCTAGGCTGCAGCTTCCCAGCTGCTGCTGGCCCCCCAGCTGCTGGCACTCTGCTCTGCCAACAACTGTGGTCCTGCTTGACCAGAGTCCCAGATTTCAGAGGTTCAACCTGTATGAGATAGCATCGTAAGGGCCCAAACTGGGTCAGAACTCCCTTGTGTGAGGAGGTGCCATACAAGCGCCCTGAAGAGGTTACAATCTAACTGCAGCAGAGCACCAGGCATGTAACAAACAGCATGGAGCAAGGCCCCCCACAAGCCTCCTCCCATACAGAGCCCTAGAACTGCCTCCTTCACAGGCTCAAGCATGAAACTTTAATTGTCAACGAAAGCTCCTGTGCCACGAAAGCTAAATCATCAGGCGAGCCAGCAGCCTAATACTGTGGTATGATGGGGAGGAAAAGACAAATAACTTCCCTTAAGCCAGGGCTGATTCCCAGCACTATTATTTATAAGATGCTGTCACTGAGTGTTTGAATGTATTTCTGAGGGGCTTCCTGATCAAGACAGTTTGGGCTGTCTCCTTACTTGGTGCTGGGGGATGGGTCCACCCCAGATTTCCACACCCCTAATTGTGTGGGTTCAACGTTTCCATGATACGGGACCAATTCTCAGTCACTCTTCCAATATCGCTACCTCTTAATGCTCAAAATTCCCTAGTCACGTGAACTCCCTCCCTCCCTGCCCCAAAATCATGATCTTCTTTCAAACAAACAAAGCTCTTGCTTTTCTTCCTGTTTGCTGAGCTTGTAGCATGTGCTTGGGTCATGCTTTCGATACTTTGTCCACAAACCAGGAGGGCTAGTAACTGGTTTTTTTAAACAAAAGCAGAGAGCCTCACCTACTCACCTGACTCCAGTAGCAGGGGCTATAAGGAGAATGTTGTTAGACTTGAAAAGAAGTTACAACTAGGGCAGCATAAAGGGGACATAAAATGGGTGTAAACAGCTTTCAAAGAATATATCCTGGCCAGTTCTACACCACATCTCTGCCAAGGGCCTGGTGTTGGGACACATCATGGTGTGTGGGTGATGTGGCCCAAGTGCTACACTATGGCAAGTCACTCTCTGTGTCCCACAGCCTAAAGGCTGCTCTAACTTACACTGGGGCTGAGTAGGTCCCCGTGCTGCCCCAGAATATGAAGAATGCAAAAGCGGTTCTCAAAGTTACCTTAATCCCCAGAGCAGGAAGGGAGTAATTGTGAATCAGGTCCCTGTGGGACCCTATGTCAAGTGTGGGAGAGCAGTGAGGGGAAGAAAAATTCTAATGGGGTTAAAAATAGCTACAGTATAAATGTTGTAGGTTGGCCACCCACTCCTGTCTGCCTAGATTGCTGTGGGGGAGGTCTGATTCCTCTAATACCTGGTGCAGGATATTAATCACATGTGACAGGTGTTAGGTCACGGCGCCACTGGAAGGCTCTCAGATGGGGATGACAGCTGTGTAAGTATCTGTGGAGAACAGGGACAGCTTCTCTTTCATGGGGACTTTTTGACAAAATGGCTTAAATTACACAAGGCAAAGGGCTCATAGACTTGACGTCTTTGAAAACCACCCCCCCCACATATCTGCAGTCCTGGGTTGACGATCGCACAAAAGCCAATGTTTCCAGGGGGGTTGAGAGAACGTGACGGGTGTGTCCCCTGGGATGGGTTGGATCACAGGGGTCTCTTGGGGAGTGTCATCCTGTGTGCTGGTCATGTCAGCCTCTCCCCACCACCCCATCCTGCTGGGCCAGATGCACTGGTTTCCTGCCAGACAAGTCACAGAGCTGGGGTTACCACCTCTCAGCTGAGCAACACAGTTGCTGAACCAGCTCAGCTATGGAAATGCTCAGCTGTGAGGCTATTGACAGCACCCAGGAGCACAGCTCAAAGAGAACCAAGCCCCCAGATAAGTCCATCTTATCCTGTATAAAAGTTTTACATGAGAAGATTTATAAATTCACCGTCCTTATTAATGAAAGAACGAGATGCACAGTGGTTGCTCACCCTCCCTCCCCCACAGGTAACAGCAGTTTACATTGGGCTTGAAAATAAACAAAAGTGGTTTTACTGAGTATAAAAAGTAGGATTTAAGTGATTGCAGGTGAAAACAGACAGCTCAAAAAGAGTTATTCAGCAAAAATGAACAAGACATGCCAGCTAACCCTAAGGCATGCAGGAACTTGTTACATGCAAATTCTTACCCTAAACAATAGTTCTAAACATCTCTTTCACAAGCTAGGCAGATTCCTAGCTTGGGTCCAGTGTTTCACCTGGTCAGTTTTAGATGTTTCCAGTAGGCATATTGGGTGGTAAGTGGGGGGTCTGCTGGCATCTGGCCAATCTTCTATTGTTTGTCCCCCCCACTTTATATCCCTTTTTTCAAGGTGGGAATTCTTTGTGTTCTGTTCAAATTTTTCTCACTGTGAATAGAAAAGTACCAGATCCAAAATGAGTTCCAGCACCAGGTGGCCTGGTCACATGTCTTTGTAGGACCAACCACAGTTTGGGCTTACAGGAAAGACAAAACAACCACAGGTTGCTGACTTGATCACCCAGCCGTTAAGTTCCTAAAATATCACTAATGGCTTTAACTAGAATACCTGGACTAATAAAACAGGGTCCCACTTAATATTTCTAACTTCACACTCAAGAAAGATACATGCACACGAATAAGATATATGGGATCAGCGGATGACAACTTTTAAAATGACATATTACAGTATGTACTTTACATAAAACATCCTTAAATCATGCATATTCATAAGCCCATTTTCATAACACATTGGTGCAGTCACCTCCACCACAGAGAATGTGTTGATTTTGCCTGTGATGAAGAAACCTTATGCAAGTAATGAGCAGTCATTTGGTTACACAAGATTTTCCTCCCCTATCCCAAATCTGCCTGGCTGAGAATGGCAAGGGTAACTGCCTGGCTGTATCTGGAAGTGCCAGTGCCAAATCAAGCTGTATTCAGAGGTGAAGGCAACCAAGCATCATTATTGCGGGTGGAAGTTCTAGTTAGCTCCTGCGATGCCACGATTCACAATCCCATCAGCCGCAAGCTAGCTTGAATCTAGCTCCCAGCAGCATGAGCTTGAGCTGGGCTAGCCCCAGGAGTCATTATCCAGGGGTCTAGGTGGGTTTGTGCAGCCTGCCGTGATGAATATACTGCCACCAGTTCACAGATGCTAGTCCCCCAGCTGGAGGAAAGCTAGCTCAGCTATGCCAGTTGGTGTGGCAATCATTGCATGTGACTGCAGAACAGGCATACCCCAAGTGTCACTTGTAAATGTCCCTTCAGCCCAGCTACACTAGTAAGTCTGATCTAGTTTGAGGGTTAGTCACTCACTGGGGGCTGTGATGATGATTCTAGGTTAATGAAGACCTGGATGGTGGAGCTGGGAAGATGTCTCTGGGAAAGTTCAGGTAATTCAAAGTGTTTATTACTCTCAGGAGCCGTGTCTACATGTGCACGCTACTTCGAAGTAGCGGCACTAACTTCGAAATAGCGCCCATCACGGCTACACGTGTTGGGCGCTATTTCGATGTTAACATCGACGTTAGGCGGCGAGACGTCGAAGCTGCTAACCCCATGAGGGGATGGGAATAGCGCCCTACTTCGAAGTTGAACATCGAAATAGGGCACGTGTAGCCGATCCGTGTCCCGCAACATCGAAATAGCGGGGTCCGCCATGGCGGCCATCAGCTGAGGGGTTGAGAGACGCTCTCTCTCCAGCCCCTGCGGGGCTCTATCGTCACCATGTGCAGCAGCCCTTAGCCCAGGGCTTCTGGCTGCTGCTGCTGCAGCTGGGGATCCATGCTGCATGCACAGGGTCTGCAACCAGTTGTCGGCTCTGTGGCTCTTGTGTTGTTTAGTGCAACTGTGTCTGGGAGGGGCCCTTTAAGGGAGTGGCTTGCTGTTGAGTCCGCCCTGTGACCCTGTCTGCAGCTGTGCCTGGCACCCTTATTTCGACGTGTGCTACTTTGGCGTGTAGACGTTCCCTCGCAGCGCCTATTTCGATGTGGTGCTGCGCAACGTCGATGTTGAACGTCGACGTTGCCAGCCCTGGAGGACGTGTAGACGTTATTCATCGAAATAGCCTATTTCGATGTCGCTACATCGAAATAAGCTACTTTGATGTAGGCTTCACGTGTAGACGTAGCCAGGGAGTGATAGAGCGTGAATATCACATAACGCAGTGAATACCACTTACAGACGCTGGTTCCCCGTTCCAGCCATGCTGTGCTCAGCACAGGAAATGGGGAGGAGTGGGGTGGTTCAGGTAGTCCCAAGCCTTCTTCATGCCTCTCATCTTTATTTTTTTAAAACTTCGTGTTGCAGTAGCATGTGGGAGCCCCAGGCGTGGGCCAGGCTAGGCACTGTACAAACAGAATACGAGAGAGGCCCTCCCCAAGGAGCTGATACTCTGAATATGAGACAAGAGACCACAGATGGATCCAGACAGTCAGGAGGAGCTCAGTGAAATAAAGAGACAATGTTGGTCTTGAGAGGCAGCAGCCTCATTGTACCAGTAGCCTAGCCACTGCCAAGCTTTTGCAGGCATTGTGGCAAAGGAAAGTTTCAATTGTGGACTGGAAGGAGGATGAGATTATGGGCGGCTCCTGGCTAGAGGAGCAATGCAGGAGATACCACAAAGGCTGTTGTTTGAAAATTAAGCATGTGATTGATGGAGGTCTGGCATCATGCACTGCTTGGAGGTGGGAGTTGACATGTCAGCGAGAGACGATAGGCAAGGTGGGGACAGGCCTTGAAAGTGAAGACAAGCTGTTTACATTCGCTGAACTAGAAGTGGGGGATCTCAGCCAATGAAGGGATGCGAAGAGAAGGGTCACCTTCACTCACGTGTTCCCAACACGTAGTTTAGAGTAGGATCAAGTCTCCAAGGTGGTTGCTAATCATTTAAATTAGTGGAGGACTGTGATGTCACAGTGAGTGTGACTGCAACGGTTTTTATCTAAAATAAAATAATTAATCACAGCAAACCAGGATTACAGCATAATCACACACTGCATTTATACTCATTGGCCAAGAAGAAATGTGGCATCCAAGGTGCTTGTTTCCTGGATGAGAAGAATGATTATGAGTATTCTATAGTGATACCACAATGGTGGAGCTGCTTCTTCCAGGGCATCCTTATCAGGTGCCCAGACCACCTCAATGGTCTCCTTTTGGTATTTTTCCACTTGTTCCACCAACACTGGCTCTCTTCCTACCAGCATAGTAGTGTTCCATGAGTTGCGGTGGAGGGGCTTGTGAGTTTTGGAGCCTAGTAGGGTCACTGAGGCAAATAATCTGGGGGTGGCTCCACACTAAAAATCATCAATCTCAAGAAGACCCTCATGAAAGCACCAGAAGGACCACGTGAACCTCACTTGGACAAGGGAGACCTGGATCTTCTGTGAGGGTGGTGTCAGGTGAGCATCTGGTAGTCGGGCTGGCCGCGTAACCCAGCTGGGACCAAGACAAAAAGGCAATGGGGACTCATGTCAGGGGCTCGTCACCCACGTGATGAAGGGTGGGAATCTGGTGTAATGCTGAAATGGCAGCAGGAGAGATGAAATTTGATGAGCTGAGCCTCCATAAAGGAAATTTGATGGTGGATAAGCACGCTAATGTAAAATGAGCATATGGTCCTTTTACAGGCAATTCTAATAACGTTCCCAAGCATTCAGCCTGCCTTCTCACTGTATTTGCTACCGTATTTCATCTTCTATACTCTGAAACCCCGATGTCATCTTCTACTACTTTATTGGCTATTAACATCCGACATCACTCTGCATCTCAGTGCAAATGCTGCTATTGCCAATATTCCAGAACATCCAATAATTCCCCTCTGCCACTCACTAAAACCAACTGAAACCAAAATATGTTTACAGCATTTATGTCCCAGCTGATCTTTAACTGGCTTCTAAAGTATTTCATGTTGTTCCCCTCATATTTTATTAGGTCTTATTATTAGTATTTCCTACATGAGCCAAGTTTATGCCTTGAGACACTTTTATCCATACCTCTACTTGCTCATGCTAATAACTTTAACTTCAGTTGACGCAAAAGCTAAACTTGAGGCCTAAAGGCCCATTCTCTAGTTGCATTTCAACATATTTCCATTTAACCTAAGCAAGCGTCAGCTCCATAGGCTACCAAGGTGAAGTTATCGAAGCAATGGACTAGGAAAACGATCATAGCAGCAGCATGTTGGATCAAACTGAATAGACGCCCATGACATTCTCTTTATTTTTTTAAAATAATTTGTTATTCTTCAGAAGTTGCTTGTTTCATTATCTCCACTAAAGCATTAATAAATAAAAGCCCTGCCTTTGTCCATGGCCACTGAGTGATGTAAACCCCATGGGGGACACATCTTCCCAACCCCTTCCGCTTCCTCCTTTTGTCCACCCACCCCATTTATCTATCCTCCCTCTCTCACTGTGTCTCACCACTAAGCCCAGATTAGCACCAGAAACCAATCGCTTACTCCCTTAAAGATGGAGGAAGGGTTTGGGTCCTTTCTGCTGGGGGTTATAAGCCCTGACAGTGCAGAGCAAGTCCTTGCCGCACCCACCCTGCAGCAGCAGCAGCAGGGCATGTGGCTCCTGTCTTGAGGAAGCACCCCATGTGATGTGTGGAGACACAGAGGAGTGCTGTTTGTCCAGCTCTTCACAGCTCTCCTAACCCCGTTACCTTGGGGTTCTCTTTTGGGGCTGTTCCCACCCTGTTTTCAGCATGGTCTGAGTGCACAGGAGAAGTGGTTCTTTGGTAATTACCAAAAGAAGCAAAATTCGCCCCTTGCATCTGTAGTATTTCCATTCTGTAGTCAAAGGGCTCTCCGACTCCTGCGGTAGTGATGTGTATGGCTGTGCAGTAAGCACTCATTTCTTAATGGCACCCACTGGGCACTGTACTGCTTTCAGGGCTGCTGCTGTGTCTCCCCTGTACTACCTTTGTCAATTTCTGTCATGTGCTGCTCCCTAGAGCAGGGGCGAGCAAACTATTTACATCGGGCTCCTCTTGTCATCCATGCAATTAGCAGTGCCCCTCAACCTGTCTAAAGTAATCCAAACTGATGGAAATTTTGGTTATGTTCATATAAAAAAAACAAACCCTTTTGGCAAGTGTAAGAAAATAAGATTGTAGAACATAAAAATGTAATTAATTGGGATATACATGTGAATACACTTACATAAAAACAGTAACACATTTCAACATTTTTAACGAGATGGATGAGCCTGACACCCAGTGGCCAATCGTGCTGCGTCGCCCTTAGGAAATTTCATGCCCCCCAAAGGCCTCTCGCATTTGCACTCACTTATCCTACCGGGTGCCCAGCGCTCTCAGCAATCACTGATGTCAGTCTGAGCTGGGAGCTCTCAGCCCTTTGTCCTTACTAATAGGCAATCTGTTGTTATTTTAGTGCCTTTCTCCTAAAAAATCCCCATGCACTTGACAAGTGGATTAGCACACTGCCACAGAGAGAGTGGTCATGACTCCCTAGTTACAGATGGACTGAGTCTGATTTGAAGGGGATCACCTTACCACCAAGTGACATGAAGTGAAGTGTGCTTCTTCTGCCCACCTTTACAGTGACAATAAAAGCTCTGTTCCCCTTTGCCGTTTGTTGTTCACGGCTCATGTGGCATGCCAGCCTGTCCTCTCAGTGCCCAGTCTGGGAGGCTTTCATGTTTGCACTGAGTCTTGTTGCTCTGTTCTGCCCAAAGAAGCTCACTCACCATATTTTACTTCTTGGCTGTTAAAATAACAAGTTGCTAAAATAAATGCTTTGTATGAATGCAGCAGCAAGGAAGCTCAGCTAGTGGTGGTCTTTGTAAAGGAAGCACATTGACAGATCTGCTATTATAAGTTTTCCCCCTTATTCCAGTTTGAGTGGCGTGCTCAGACTCATGGGCTTCCTGCGAGATGGCATGATAATTTCCCAGCAGAGGCTCTTTTCCTGCTTAAATAGCAATGGAAATTATGGGAAATGCTTTGTTATCTCTTTTCTGCTTTTTGACTTTATTTTTCATTTGCATACCCCAGTGGCCCAGAGTGGAATAAATGAGATTTGTCATTGGTTCCCAGCAGTTGGCACATACACAGTCTTTGTCTTCCAGGAGAGTGTAGGGTGGGTTTTCAAACGCACTTAGTGCTGGTCTAACCTTGTTCCCATGGCAAAACTCCCATTGATTTCAGTAGGAGCAGAGTTTGGCCAAAGCTGAATGCTTTTGAAAACACCATTTATTGCTGTCTATAGACTTCTAGGGCCTGTTTTTGTGAACTCTCCAGGTCAGAAAAGGCATCAATTTCAATGGGAGAAACATGAGCCGAAAGTTTGCAGGCTCAGGAGCAAGGAAAAGATGGCCCAGTGGTTAGGGGGCTCATCTGGGACTTGGCAGACCTTGCTGTGCCACCCGAGTGTGACCTGAGGCAAATTTCTCTTTTCCTTAGTTCCTCATTTGCAGGGAAGAAAAAAAAGTGCTGTAGGGACAAAGGCAGTACTCAGACAATGCACTGATCGTGGCCAGGTAAGTATATTACATAAACAGGCTTTCACTCAAAAAGCCTTCACAAAGAAGAGTTAAGTTTTCAATACCTTGGTAAACTCATACAAATATTTATAAGCTCCAAGTTTTATCACCTACAACTGAAAAGTTAAAAGCTCCGTAGACAACTTTTGCCCTGCTCTATATCCTGGCCCTCCAGGCTCCTTCTGCATCATGGGGCATTGCTTTGTGTCCTTGCAAATGTCTGAAAAAGTTAATGTGATGGTGTGGACTCAGCCCTGCTGCCCACTACAGGAGGCCAGAGGCCTTGCCACACCCCATCCTAGTGAGAGGTGCAGAAGAGAGGTCCTCCCAGCAGGATACAGTGACTGTCCCTGTGACAGCCAATCAAGACCTAGCAGGCAGTATAATAGAAACAACTGGGCTAGGGCCAGGCAGTTCCCCACAGGAGCTCGACCCAGGCAGGTCCATATACCAACTGGGAGACCAGCAGCACTATGGGCAGCTCAGAATGCAAACTGAACCTATGGCTGAAATCTGGCCATGAGCCTAATATAGGAACTGACAGCACCCTGGACAGAGCTAATCAAACCCCACCATTAGAACCTTGGTAATAACCATA